>NW_006159427.1:2251105-2256074 GCF_000334495.1 Tupaia belangeri chinensis
CTCACTTTGGACTTTTAGCACCTGAAAGCCAGCCCATAGAAGGGCCATGTTAGAGTAGGAATAGATGGAGAGATGGTTATTTTTGCTCAGCAATCTTGCCTTGGAAGAGTGAATTACTGCCCCTAATGGCCAAGAAACTGCTGCTGTGCTTAAATGAAGAAATGCAAGTGGGAGTTACTGGCTTTGTGAAGGAGGTTGGAGGTCATCTTGATATTCAGTGAATTATGAGAGTGGCCGGGGATCAAGAAGGAGGAAATTCCTTGCCAGATGTCCCTGGCAAAGAGTTGACTTACCATACAGTGAATAACCTGAAAATTATGACTGACCTTTTTTCCTTTGTCCTAAATCCTCAGCCTGGGAGTGCGAACCGAACAAGGGGTGTGGCTTCATAGGGTCATGAGGTTGGTCGAGGGTGATGGGCCAGTTCCTCATGGCATTCTCCAAGACAGTGCTGGAGGAAGATCGTGTAGAGGCCTCCCTGAAGACCCAAGACTGACCCTAATCCCTCCGCAGCAGCCTCCTGGGTCTTCAAGCCAGGAGAGGAGATGGGACGTTCCTTGCAGGGTGGATTCAGACCACCTGGCAGCACGTGTCTCGATGGTGAGGCTTCCTCTGTGCTCCCTGCATTCAGGCCCCCCATCCTCGCTGCATCTCAGAGCTGCTGGCCTAGACCCCCTTCAATGGGGCGAGGGGAGGAAGCCACCCTATCGTGCTAGCATTCCAGTGCCATGCCTTTCCGTGGTCCTAAAGGGCAGGAGAAGGAGCAGCCAGGCCAATGCTGCAGGTGGAAATGCTTCTGATGTGTCACCCCAGTACCCATGTGGGGCGATTCATGGCATTTATGGCCACCTTTACAATAGCACTTACTCCGTGCGTATCAATTTCTGTTTTTCCTCTCCCAAACCTATTTCTCATTAGGTTTGTCTCCTCTTGTATTTTCAGTTTATTTCTGTGAAATTCTTTTTTTTTTTTTTTTTTTTTTTTTTTTAAGAGAGATTTTTGCTATAGGGTATGTGCGCTCTTCAGAGAGACAGAATGTGAGAAATCACCCTTTCTCCCGGGGGGTGGGGGGGGATGGCTGCACAATTCCTTCTCCTCCATTCTCCTCCAGGGATTTTGGGCACGCACACGCATGTACCCTGCATGAGTCTCAAACCGCCAGGTCCAGGACTTTAACCATGGTCAACTCTGTGGGAACCCGGCACCTTAACCACTATGCCACCTGCTGGTCCCTCTGAAATTCTGACAGCATGGTGTCCAGAACACTCCACCGTAACTTTGTCCTCCTGGAAGGACACTTGGCAACCTTCTCGGAAAGCCTTCGAATGGCACGGCCCAGTGCCTCACTGATCATTTGTGAACTGCAGTGACACACCAGCTGCAAAAGTTCCACATTTCTGATGAGAAACAGGAGCTGGGAGAGGGGCTATTTTCTTCGTTTTGATCTGCGCACTCCGTTTTTCCGGTGTAGGGCCAGAGGCTGTTTGTGTGCTCAGACTGTTTTCCACTTTTTGCTCTTGGTATTTCCAGGCAATTAGCAAAGCCTGTTTAGAGTTGAATGGTAATGAGCATAAATTCTATTTTAATTCATTGTAATTAGAGGATGAACATTAAACTTCTTCAAGAAGAACTCGTACAATCCAATCTTCTGACTTTAAAGAATTAACATCTTCTTTTATGAACAAAAGATTTGACTGGATGTTAAAAATTTCCACCAGTAGTATTCCCCCAGGTAGCAAAACACGAACTCTACCCCAGTGACTTCAGTATCATGCCGTAGAGATAGCTGTGTTTTTCCTTTTTCTTCCTCTGCAGGTTTTCATCCTAAAATGCAATGTTAAAAATAGTAAGGTTGAGGGCCAGCCCCATGGCACAGTGGCTATGCACTGTGTAGAGAAAGTCAGATCCTCCATGGCTGACTGTGGTTTGAATCTCAACTCTACAGACTTAAAAACGCACTGGGCAGGGCCGGCAGGTGGTGTGGTTATTAAGGCACTGGACTCCCATGTGGCCAACTGCGGTTCAAGTCCCAGACCTAGAGTCTTGCTTTCTGACTTTCCCTCTATCACTCTCTCCCCTTCTTTCTCTCTCTGGTCAAAAATTTAAAAAATAATAGTAAGTAAAACTAAATAAATAATTCAACAAACAAACAAAACACTAGGCACATGTGCCCCCAGCATTCTGATGGGATGGAGGGATGGAGGGAAGGGGACGGTGGTGTGACCGGGCCCCATCGAGGGGTGTTTTCTCCCTCCCTCTCAGTCACACGTGCACTGCACACGTACGCACACCCTCTGGCATATAAAAACAGTAATGATAATAACTTGTAATGATGGCTCTCAGTTACGTGTATTATAATGTTGACATCTGATAATGCAGACGGGCAATTGATAATGGTCTATGTTTCTGGTCTGTTTGAATATCAGTTCATTATTGAATTTAAGAATTGACATTAATCTTTTTCCCCCCTTAGTTTTACTATAGGGTGCATGCAGTCACTGGAGATAGATGGGGGAGGGGGGTAAGGTGAGCAGAAATCACTCCCGGGGGGGGATGGCCACACTGCCATCCCTTCTCCTCCATTCTCCTCTCGGTATCTTAGGCATATAAGCACACATGTACCCAGTATGTTTCTCATGCCACCAGGTCTGGGACTCGAACCACACCATCAGCCGTGTACAATCCAGCTGCTTCAGTCACCCTGCCACTGTTTGGTCCAACATCAGTCTTTTATTTGATTGCCGTTAACAGTGAAATGGAATGTTCCAGAACTGTATTCGTGCACAGGCTCTGTGGTGTGGTAGTAATGTGCTGTTCAAGAGGTGTCAGCTCCTTCGTGGTGACTGTGGTTTGAATCCCAGCCTGGTCAGCCTGAAACAGCGTGGACCCTTGTAAGAGTGTCCAAAATCCAGTGGGGGAAAGGGATCGTCGTGTGATCAAACGCTGCGGAGGATTCTCCTCTCTCTCTTACGCGAGCTCTCACTCTCATGTGTGCATATACGCACTCTGTTGTGAATAAGGGGGAAAAAGAGTTAAAAAAAAATAGTATTTGCCCAAAAGAACATCTTCCTCCCGATAAAGCTTATCAGCTTCCACAGGAAAATCTCAACCCCCCCAAAGTATATTTGGCTGCCTCCGGAGGTGAACAGACCAGAAGCTGGGAGACAGGACAGAGTCAGCACTGAGCTCTCCAGGGGATGCAGGCTGCAGAGGTATAGCAGGCTGGCTGAGCCAACCCATGGGAGCCTGAGTCGGGGGTGCAGCTCTGTGACCAGGTGGGCCCCTGAGCCTTAGGACAGCAAGTCTCCGGCAGGTCCCTAGCTAGAGATGTGGGTGCTGACATCGGCCACCACGGTCCTCATTGGTTCAGTTTGGGGTGCTGTAACAAATACCAGAGACCGGGTGGCTTAAACAGAAATTTATTCTCCGTTCTGGAGGCAGGAAGACCAAAATCAGAGGTCAGTATGGCCAGGTTCTGGTGAGGGCCCCCTTCCTGCATTGCAATCGGCCATCTTCTTGCTGTGAGAGGGAGACAGATCATCTCTCAGGCCCCCTTATTTGTTTGTTTGTTTAAGGAGTGCTAATCTCATCATGAGGGTTTCTACCTACTTAGCTCCCCAAAGCCCTACCTCTAAACACCCTCACATTAGGAATTAGGGCTTCAACACACGAACTTGGAGAGACATAAACATTCAGTCCACAGCACTTGTGGGCTAAGGCCAGTGGTAAAGGCCTTCTGTTCCTGCAGACGGTGGGCTTGGTGGCATAGCAAGACCTCACTCTAAAATATTTTAGGAAGTCTGCCTTTTGTTAATTCCTTAGCTCCTTCTTATCAATAGCATCATGCTTTATTCCTTTTTTTTCAAGAGAATTATTTATTTTTGGGGACCAGCATGTGGCGTGGTGGTTAAGGTACTGGATATTCCCACATGGACAACCTTAGTTCCAAGTCCTGGACCTACCTGGTGTCTTGCTTTCTCACTTTCTCTCTCTCTCTCTCTGTCTCTGTCTCTCTCTGATCAATTAAGTTAAAAAAATGAATAAACAAAATTAAATAAATAATTATTTTAAAAAGAGAATTATTTGTTTTTATTTCATTCCACTTGTTCTTTTTATTTTTTAATTTGATCAGAGAGAGAGAGAGAGAGAGAAAGGGAAAGGGAGAAAGCAGTCAACCAGGTCTGGAACGTGAACCATGGTCGGCCATGTGGGAATCCAGTGCCTTTAACCACCACACCACCTGCTGGCCCCATGCTCTATTAAAGTTGGACTCTGAACAGTTCTTTTATCTAAGTTACCTCATTTGTACTTCTCGGCGACCTTATGTAGCAGGCAGGGTGATTATTACCATTTTCCATACATGGACAGTACAGCTCAGTGGTCCAGTGGGCCCAGTACCAAGCCTGATGTTGGGTTCAGTCATTTGTTCAAAGGGAAGCAGCTAACCTAGTGTTTCACCTGGGTCTTGACACAGGCCTCTGACATCAGGCTCTTCCTGTTTGTGCATTTCCATCTTTATAGAGAGCCCCAGGCTCTGGCAGCCCTTTACTCTCAGCCTCTTCTGATCATGGGTCTGTAAAGGGGAGACCTTCGGAGAGGCCACCCGTGTCTGGACCAACCAGGAGCTAAAATGTGTCAGGAAGGTTTAATCCAACTATTCACTTCAGTGCATGAGGAAATGGAAGGTGAGACCCATGCCTAACTTATGTGGAGTTCCAGGAGGGGCCTGGGCTAGAAGTTGGTCTGTACTCTCATCCCAGAGTTGAGACCCCTGCATGACCCATCCCTCATAGAATGATGTCAGTGGTCACTCCACAGCTGCCCCATGTACAGCACTCTCCGCCCCCAGCCAGAAGCACCCCGTTGTCAATAGAGGAGACAAGGCCTTGGAAGTATGGCTTAGCTGGCCGCTGTGTCTGGGGGGGTGTGAATCACCCTCTTCTGACTCCCGTTGGTTAGGATCTCTGAG
>NW_006159427.1:2270361-2282458 GCF_000334495.1 Tupaia belangeri chinensis
TTAAGAACGCACTGGGCAGGGCCGGCAGGTGGTGTGGTTATTAAGGCACTGGACTCCCATGTGGCCAACTGCGGTTCAAGTCCCAGACCTAGAGTCTTGCTTTCTGACTTTCCCTCTATCACTCTCTCCCCTTCTTTCTCTCTCTGGTCAAAAATTTAAAAAATAATAGTAAGTAAAACTAAATAAATAATTCAACAAACAAACAAAACACTAGGCACATGTGCCCCCAGCATTCTGATGGGATGGAGGGATGGAGGGAAGGGGACGGTGGTGTGACCGGGCCCCATCGAGGGGTGTTTTCTCCCTCCCTCTCAGTCACACGTGCACTGCACACGTACGCACACCCTCTGGCATATAAAAACAGTAATGATAATAACTTGTAATGATGGCTCTCAGTTACGTGTATTATAATGTTGACATCTGATAATGCAGACGGGCAATTGATAATGGTCTATGTTTCTGGTCTGTTTGAATATCAGTTCATTATTGAATTTAAGAATTGACATTAATCTTTTTCCCCCCTTAGTTTTACTATAGGGTGCATGCAGTCACTGGAGATAGATGGGGGAGGGGGGTAAGGTGAGCAGAAATCACTCCCGGGGGGGGATGGCCACACTGCCATCCCTTCTCCTCCATTCTCCTCTCGGTATCTTAGGCATATAAGCACACATGTACCCAGTATGTTTCTCATGCCACCAGGTCTGGGACTCGAACCACACCATCAGCCGTGTACAATCCAGCTGCTTCAGTCACCCTGCCACTGTTTGGTCCAACATCAGTCTTTTATTTGATTGCCGTTAACAGTGAAATGGAATGTTCCAGAACTGTATTCGTGCACAGGCTCTGTGGTGTGGTAGTAATGTGCTGTTCAAGAGGTGTCAGCTCCTTCGTGGTGACTGTGGTTTGAATCCCAGCCTGGTCAGCCTGAAACAGCGTGGACCCTTGTAAGAGTGTCCAAAATCCAGTGGGGGAAAGGGATCGTCGTGTGATCAAACGCTGCGGAGGATTCTCCTCTCTCTCTTACGCGAGCTCTCACTCTCATGTGTGCATATACGCACTCTGTTGTGAATAAGGGGGAAAAAGAGTTAAAAAAAAATAGTATTTGCCCAAAAGAACATCTTCCTCCCGATAAAGCTTATCAGCTTCCACAGGAAAATCTCAACCCCCCCAAAGTATATTTGGCTGCCTCCGGAGGTGAACAGACCAGAAGCTGGGAGACAGGACAGAGTCAGCACTGAGCTCTCCAGGGGATGCAGGCTGCAGAGGTATAGCAGGCTGGCTGAGCCAACCCATGGGAGCCTGAGTCAGGGGTGCAGCTCTGTGACCAGGTGGGCCCCTGAGCCTTAGGACAGCAAGTCTCCGGCAGGTCCCTAGCTAGAGATGTGGGTGCTGACATCGGCCACCACGGTCCTCATTGGTTCAGTTTGGGGTGCTGTAACAAATACCAGAGACCGGGTGGCTTAAACAGAAATTTATTCTCCGTTCTGGAGGCAGGAAGACCAAAATCAGAGGTCAGTATGGCCAGGTTCTGGTGAGGGCCCCCTTCCTGCATTGCAATCGGCCATCTTCTTGCTGTGAGAGGGAGACAGATCATCTCTCAGGCCCCCTTATTTGTTTGTTTGTTTAAGGAGTGCTAATCTCATCATGAGGGTTTCTACCTACTTAGCTCCCCAAAGCCCTACCTCTAAACACCCTCACATTAGGAATTAGGGCTTCAACACACGAACTTGGAGAGACATAAACATTCAGTCCACAGCACTTGTGGGCTAAGGCCAGTGGTAAAGGCCTTCTGTTCCTGCAGACGGTGGGCTTGGTGGCATAGCAAGACCTCACTCTAAAATATTTTAGGAAGTCTGCCTTTTGTTAATTCCTTAGCTCCTTCTTATCAATAGCATCATGCTTTATTCCTTTTTTTTCAAGAGAATTATTTATTTTTGGGGACCAGCATGTGGCGTGGTGGTTAAGGTACTGGATATTCCCACATGGACAACCTTAGTTCCAAGTCCTGGACCTACCTGGTGTCTTGCTTTCTCACTTTCTCTCTCTCTCTCTCTGTCTCTGTCTCTCTCTGATCAATTAAGTTAAAAAAATGAATAAACAAAATTAAATAAATAATTATTTTAAAAAGAGAATTATTTGTTTTTATTTCATTCCACTTGTTCTTTTTATTTTTTAATTTGATCAGAGAGAGAGAGAGAGAGAGAAAGGGAAAGGGAGAAAGCAGTCAACCAGGTCTGGAACGTGAACCATGGTCGGCCATGTGGGAATCCAGTGCCTTTAACCACCACACCACCTGCTGGCCCCATGCTCTATTAAAGTTGGACTCTGAACAGTTCTTTTATCTAAGTTACCTCATTTGTACTTCTCGGCGACCTTATGTAGCAGGCAGGGTGATTATTACCATTTTCCATACATGGACAGTACAGCTCAGTGGTCCAGTGGGCCCAGTACCAAGCCTGATGTTGGGTTCAGTCATTTGTTCAAAGGGAAGCAGCTAACCTAGTGTTTCACCTGGGTCTTGACACAGGCCTCTGACATCAGGCTCTTCCTGTTTGTGCATTTCCATCTTTATAGAGAGCCCCAGGCTCTGGCAGCCCTTTACTCTCAGCCTCTTCTGATCATGGGTCTGTAAAGGGGAGACCTTCGGAGAGGCCACCCGTGTCTGGACCAACCAGGAGCTAAAATGTGTCAGGAAGGTTTAATCCAACTATTCACTTCAGTGCATGAGGAAATGGAAGGTGAGACCCATGCCTAACTTATGTGGAGTTCCAGGAGGGGCCTGGGCTAGAAGTTGGTCTGTACTCTCATCCCAGAGTTGAGACCCCTGCATGACCCATCCCTCATAGAATGATGTCAGTGGTCACTCCACAGCTGCCCCATGTACAGCACTCTCCGCCCCCAGCCAGAAGCACCCCGTTGTCAATAGAGGAGACAAGGCCTTGGAAGTATGGCTTAGCTGGCCGCTGTGTCTGGGGTGGTGTGAATCACCCTCTTCTGACTCCAGTTGGTTAGGATCTATGAGGGTCTAGACTTTGGGCCTGTTTTCCACTGGAGAAAGAGGAAAATGCAGAAATGCAAAGGTGCATCCCTGACTGGCTCCAATAAATGACCTCATGTCTTACCTCTCCCCTTCCCGGTCCCCACTAAAATTCTTACCATGAGCCAGGCCTCAGGCGTGAGATGGCAGCTCCCAAAGTGAAGCCCATTCTGAGCCTGGCCTGACAAGGGGGCCCTGCCATCCCACGATGGAAGTCAGGATAGACTGCCTTACAAAGCCTTTGTGTAATGAGGGGAGTAGAAATCTGGGATCTGGAAGCCCTTTTTTCCTGGAGCGTTCTGAGTAGTTTCAAGTTCAGTGTGGTGTTCCAAGAAGGACGATTTTGGTGAAAATGGGAGAGAGTCCCTGCCCATCAGAAGGCTACGTTCCTCCTTTGGGAAGGCTTGAATACAGGCCAGAAGCCACAGAGCCTGGAGACTGGGATAGGTTGGGTTGCCCTGGTCAGATCTGCATTGGTGGCTGGAAGGGAGGCCCAGTGGGTTGGCAGGGAGGCCTGTCTGAGTGCTGGGCTGGATTCAGGCCCCATGAGCCACTGGGCCTGCTCAGGACTGTAGGCCTATTGCCAGGCCAGGCCTCAGGACTCCTCAGACCCTCGGAGGGCTTTATTGTCAGGAGGGAGGCTCTAAGTCATTGCAGGAGCGGTGGTAGGCAGGCACACTGCAGATCAGCCTCTCATTAAACCAAGTACCGCGTCACTATCTGCCAGGCACGGGAGTTTGCATTTTTCTCAAGTCATCCCATTTCATATGGCAAGTTGTAATGTGGACATTATTATTGATATCATTGCTCTCTTAGAGGCGGAAACTGCACACATGTGGCGATACACGCATTTCACGAATGTTAAGTGTTGGAATTGAGGATCAAGCTTAGTTCTGTTTCTGTCTAAAAGTTATACTCTGTGCTCGCCTTTATCTTGTATTTATTGTAGGTGCTTAGGCTCCTAAGGATTTCTATAAAATCAGTTCATTCTTAGGATTAAAAATTCTAGGGGCATGGTGGTTAAGGCACTGGACTCCCTCATGGCAGACTATGGTTCAAGTCCTGGACTTGGCAGCTTGAAATTTACACCAGGTGCACGTGGATGCATGCATGCCTAAAATCCCAGGAGGAGACTGGAGGAGAAGGGATTGCGGCATGGTCATCCTCCCTGGGGATGATTTCTTACTTTCCCTCTGTCACTCTCTGGATTTACATGTGCCTATGGCAAAAGCTGAAAGGAAGGAAGGAAGGAAGGAAGGAAGGAAGGAAGGAAGGAAGGAAGGAAGGAAGGGAGGGAGTTCTAAGGCTGTAGGCCCCGAACTCTTCTTAGACATTGCTTTCTTTTTTTGTTTGTTCACCCTCAGACTATCTTATATTTTAAGACTATTGTTATATCAATTATGAATCTTAGCATGACTTACAAGGTCTTGCAAGGCTAAGGAATCTTATTCCATGTGTAGCATTTTAAATCTTAGGAAAAGAATTATAACTGGATTTCTTGATCAAGTGCATTTTTTTTCTAATACTATATAACCTGACATTGCTTTGTTCCCAAAGACTGTGGATCTTTAAACTAGAATTACTTCTAAGACCATTTCCCCAACTTGCTGTCGTTGTGTTTTTTTAGTTTTGTGTCACTGGAGCTGCTAATTTTTAAATTCTTTAATAGCAACTTTATTTATTAGACTTACAGACATCAACTCTCTTCTTTCCCAATTGGTGTCAGTTACCCAAAGCAGCCAGCTCATGGCGGCGTTTTCACAGTTGGTTACATAGAGCCAATTCGAATCTGAGCGAGGGACCCCGAGGGTGTATAGCAGAGGCAGAAGACTGATCCAAAGCTGTCAATATGCAGTGCGTCTGGTTTCCTCCAACTCGGGATTTCCGCTGCCATCTCCCATCACGGAGCTGTCTGTATCATACTTGCTAGGTTCAGGGCGCCCCCTCGTGGTGAAACTAATGTAGGACAAACGTGAGAAAACGATGAAGGCTAGATTACCAGTAATAAAGAGACTGTATTTACATATGCTCTTATAACTCTCTGTTTTATTTTATTTTTTAATTATTTATTTTACTTGTTATTATTTCTTTAATTTGACCAGAGAGAGAGAAAGGGGAAGTGAGAAAGCAAGCTGCCAGGTCTAGGACTTGAACTGCAGTCAGTCATGTGGGAGTCCAACACCTTGACCGCTTCACCACTCCATAATTGTTAGTTTTAAAGCACTCAAATGGATCTTATTTTCTCTTTGTAAGTCTATCTGTAGGTATTTACATCATATTCAGTACTAACGTTTTTAAAGGTAGCAACAAATCAGAAAAGCGAGCACAAATACTTGGATGCTAATTTCTAAGTGCCTTTTTGTTGAATTGCCAGAGGACATGTATGCTCACCAGAGAGAGACAGAGACAAAGACAGACAGGGGGAGTTAGGGCACATATTCACATGTGCCCCATGTGTTTTTTGAATCCCTAGGGCTGGGATTTGAACCATGCAGTCCACCATGTGGGATCTGGCTCATCTTAACCACTAGGCAATGGGGCTGCCCAGTACTCAGTTAACTTTTCTTTTTTTTTTTTTAAAGAATTATTTTATTTTATTTTATTTATTCGTTCATTCATTTTATTTTATTTCAATTTGACTAGAGTGAGACACAGAGAAAGAGAGAGTGAGAAAGCAAGCCACCATGTCTGGGACTTGAACCATGGTTGGCCATGTGGGAGTATCCAGTGCCTTAACCACTATGCCACCTGCTGGTCCCCAACTTTGTTTTTTTGTTTTTAGAGATTTTTGCCATAGGGTGCATGCATTCACTAGAGAGAGACAGACAGAGACAGTGAGAGGGAAAGTGAGAAATCACCCCCCCAAGGGGGATGGCCATGCCACCATCCCTTCTCCTCCATTCTCCTCCTGCAATCTTGGGCACGCACAGACACACATGCCCAGCATGATTTTCAAGCTACTGGGTCTGGGACTCAAACCACAGTTGGCTGTATGGCGTCCAGCAATGTAACCACTGTGCCATCTGCTAGCCCCTACCCAGGTAATTTTAAAAATAAGGTATTTTCTTTTCTTTTTTTTTCTTTTTTAGTTTTTTTGCCATAGGGCATATACACTACCAGAGAAATATAGACACAGAGAGGGAAAGTGAAAAATCATCCCACACAGTGGGTGGCCATCACGTGACTCCATCTCCTCCATTGTCCTCTTGGGATTTGGGGCATGCACTCATCTCACATTTGCATCCGAGTCTGTGCTAGAAATCGTGCGTGTTGTTTTATATGCCCCAATCTCATTTAATTCTCCCAGTGACCTACCATCTGTTTTTATCCCCACTTTATAGATGAGGAATGTCTGGTTTAAGGGAATTAAGTCATTATTTCAGGACTTAAAAAGCAGAGAGAGGCACAGCACTGTGACCTAAGAGCCCTATCAGGAAGGAAGCCACACGGCCAACTGTGGGTGTGGATCCCTGAGGAGTGTGTGTGGGCGCCCAGGAGCTGGAGGGCTGGGGAAAGGGCATTTTAAAGAGACAAGAGTTCTCTCTCTCTCTCTCTCTCTCTTTCTCTCTCTTGTTTGCACACACTCTCCTTTAAAAAAAAAAAGGCAGGAAGGCTTTCAGGTGAAAGATCAAAGTGCTATGATCAACATAGCACTTTGCATTCCTTAAATCGTGAACTAAGAGGAGACAAATACTAAAAATATATTTAATAAAATAGAGAAGGGTGTGAACAACAAAAGGAGAGAAGGAAAAGGGTAGACACTTCTGTAAATTTGGAAACAACAGTGAAAATCCCAGGTGAGGGGAACCAGCAGTTAGCGTAATGGCTATGTCGCTGGACTCCTACGTGGTTGACCGTGGTTCGCATCCTGGACCCGGTGGCTTAAAACTCACGCCGGGCGCGTGTGCATGCGTGCCCAAGATCCCGAGAGGAGAATGGAGGAGAAGGGACTGCGGCGTGACCATCCCCCCTGGGAGGTGATTTCTCGCTTTCTGTCTCTCTGTTTCTCTCTGTCTGTGTGCACGCACCCTATAGCAAAAAAAAAAAAAAAAAAAAAAAAAAAAAAACCCCCCCCCCCCCCCCCAAAAAAAAAATCCCAGATGAGCTCCAGCGGTTTCCATCTTCACGTTAGAAAACATGTTGGACAGGGACCAGCAGTTAGCATAATGGCTATGTCGCTGGACTCCCACGTAGTCGACTGCGGTTCGAGTCCCGTACCCGGTGGCTTAAACTCATGCTGGGCGCATGTGCGTGTGTGCCCAAGATCCCGAGAGAAGAATGGAGGAGAAGGGATTGCGGCGTGGCCACCCTCCCCCTGGGGGGTGATTTTTCGCTTTCCGTCTCTATGTCTCTGTAGAGCGCATGCGCCCTATAGCGAAAACCTCTCAAAAAAAAAAAAAAAAAAAAAAAAAACACGCGTTGGACGACTGGGTGCGGGCTACGCAGTGGCCTGTCCTAGAGAGCTGTAAGGCGTAAGGCCGTCCTCCTGGCTCTCGCCGACTCACAGGGCTTCCTGTCAGTGCCTTTCCCTTGCCCACACTTAGCCCTCCGGCTGGCTATGCTGCTCCCACGGAGTCAAAAGTTGACTCTACATAAAGTGATGCCTGATTTTTTTTTTTTTTTAGTTTTTGCTATAGGGCATGTGAAATTGACAGAGAAACACACACAGAGAGAGAGAGAAGGAAAGTGAGAAATCACCCCCCAGTGGGGGATGACCACGCTGCAGTCCCTTCTCCTCCAGTCTCTTCTCAGGATTTTGGGCACGCACATACTCGCTCCAGGTATGATTTTCAAGCCACAAGTTCAGGACTTGAACCCTGCAGTCGGCCGTGTGGGATCCAGCTACCTTAATGTCCACACCACTTGCTTGCCTGATTTTAGAAAATTTTAAATTTCTGGACCAAACCAGAATATTGGGTAAGTTGTTAAATGTCAGCCATATCCAGAGTTCCTGGTAGTTTACCTCGCTGTGCTCACCAGAGACCTGTGTTTCTGTTTTATTTCGCAGGGAGAGCGCGCACAGGAGAGTGTGTGAGAGAAACAGAGAGACAGGGTCTCAGCTCAGCTCAGTCCCCTCGCCCCAGCCCTTCCGCTAGTCAAAAGCTTGGGCATGTGTGCACACACCCAGCGTGTTCCAGACTGACTCAGGATCCAAACCCTTTTTCAGCCAGATTGACTCAGAATCCAAACCTTTGGCCAGCCCTGTGGCTTTCGGCTCTATAGACCAGTATGCTCTACCCATGCCACCGTGGCTGAACTGTCACATTTCATTTTTGTCACCTTTACCAATGTTTTTCTTTTTTTTAATTTCAATTTTTTTTTCTTTTGCCATAGGGTGTGTGTGCTCACCAGAGATGAGAAAGACAGAGAGAAGGAAAGTGAGAAATCACACCCCCGCCCCCAAGGGGATGTTTATGCTTCGATTTCTTCCCCTTCATTCTCCTCTTAGGATTTTGAGCACACATGCACACATGCCCAGTGTGATTTTTAAGCCACTGGGTCCTGGACTTGAACTATTGTAGGCCATGGAGGAGTCCAGCGCCTTAACCACCATGCCACCTGCTGGCCCACCAATATTTTCTTTATAGTAAAGGAAAGGGTGAGAGAGGTATGTAAATTGTCCACTAGAAAATTAAATAAAAATGCTAAATGTGAAAAAATATTTTCTTTATATACAATTATCCTTGTTATAAAAAACTCAGGTATAGCCAAAGGAGGAATGTAAGCATTGATCATCATCCAGACCATATATTGATCATCATCCAGCTCAGTACTGTATGTGTGCTGATCGCTTTCGATTCTCTGTGCTTCATCTGTGCATACGGTATTTACACCGTGTTTGCTATTCCTGATCAACTCCTCCCGGTCCTTCAACATCGTCTTAGTCTAGGAAGGAAACTTCGTCCACACTTAGTCCCACTTTCTTTCTCTTTTCCTTTCTTTTTTTTAAAAAAAATATTTATTTATTTATTCGTTTATTTTAATTTGACTAGAGAGTAATACACAGAGAAAGAGAGGGAAAGTGAGAAAGCAAGACACCAGGTGTGGGACTCAAACCATGGTCAGCCATGTGGGAGTATACGGCGCCTTAACCACCATGCCACCTGCTGGCCCCCTCTTTCTCTTCCTTTCTGCCACACCTAGCCTTTCAGAGAATTCTCAGGTACCTTCAGTGTATCTGCAGGGTGGCCATCCCAATCTGAAATCCTGCGAAATCACAGCTTTCTGATCTAACTCAGTGCCACGCTGGGAAGTTCCACACTTGACCTTGCAACAGGTCTAGGACAAAACACCGCAATAAAATTATTATGTAAAAGTACTTCAGGACTGTGTGTATTAAGGTATATATGAATCAGAAATGAGTTTATATTCAGACCTGGGTCTCACCCCAAGGTATCTCTTTGTGTATACGCAAACATTCCAAACACTGAACAAGTGTGAACTCGGAAACTCTCCCTGGTCCACAGCATCTTAGATAAGGGAAACTCAACCCATAGTTCCTTTTCCCGTGGTTCTCTAAGGGTAGCCTTTGAATTTTTTAGGACTCTTGAAGTAGTAAGGGGCCGGCTGTTTCCCTGCGGTGGTTGAGTCTTCCTGCTTTCCCAGTCACAATCCCTCAGGCTTGATGTTACCTTGTTATCTTTGATAAACTGGATATCCGTTACAATTGATAACTGAGTAGTTTACTGACAATGCTCAGATCCTTCCTCACACACTCTTACTTTTTAAGAGCAATTTTCTGCTTTATAGTCAAAGCCAGAAACAAGCGTCTAAGTTCTACACACTTGATTTAGCCGGTATGTGTGAGGGGCCTAGTAAAATACATTGTTCTTTCTCTGCTTTCTTATTGTCAGCTCAAAACTTCTGGGGTGCAAATCCTTCTCTCAGGTGGAACCTGTGGACAAATGAGAGGGTTCTCTGTGAGTTTTATTTCGTAATCCTGAGAAACTCCTCTGTTAACATAGAGACTTCAGTTCCTTTGGCCTCAAATTCTTAAGTTTTTTTTTTTTTTTTTCCCAAGTCTATCTATTTCTTCCACGAGTGGGAGAGACAGAGAGACACAGCAAGAGAGATAGTCCCTCCATCAGGGCCTCTATGCCATAATTCACCCCCGGCTTAGCCAGCCCCACGTCATAAGTAAGCATGTACGTGCTGTACTCAGGAACATCTCTGGATTTGAACTGATGACCTTCCCATGTGGGTCAACCTCACAAACAGTTGGGTTTTTTTGGGGGGTGGGGGCAGACATTTTTGCTATAGGATGTGTGTGCTCACCAGAGAGACAGTGAGAAATCACCCCAAGGGGAGAATGGCCACTGCACAATCCCTTCTCCTCCGTCCTCATCTCAGGATTTGGGGCATGCATGCACGCGCTCCTGGCATGAGTTTCAAACTGCCAGGTCCAGGACTCAAACCACAGTCAGCCATGTGGGAGTCCAGCACCTTAACCACTACACCATCTGCTAGCCCAGAGAGGGTTGCATTTTATCACTTCCTGGCACCCAGAGATACTCCTCTATAGAGTCCATGCCTCTTCCTAGCAGGGCTTCCTGCCTCTCCAGCACCCCTCGGTCCTTCCCCTCTCTGCTGTTTAGAGATTCTTCCAGCCCCTAGGATGCCTTGACCTTGGTGATGAAGGTGGGAAAAGATACAACCGGTAAAGTTGGGTTTGTTCTGACATATGGAACCATCGACCGCTCTAAGGAGTGACACAGGTTTCATGTATTTTCTTGCCCTTTCTTTCCTGACTTGAGGGGATATTTGCCTCAACCGACTGTTGCAGCAACTTTCGTCGCCCCCCCTTCCTGCAAATATTCCACTGTCTTTGGAGTTTGTTCCTCTGCTGAGAGCAGAGGTTGGGGTCTCCTCGCCCTTCCTGGCAGTCTCAGCAGAGCTCTGGCCTCCTCCGCCCCCTCCCTTTCCTGACCGTCTCTGTGCAGAGCTGTCTCTCCGGGTGCTCTGCCCCTAGCCCTCCTTACTTGCTGCCTCTTTGTAATGGAAGCTGATTTTTTGTACCCTTTTTTCCTCTCGCCTCTGCATAGCAGCCCTTCAAATCTACTGTCTGTTTTTTAATCTTGCACTTATATTTACCACACACCTACGGGGCTTGATTATTTGTGATCTGCTTCAAGATGTGTCTCATAGCGGATGAAGCCTGTAAACTCGGGAGGAGAAAGGGCCCCACAGCCACCTCACCTTCCCGGAGCGCATTCACCTAGAAAACGGCTTTCACGAGGTCAGTGTGGCTAATAGTTCTTCTGATGGCGATGTTCCCCTTTTCTTTTAAAGGTCTCTTCAAGTTCGTTCATTAGTTTTTAGCCCTAAGTGTATGCTGGGTAGGGTATTTTAGTCCGTGTCTTCTCTGGAGACTTGTCTTTCGGCCTTTGGCTTTTGAGCGCAGCCACTGTATTCCAGCGTTTCTGTGTTTTTGTTTTATTCTTGTGTCTGATATATGTGAGACAGGTTTTAATGACTACAAAGTTATTTAGAAATGAATTGACACGCACATTTATGAATATATATGGACACGGGTCAGGGTGTCACGTGATCCACTACGATGGTGTTGAGGGCTTTACCCTGCTGGTGGCCCATGTGGATACGCGTGCATGCGTGCACAGTAACGCATGCGGCTGAGGCACCTCACTGGTTATTCGTCGTGAAAGAGCAAGTCATTCTTGCATGTGGATTATGGAAATTCTCATTTTTTAAAAGATGAAAATATATTTCTCTCATGGTGCTTTTAAAAATCAAATAATTGGGGCTGGCAGGTGGCATGGTAGATGGGGTACTGGACTCCCTCATGGCCAGTAGATTGAGTCCTGGACCTGGTGACTTGCTTTTTCATTTTCCTTCTCTCTCTGGTCAGATTAAAAAAATAATAATAATAAATAAAATTAAATAAATAATTTATTTTTTAAAAAATCAAAATTTTCAGGGCTAGTATGTGGTGTGGAGGTTAAGGCTGCCAGAAAAATACACCAGGAATGTGTGTGTGCATGCCCAAGATCCTGAGAGGAGAATGGGGGAGAAGGAACTGTGTTGTGGTCATACCCCCGGCAG
>NW_006159427.1:2282549-2328092 GCF_000334495.1 Tupaia belangeri chinensis
AAAAAAAATTGAGTAAGAAATAAATCAAACTGTTCAGAACTGAGTCCGGGCCCAGCCTCTGTGGAGCAGTCGGTAATGAACTAGCTGGCAGACCTGGTCTCAGCCTGCGCTGAGTTGGCCTGAAACAGGCTGGACATGGGAGGTTGCATCCAGGATCCTGGCACGCTAGAGGTCTAGAGGATGAGGGCCATGGCATGGCTGAGCCTGTGGAGGGTGTTTCTTTCCCTCATGCTCTTTCTTTCTCTCTCTCACATGTGTGCATGTGCTCTATCATGAATAATAATAATAATAATAATAATAATAATAATAATAATAATAATAATAAAAAATAAGCCTGCAGGATCAAAGGGAATCAAACAATTTAAGTACCGGCACAGTAAGAATTATAAACTGAAGGCATGCTCCAGGGTCCCCCGGGCTCAGATGTGAGTTTGTGGCGACCGGTCCCTCTGCCGACTGGCCCTGTGTGCATCAGGTGTCACTTGTGTGCCGAAGTGCAGGTGATGAGCGCTGCACTCAGCCTGCTTTCTGCAGAGAAGCCAGTGCCAGTCACAATGGCAGCCTGGGCCTCATTCCTGCACCGTACCCTGACCGAGGAAGGTATTTCATTTGTGCCGGGCAGACTCGGCCCAACTTCCCCACAACCCTGGGACGACCTCAGGGACAACAGGTCAACATGACAATCTCAACAGGGTGAATTCATGTGCATCTGTGGCAGGATATTTGGGGGGATCTCATCACTGGATCAGGGTTGCTTTCAATACTTCTTCCTAAAATCTAAGATGTTTCTCTTTCTATCAGGGGAAGGGACAAACTACGCTATGTTTTTGTCATGAATGAATAGGTGGTCCATCTGGTCAACCTATTCTTTTTCTCTTCCTGTTTTCACCCCTTTTCTTTTCTATTGTTTTTCTCTTTTTCTCCTGGTCCACAGGCTTTGCAGTGCATGCTGATCTCTCTTCAGGCAGAACTTGACATTCAAAGGTACTTGATGAAAATCGAGTCATCTCAGCGAGTTAGTACTCTACCTTTTCTTTTTCTGCATCGAGTTGCATTACCCCACACCTTCTAACCCAACTGCGTGTTGCATTCTGATCAGCATCAGCCACTAAACCAGATTGCCTTTTCTTCTCCCTGTTCTCCCCAAGCCCTGCTTCGAAACTATCAAAGCCAAGTGCTTGCAGCATTCTGAAACTTGCACATTGTTTTAAATGATGAGAGTTGATATTAAAATGAACACAAATTGCATGCTCGCTTTGAGATGGTTTATTGTTCACAAATCAAATTGTGGAATGAGGAGCATTGCAACAGCAAACCAGGGATCTCTGCACAGTCATTTGAAAAGGGAGCCTTGCTGGGGACCAGCAGGTGGCCGGGATGAGGGGGAAGGTGCTGTTAAGGGACTGAATTCCCACTTAGCCAAACACAGTTTGAGTCCCAGACCTGGAGGCTTGAAAATCATACCAAGTGTGTGTGCGTGTGTCCCAAATCCCAGGAGATGAAGGGATTATAGTGTGGCCATCTCCCTGGGGGGGTGATTTCTCACTTTCCCTCTCTCTGTACCTCTCCGGCAAGCACATGCATCCTATAACAAAAACCTAAAAAGGAAAAGACAAGGGAGCCTCTCTAACATGGGATTTCGTCCTTGCCAGTGTACTCGGGGCAGAATCCTCATGGAAGTAAAGCAGAAACCTGCACCCTCGGTCAGCCCCAGAGCTGTAACATGTGCTAGGCACCAGTACATCCGATACCAGGTCCTGATGTTCTACCGACATGCTGTTAATGCTAATGATGGCGGGAACAAGCACGTTTCTGTGACTTATTACGTGTCAGCACCGTTCTATGTGCTTCACAAGTAGTAGCTTCTCACAGCGCCCCGTGGGGTTGGTGTACTATGATCTCCTTTGTATGAGGTGACTAAGGCACAGAGGAGGTATGTAACTTGCCCATGGCACTCAGCTATGACAGCTAGTGGCAGAGCTGGGATTTGACTTCCAGCAGTCTAGCCCCTGAGTTGGTTGTCATCTTATTCCTTACTTGCCCATAGACCTCAGTGTTCCCTATTTTATTGGGTTGTCGGAAAAGTCCTGATTTATTTCCTGATTTATATGCCGTGACTTTTCAACCCCCGATATATATTGGGTCCACCGAGAATGTTGAAGTGGGAGGGAGCTGCGAGTTCCCACTCATCTGGCTTGATGTCTGATGCCTGTACAATTGGCACCATGATGAATTGCCACCCACTTGTTTTTCTGTCCCTCAGATGTGGCTATTTCTCTATTGACTCCTGAGCACATGTAGATCAGAACCACAAGGCCCGAAATGCACTGCGCTTAGGACATACCCAGCATCTGGCTTTTGTGTAGATGTCACCTTCTTCCCATCTGTCAGCCATCATTGGTGGCCATGGCGATCTCTTTGCTTTCCCTTTTTCAGCTTCTTTCATCTTTCCTTAAGAGTAGCAAGCACAGGGGCCAGCAGATGGCACAGTGGTTGCATCGCTGGACTCCCACATGCCCAGGTGGCTTTAAACTCATGCCAGGCACATGTGCGTGCGTGCCCAAGTTCCCAGGAGGAGAATGGAGAAGGGATTACAGTGTGACCATCTCCTCTGGGGGCTGATTTCTCACTTTCCCTCTCTCACTGTCTCTGTCCCTCTAGGGAATGCACATGCCCTAAAGCTATAACCTAAAAAAAAAAAAAAAGAAAAAGAAAAGAAAAGAAAGGAAGCCTAGCAAGCTCTAATTAGAAGTTCCTCCCCAAACAAATAGACACAGACTTGACATCTGGGCTAGACACACTGAAGAGAATCAGTCATCCCACACAGGAACCCAGTTCTGTCAGGTGTTGATTCTGTTTTTCCAGGAGCTCTTAATTGTTTTCATATTTCTATAATTCATGCAAAATAAAGACATATGTATGATTTCCTTCCACAAGTCCTGGACAGTAAATGGAAATGCAAAAGGGAAGAGAATGCCATGGAGAACCCCTCCCTAGGACTGGATGAGCTGCCACTAACAGGTCTGCCTGCTTCCAGAAAAGAGATTTGACATCATGACCTGAGGGTTTTCATCATATCTAGTGCAGAGTTTGGGATTCCCCTCCCACTGTTCTTTTTTCCTTATGCTCAAAACAAATCATTTGTAATGACCTCCCTCCTCCCTTCCTTCTTTCTTTCTTTCTTTTTATAAATCAACAAATAATTGGATAGCCAAGATATTTTTTTCTTCTATAAACAATTAACAATAGTTTTTTGGAGGGAGAGGATTAAGAAAGAAGAAGGTGAAGACGAAGGTTGGAATTTGAAGGTGTTCATCCCTCTCGTTAGTAAACAAGTAGCTCAGAGCCTCTGTCGATGTCAAAATCTCTTTTAAAATTGGAAGTAACCATTTACTGAGCTCTGAAGACCAAGGCCAAGGCATGCTGGATATGGAGGGTGAGTTGTATCTTTCTCTTTTCTCAGAGGATCCCATAGGATCCCACAGGCTGTGGGACGAGCACAGAAAATTGCTGAGCTGCCCAGAACCACTGCATATGTGGGATTGTCAGAAAAGTCATGACATATTTTTTCTATGTTCTTCTATGCAAAAATGCATCATGACTTTTCCAACAACCCAGTGGTAACCACTGTCGCTACATCAAGATAGCTAAATGCTTTGCATCACTCAGTAGTTTACAGATCACTGCCCTACACGTTTTCTCAATTACTCTTTACCATAGCGTTATCACATAGATATCCTGGTTGTTTTATCACAGCAACAATGGACAATTCAGAAGGGTTTCATAATAGGGTCGCACCACTAGTGCATGGCCACTTAGTCTCTCTAAGATAACGCCATAAAAGGAGTGAGTCCTCTCATTCAAAATCTTGTCTTCCTGCCCTCCCTCCAAACCCTGGTCATCTTTCCTACAGCAAGACTAGAAAAAGAAAAGAATCTTTGTCTCAGGGAGCAAATAGGAACTTTCACAGGGTGGTGTTTTCATTTGAAAATTATTCCACCGGAATCAACCCAGTGCTGGTTATTTTGGTGTATGTATTTGTGTTTGGGACGTGAGTTTAAAAGTGACAACAAACCCAATCCCAGGATGTTTGGACAGAGTCTAACCGCAGCACCGAAGGCTTGGTGGCCTTGGGTACCCACATGACCCCACTGGTCTGGCTCCCTGTGGCCTCCTCCATTATGGGGTGACCAGGACCTCAGGGGATCTCCCATGACCCTGCCCATGAGGCTAGGGGCCTTTGCTGCTGGGGAGTGTCTCCAGCAAGCACTGAAGCCCAGGCTGCAGGGATGGGTTTAATGATGGCTCTCGTTAGGGTGTATTTAGCACCGTGAGTTATGCTGGTTGTGTTTTACTAGGAATTTCAAAGCCTGCAAGCTGGTACCTCTCCTTGCTGTAGTAACAGCAATCCTCACACTGACACCCTTTTGTGGACACCCTTTCAAACACATTCCTGAGCCTCTGAACTGCCAGGGCACCCGCTGCCTTGCTCAGACCGCAGCCAGTAAAGACAGGGCAGCCCAAAACTGCTCACCTTCTTTTGCTTGTTTATACCTCTCTTGTTTCAGAAAGAAAGGAAGGAATAAATTAATCGTTTGATTCAAGGTAGCTTTTAATAAAGAGACATTTCTCCTACGGTAGATGTGATGTAAATCGGAATACAAAAAAAAAACCTCTGAGGAAGGAGAAAATGTGTAAATAGAGGTATTGCAATTGGCTTGAACAGTACACTTAGCTGTGGGCTTCCTGAGAGAGGCAATATTTTGCATAATTTTTATTACATGGCAAAGTAATATTCATTCCTCTTCATGAGGTTAAATCATTTTCCTTGTTTTAAAATCCAGAAGGAGCACTGTTTGCTCATGCCGTCATAAAAGAGACATTGATGGACGTATTAGGTAGGGACAACCAGGGAACCGCAGCGTTCTGCAGCTGGCCTTCTATTTTGTATCGGTAAAATAAGGGAGGGAAGCACAGCGTTAACTGCTAGTTTCGGGAACGTGTGTCTGAGAGGGGTAGGCTGCGTTCGTGAGAACCAGATTTAGAACTTGCTGAGGATGTCGCTTTCTAACTTGATGGGAAGATGCTAAAGAGAGCTGACAGAAGAACTAGGCCTTATCTTCTTCAGACAGCCCCTGTCTCATTCTGACTACCAGAAGAAGTAGGAGAACAACCAATTCCCGGTGTAATTTCCAAGGGAAGCTGTATTGTGCTACAGCTAGGCCGCTAGCAGGCTGGTGGCAGGGGACCTTCTCACCCTGGAAGTTGAAAAGGCTACCTTGCTTTTAGATATGGTGAGGGGCCCATTCCCTTTCCTGGGCAACCAAGTCAAACCTTTCTTGGGGAAAGAAAAGAATTGTATCAAACAATTAAAAAGCAGAAGATATTGGAGAAATCATTAAAAAAATGCTGTATTTCCAAATATCTGATGTCAAATTTTAGGAGCCTTCAAATTGACTATAGTAGCATTCGAACACAAATGTGAAAGTTTGTCTTTTTAAAAGGTGAAGTGTGGGCCAGCCCTATAGCCTGGTGGTTAAGGGAGCCAGATCCCACGTGGCCAAATGTACTGGTCAAGTCCAGGACCTGCTGGCTTGAGAAACACGCTGGGCATGTGCGCACACATGTCCAAACTCCTGGCACAGTGGAGAGATGGAGAAGAGGGATTGTGGTGTGAAATTGACCTATTGGGGATATTCTCTGTTTGTCTCTCTGCCACTGGCAAACACACACACACACACACACACTGTGCAAATTTAAAAAAAAGGGGGGTGAAATGCAATCTGCAAGTCTAGAATTGACTTGATGGCCTTACATCTTCTGTTTTAACTATATCTTTTCTTTTTTTTATCCGAGAGGTTTTTGCTATAGAGCGCATGTGCTTGCCAGGAAGACAGAGAGAGAGACAGAAAGTGAGAAATCACCCCCTACGGGGGATGGCCATGCCACAATCACTTCTCCTCCATTCTCCTCTCAGGATCTTGGGCATACACACACATGCACCTGGCGTGAGTTTAAGCCACCAGGTCCCGGACTCAAACCGTGGTCAACTACATGGTAGTCCAGCGACATAGCCATCATGCTAACTGCTGGTCCCAGCTATATCTTTCTTGAAATTTGAAGTTCTTGCAATTCTGGGGTCTTGTCAAATTTTGAAATTTGGCACAAAAATGAAAATGTGTGTGTATATTTCCACTTTTCCACGCAAGGATGTCCTCAGCCATTTCTGAGGACAAGTCCTTTACCTGCCATCCAGTTGTGTGGAGCAGCACAGGAGAGCACAGGAAGGTATGAATACTCTCAGGTCACCATGAGCAGGAAGCTTTCTGGATGCAAAATGTATTTTGAAAAAGTCTTCCCTTCCTCTCATGAGTTCTTTTAAATTATCGTGCTTATTAATAAATCCATGGTTGGGACCAGCAGTTAGCGTAATGGCTATGTCACTGGACTCCCATGTAGCTGACTGCGGTTCAAGTCCCAGACCCGGTGGCTTAAACTCACGCCGGGCGCGTGTGCGTGTGTGCCCAGGATCCCGCGGAGACCGGAGGAGCAGGGATTGCGGCATGGCCATCCCCTCTGGGGGGTGATTTCTCGCTTTCTATCTCTCTGTCTCTCTCTGTCTTTCTGGTGAGCACATGCTCCCTATAGCAAAAACCTCTCCCAAAAAAAAAAAAAAAAAAAAATCCATGGTTTTTAAAAGCAATATATTCTCATTTGGGAGAAATGAAGAAAGTCTATTACCCATCATTCCACCATCAAAAGAAAACCAGTGCTAATATTTGGGTGTACTGCTTCTGTTTCCTCAGTTGTACACACACACACACACACACACACACACACACAAACATACACACACAAATTCTTTAAAACCCCTTTGTTATGACTGTTTAGTATTACAGAATATTAGTACTTTATAGTTTGTTGACCAGCCTTCTAAGTGCTTCTATATTTATTTATCGAAGATGTAATATGTACACATTTACTTTCTGGTACTCCCATGCAGGAATTATCACTTTTTCCCTTTTCATTTTTTGTATATATATAGTTTATAATGAATGTTTTAAATTTAACTTTGTTTATTTAAGTTTTATTTTATTTTAATTGGACGTGAAAGAGAGAAAGTGAGAAAGCAAGCTGCCAGGGCTGGGACTCAAAACATGGTCAGCTATGTGGGAGACCAGTGCCCTTAACCACCATGCCACCTGCCACCAGTCTTTTTATTTTTTTCTTCCTTCCTTCCTTCCTTCCTCCCTCCCTTCCTTCCTTCCTTCCTTCCTTCCTTCCTTCCTTTCTTTCTCTCTGTCTGTCTTTCTTTCTTTCTTTTTTTTTGTTTTTAATTGCCAGAGGATGCATGCGCTTACCAGAAAGAGGGAGAGGGAGAAATCACCTCCCCAGTGGGGCATGGTAATACTCAAATCTTTTCTCCTCCATTTCTTCATCTTGTCAGGATTTGGGGCACAGGCAGCCATGGGAGACCCAACTCCTTTGCCGTTGGGCTACTGTGCTGGTTGGCCCTATTACTTGCTGTAATGTCTTCAAATCAGATGAATCTGGCTCAGCTCCAGTGATTATGGAGAGATTCATTTTCGTCACGGGAAGGAAGCACTGTCCTCTCGGTTGGGGCTGTTAAGGAATCCAGGGAGCTGTGTAGCCCAGTAAACCTGGGTGAAGGCCTCTGAGCTTGGACTCGCAGCAAATGGCCTTTCATGCAGGTGGATGTAGACTTGTGGAGGCTTTTGCCAAGTTTCCCAAGATGGAGCACCCCCTTTCAACCGCTGTATCATGCCCCAGATCTGCCCTCTCGGTTGGGGTCACTTCTTGCAAATGGAATACAGGTCTCCCCAACTTGAACATCCTCAGTGTCACCATCACGGACAACAAAATGGCCATCTTCTCCCCACCCTCAGAAGTCATCCATTCCCCTCTCGCTGCCCAATCAGTAACCTCCTTACTCCCCATTCTGGTGACAACTCCAGGTTCATTTTCCAAACACCTTTATTATTATTATTTTTTTTTTTGGAGAGGTTTTTGCTATAGGGTGCATGTACACATTTACTTTCTGGTACTCCCATGCAGGAATTATCACTTTTTCCCTTTTCATTTTTTGTATATATATAGTTTATAATGAATGTTTTAAATTTAACTTTGTTTATTTAAGTTTTATTTTATTTTAATTGGACGTGAAAGAGAGAAAGTGAGAAAGCAAGCTGCCAGGGCTGGGACTCAAAACATGGTCAGCTATGTGGGAGACCAGTGCCCTTAACCACCATGCCACCTGCCACCAGTCTTTTTATTTTTTTCTTCCTTCCTTCCTTCCTTCCTCCCTCCCTTCCTTCCTTCCTTCCTTCCTTCCTTCCTTCCTTTCTTTCTCTCTGTCTGTCTTTCTTTCTTTCTTTTTTTTTGTTTTTAATTGCCAGAGGATGCATGCGCTTACCAGAAAGAGGGAGAGGGAGAAATCACCTCCCCAGTGGGGCATGGTAATACTCAAATCTTTTCTCCTCCATTTCTTCATCTTGTCAGGATTTGGGGCACAGGCAGCCATGGGAGACCCAACTCCTTTGCCGTTGGGCTACTGTGCTGGTTGGCCCTATTACTTGCTGTAATGTCTTCAAATCAGATGAATCTGGCTCAGCTCCAGTGATTATGGAGAGATTCATTTTCGTCACGGGAAGGAAGCACTGTCCTCTCGGTTGGGGCTGTTAAGGAATCCAGGGAGCTGTGTAGCCCAGTAAACCTGGGTGAAGGCCTCTGAGCTTGGACTCGCAGCAAATGGCCTTTCATGCAGGTGGATGTAGACTTGTGGAGGCTTTTGCCAAGTTTCCCAAGATGGAGCACCCCCTTTCAACCGCTGTATCATGCCCCAGATCTGCCCTCTCGGTTGGGGTCACTTCTTGCAAATGGAATACAGGTCTCCCCAACTTGAACATCCTCAGTGTCACCATCACGGACAACAAAATGGCCATCTTCTCCCCACCCTCAGAAGTCATCCATTCCCCTCTCGCTGCCCAATCAGTAACCTCCTTACTCCCCATTCTGGTGACAACTCCAGGTTCATTTTCCAAACACCTTTATTATTATTATTTTTTTTTTTGGAGAGGTTTTTGCTATAGGGTGCGTGCGCTCACCAGACAGAGAGCGACATAGACAGAAAGCGAGAAATCACCCCCTAGGGGGGATGGCCATGCCGCAGTCCCTTCTCCTCCATTCTCCTCTCAGGATCTTGGGCACGCACACACACGTACCCGGCGTGAGTTTTAAGCCACCGGGTCCGGGACGCGAACCGTGGTCAACTATGTGGGAGTCCAGCGACATAGCCATTACGCTAACTGCTGGTTCCCCAAATGCCTTTACTTTTTAAGCCTAATCTAGGGAGGGTCTCCAGGGTGGCCTCTGTAGCATGAAAGCCCCGTTAACAACCCTCCCCACTGGCAAGACCTCAGAACTCAAAGACTCGGCAGTTGTCCCAGAAGACTAGGGGTAGGAGTGGAAGTTCCATAAATTTCGTGTTTGCCTCTGACAACCACAAGGACAAGATAAATTAATAATACCTCAAAAGAGGAAGCTGACACAAATAATACTCTACAGAGAGTAGTCGTGTCGTGTGGCACTTCTTTAAATGACGAGGAAGCGTCCTTCCCTGCACAGAGGTGTCCTTGTCATTTGTTGGCATCTGTAGGAGGGGACCACGTGGCAGGAGTGGCCAGCAGAGGAGACGCGTGCCCTCACTGTGCCCAGCCCAGGGCATACCTGCGGCGTGCTCGAGACGGGCCGTGGGTGGGCGGGGTAAGCTTGCCATCCCTTCGTTTTCATCTTTCTGATCTGATAATGAAATGATATACACGGGGAAGGAAAACGTGGAAACAAAAGACGCAGTTGTACTTTCTCAACTGCTGAATCATCTGATTTGTCTCCAGACCAAATACCGCGCTGTTTTCACAGGTGAAAATCGTGAAGAGTGTCTGGGCACTCTTTGGGTGGAAGAGAGAGGGAAGCAATAAATATTAGCCATGGAGAAACGGGGTGCAAGCTGAGTTTATCAAGGGTAGTTCGTCAACATCAATCTTAAAGAAAATGCTTCCCTTTGTGCAAGTTGCAGAAGGGAAATACTGGTGCTTGGAGCTAACCCCAAGGGAAGAGAGACTCGGGTGCACCTCACGCTGCACAGTGTGAGGTTGGCACTGAAATGGGGTGTGGACTGGCAAGCCTGGCACATGTCCATGGGCTGCTCATGCACATTTCCCAGATAAACACCCAACACTCGGTCTCAGGTGTGATCGTGTCCTGTTCTCGATGAACAGCGAGCCCCTTAGTGCTTGCACCCATGTTTTCTGTGAAAAACCCAAGTCGGTTTATTCTCCTCGGCCATCATTTCTGTGTCTCTCATGCCAGCCCACCCCAAAGTTATTAGACTAATGAAATAACCCCAGCTCTCTTGTACCTTTGGATTGAGTGTCTCACAGTCACCTGCCTTACTCTACAACTGTGGATGTCCGCAGTCTCTCCACTCCCCAGATTTACGATTGTCCTAAGGATGGCACTAGGGAGATGCCGGCTCGGGTTTTGTTTTTCTAGCCAGAAACCACAGAAGCGATGAGAGGTAGCTCAGGTGCCCTGCAGAGACCAGGACTCCCTGCTCCAACTGCACACCTGGCTGTGGGTACCAGACTGCCGCAGCATGGAGCGGATCTCGGTGTATGCTGCTGCCTGGGATGGGTTTAGTAAGGGCAGTAGAGGGGACAGACGCCAGGTGTGCGGGACAGAGCGCCTCACCTTTCATTTTATCCCTAGTTCCCAACCAAGCATAGGTCTTAAAGACTGGGAGATGGGGACCAGCAGGTGGCATGGTGGTTAAGGCTCTAGACACTCTCACGTGACCAACCACAGTTGGAGTCCTGGACCTGGTGGCTTTCTTACTTTTCTCTTTCTGCGTCTGTCTCTGGTCAAATTAAAATAAATGAATGAATAAATTTAATAAAATGAATAATTCTTTTTTTTAAAAAAAGGACAGGGAGACAAGAAGGACAAGTAGAGAACAGAGGGAGAGCAACTGCACCATGGATTGTGGAACGGATTCTGCACGCAGAGTCTGGGGCCCTCGGTAGTGGCAGTTCATTGCTCCTTGAGGCTCAGGTGTCTTGGAGCAGGGATGGTAAAATCATGACTGATCCGTTGTTTGTTATCTTGTAATACTTTGCTCCTAGGCTCAGCCCTTAGTAGTGCACTACTACTTGGCAGACTGAGGCCACATGGGAGGCCCGGGTTGGATTTCCAGCCTACCCTAAAAGCTGCGCTCAGTGGTGCACACCCAGTCCCAGCTACTTAGGTTGCTGAGGCAGGCGCACTGGGGCTCGCAGTCAGCATGGGCAACATAGCGAGAGCTTGTGTGGCAGACACCCACAGTCCCAGCTACTCGGGAAGCCAAGTCAGAAGGATCACCACATAGCAAGAGCTGTCTAAATTAAAACAAAACAAACACACACTCGCAAAAAACACTCCTCGATCTCTTTAATTAGATTATCTAGCAAGTAGAAAGTTCTCTTCAGCTGAAGTCAGAATGTTGATAAGATTTTAGTTGAAAGTCTCAAAAATACAAGAAATGGGACTAAAGTCCCTGGATGTCATAATTAAATTAATCATGACAATTAATGAGTCCTGGGAATGAGTCATTCTGAATATATTCGCATGTGGGAAGCTTTGTTAGATTTCTGAATTCTCTGGCAAGTTGAGCATTAATTAGGATGAAGTGAAACTTTATGAAGGCAGTGTTGAGTTTTCTCTTCTAGAACGTAATAGAATTATAGTGTCTACCTTGGCTAGCCAGACGCCACACTATTCATGAGAGTGGTCGTATTACATAAAGCTACACTTGCGGTTCATTTTCTGGACCTAGGCATTTCAGTTTAGAGCCTGAAAATGGAAAGAAAAAGAAAAAAAACAAATCAGCAATGCCTCTAACTTTCTTTTCTTCTTGACTTCAGTCTCCAAATTCAACAGCATTACAAAGGGTAAGAATGAATCTGGGCCAGCAGGTGGTATAGTGGTTAAGGCGCTAGACTCCCAGATGACCAACCGCGGTTCACGTCCCAGACCCTGCAGCTTGAAACTGACACCAGGCATGTGTGTGTGCAAACCCAAAATCCCCAGAGAAGAATGGGAGAAAGGATTGCAATGTGGCCATCCCTCTGGGGTGGGGGTTGGGGGGTGATTTCTTGCTTTCTGTCTCTCTGATGAGCACATGTGCCCTATAGTAAAAATCTCTCTCAAAAAAAGAGAATAAATCTGATCCCCTAGTAAAACATAATGCACGTGGTAAACATTTCAGCAAGTATTTGTTCATGTTGATAAAATGCAAGCGTGGCCGTCCTTTAAAAATGAATATGTATATCTATGTTCCAGACACTTGAGACATAGCTGCAGAAATCTGGATCTTAGCATGACCTAATTATGTGTTTCTTTTTTCTGTCTTTTTTTTTTTTTCTTTCTTGGAGAGGTTTTTGCTGTAGTGTGTGCATTCACCAGAAAGACAGAGAGAGATAGAAAGCAAGAAATCACCCCACGGGGTGGGTGGGGGATGGGGTGGGGGGGATGGCCACGCCACAATCTCTTCTCCTCCATTCTCCTCTCAGGATCTTGGGTACACATGCACATGTGCCCAGTGTGAGTCCAAGCCACTGGGTCCGGGACTTGAACCGCGGTCGACTACATGGGAGTCCAGCGACATAGCCATTACTCCCAACTGCTGGTCCCCCTAGCTACGTCTTGCTATAGAGTGACTGCTATTGAAAAAAATCATTTGAAAGAAATCCCAGTAAGTCAGTTTTTTGGGGGAAACATCTTTTCTTTGTGTCATGTGTATCTTAGAGTTATAAAAGTTTTGTCCTGAAAGGGATCTTTTTTACTTTTTAAGATGTCTTTATTTTTAAATTTTATTTATTATTGCTCTTCAATTTTGACCAGAGAGTGTCAGATCGACAGAAAGGAACAGTGAAAGCAAGCCACCAGGTCTGGGACTCAGACAATGGTTGACCATGTGAGGGTCCAGCGTCTCAACCACCATGCCACCTGCCAGCCCCATCCCCTCTCTGAAGGGTATATTAAATACCAGTTAGTTCAACTTCTGGCCTTAAAGACTGGTGACCAGCAGTTAGCATAATGGCCTGGACTCCCACGTAGTCGATCGCAGTTCGCATCCCGGACCCGGTGGCTTAAAACTCACACCGGGCATGTGTGCATGCGTGCCCGAGATCCCGAGAGGAGTACAGAGGAGAAGGGATTGCGGCGTGGCCATCCCCCCTGGGGGGTGATTTCTCGCTTTCTGTCTCTCTGTCTCTTTCTGTCTGTCTGGCGAGCGCATGCACCCTATAGCAAAAACCTCTTCAAAAAAAAAAAAAAAGACAAAGAGAATTGTAACTCAATTTTGGTGGAAGTTGACCTGGAGCCAACATCTCCAAAGTCCTGGTTAAATAACCTTCTCACTGACACAGCTGCAGTGGGATGTGCTGTTAAGATGCTGACTCTGAGGACCAGCAGGTGGCATGGTGGTTAAGGTGCTAGACTCCCACATAGCTGACCACGGTTCAAGTCCCAGACATGACAGTTTGCTTTCTCACTTTCCCACTCTCTTGCTCTCTCTGGCCAAATTAAAATAAATAAATAAAATGAAATAAACAATTCTTTAAAAAAAAAAAAAAGATGCTGACTCTGCAGGCGGAGACCACGTGGGAGGCCCAGGTTTGATCCCTGGTACTGCATAATGGCCAGGGGTAGTAGTACGCTCCTGTAATCCCAATAACTTGGGGAGAGTGAGGCAGGAGGATTGCAAGCTTGAGTCTGGCCTGGGCAACGTAGCAAGAGCCTGTCCAAGAAAAGCCTGGCATAGTGGGGCGTACCTGTCATCCCAGATAGGAGGCTGAGGCGAGAGGATCAGGACATGGCCAGGCCCTGTCTAAATAAAAAAACTGAAAAATTAAAATCACCTTACTGGGACCCGCAGATGGCATAATGATTCCCAACTCGACAGTGGACCTGGCAGCTTAAAACCCATGCCAGGCGCATGTGCATGTGTGCCCAAGATTCCGAGAGAAGAATGGAGGAGAAGGGATTGCAGTGTGGCCATCTCCCCCGGGGGGTGTGTTTTCTCACTTTCTGTCTCTCTCTATTGTCTCTCCAGTGAGCGTACATGCCCTATAGCAAAAATCTCTCTAAAAAAGTAATAATTTTACCACTGAGTGTTACCTCTGGAATCTTAGAGATTTTGCCTCAGTTCTTTCACTTGCTAGAATTTTGGACAAGTTGCTTTGCCTGTACATTTTCTTGACAGTAATCTGTATTATGCAGTCACAGTGAGGGTCGAGTGAGATTACCATGTGTCCATCACTTGACACAGCTCAGCAGGCCCTTGATGGTTCGGTCTCTTCCTCTCTTCTTTCACCCCTTCACTTGGAAGAGAATGTTTACAGAGAGCTCATCTGCACGTGTTACAGATAAAGAAGACAGAGCTGCATGAATTCATCCCCAACACCAGCATCTCTTGGTGATAGAAAGTCCTCTCTGAAGGAGAAAGATGGGGTTCAAAACGGTTATACAGACCACCTCCTTCCTACATGGCCCCAAAGGACTTCCCACCTGAGTGTGTAGGTTTGGAGTCACCTGATGATTTGGGGAAGTTTACAGTGTTATGTTGGAGACAGAGAGAAACTGGGTGTCTGGGGCCTCCGTAGAGCAAGGGGAGAAGTAAGTCCAATGGACCCTTGAGTCCAGGAGGCAGCTGAGAGCACCTCGCCATCCCCTGCTCCACACACCCTCCCTCCCCGCCCTTAGGGGAAGCTCTTAGTTCCACAGCTTAGGGAGAAGATTTTAGAGGACCCACCGAGTAGACCCTTTGTGACCCAAAATATTATTATACTTGAAGCAAAATGAAAACGATAACTTCAATATAAAGACTTTTGTGTGTGTGTGTGTGTGTATTTTATACTTTTCCGAATTGCTAGAGAGCACCTGTACTCACCAAAGACAAAAAAAGAGCAGGATGGGGAGAAAGCGCCTCCCAATGGGAGGTGGTCAGGCTGCCGTCTCTTCCATCTCTCCATCCTGCTGGGAGTTGGCATGCACTCAGACCTGGTATGTTTTTCAGGCTGCTGGGCCAGGGTTCCAACTGCAGTCAGCCGTGTGGAATCCAGCAACCTTAACACTAGACTGGGACTAACTATAAGATCATCTTTATGTGTTAGGACAGATCTGAAATTGCGTGTATATTACCTATCTTTTTTGGTATTCAAATATCTTTCCTTTCTTACAATGATAATGATACCAATCAGGGTAGGGATTTTTGGGTTTTGTTTTTTTATTGGTTTGTTTGTTTGTTAAATGGCTCTAACTTTACAAAATAAAATCAATATTTCTATATTGTAAATACTCTTCCTCATTCTTAAAAGACATTTTAATCCATGAAACATAAAATAATGGAAAATATTGCTCTGAAGAGTCAGCTTTCTCCATGACTATTGCTGCTGTTATAAATATGTGAGGACCGTAGGGGTCTGAGGAAGAAAAGTTAGAAATGGCGTATGTCATGACAGCTTGCTTGCAAGAGATAGAGTCCTCTCAAACTAGTCTAAGAACAAAAATGGAATTAGTTAGAGATGTTAATTGTGAGAGACTCAGAGGGTCCTGGAAGCAGGAAGGGAGTTCAGGAGCCAGAGAGCTGCTCTTTATGCTATGGGCCCTGCCTCTGGGGCTATGAAGATGGCTTATCTCTGTTCTCTAGACAGATCCACTTCATTCTCTCTCCCTCCCTGCCCCACTTCTCTAGCTCCTTTTCCTTGTGTTCCAGCCGTAGCTTCAAAGGACTTCATCTTTCAAGTGCTACATAGACAAACTAATAGATCCTGGGTCCCAGGTTTACATTTCCATGGGAGAAATTTGATTTGTTCATCTAAGGTCAGGTGGCTACTGCTTGGTCCAATCAGGAGAGAAGAGGCTGGACTGGGTGACCGTCCACTTCATTACATCATTGCTCAGCTCAGGGCTGCCCTTAGTGCCTCCCTCACAAAGGCTCAGCTCTTTCACCCATCCTGACTGACCCTTTCATGTTAGTAGACATTCCCTCAAAGTCCTTACAGCATTCCTGGGACACACATCTGTTAGCTCTTCTTTTATTTTTGTTTATTTATTTGTTTATTTTGATACAGAGCATATGCAGTCTCCAGAAAAGAGAGAAAGTGAAAAAGTACCCCCCAGAGAGGATGGTCACACCACAATCCCCTCTCCTCTATTCTCCTCTTGGGATTTGGGGCACGCTAGCATATGCGTCCAGTGTGATTTTCAAGCTAGCAGGTCCAGGGCTCCAACCGTGCAGTTGGTCACGTGGGATCCAGCTGCCTTACCGTCTGTGCCAGCTACTGGTCCAAACCTATTAACTCGTCTTATACAACATTTTATATGTAGGATATCTTTGGACCAAAAAGGTATCATAAAAGGCTTGAAAGCTCAGGAACCATACACAGTACTTGAACCCTGTGCCTTGCACTGTGTGGAGTGCAGAGTTCCTGTTCCAAATACTTTTAAACAATTTTTCTACCATGTCAGATCACGAGGCATCTGACACTTGTGTCAGCAATTTCTATTGTCTTCTCTCCAAACGAAATGATGTATCAGCAGCAAGCTGGCATCAGCAGGGAGGGTGCCACGTGTGAGGAGATTGCTAATGTGCAGTGATCGTTTTTAGGGAGACAGTGAATGACAGTAAGGATGAGGGGAGTTTGCATTGGAAACAGAGTAGCTGTGTATAAGCAGGTAGGAAAAAATGTTTTAGCCCTCCGACTCTGTTTTCACACAGTCCTACCACCATGATGACGCTCAACAAGAAATAGAGATTTGATTTTGATTTTCTTCAAGGATTATTGCCTTTTGCCATAGAAAATGACAGCTCATCAAATGTAATGTCTGCCACAGGCTGTCAGGATGGCCCAAGAGCAGAGGCTGGAAGTACAGCCATCTTGCTTAATGGAATATCGCATTTTGGCTCTCTCTTTAAACTGAATGTGTCTTTGTTTTTTTTCTAAGTCAGGGATGAGGACATCTCTGCTTGATATTGTGCTGAGCATAGTAACTAGGAAGGTTTTAGGTCGTCAGAAAGGCGTGACGTATTTTTCTGTTTTTTCTATGCCAAAATGAGTCATGACTTTTTCGATGACCTGATACTTCACTGAGGACCACCACATGGATCTATCTAAATCATGGTGAACTGGGCAGTGACTTACAGGTGATTTTCCTAGGCAGACTATGCTCTTAAGAGTGTAGCCAGTTCCCTGTAAAAGAAGCAGGCTTTATGAGAAACTAAATCTGGGACTACATCACTTCAGGACTTGGCACCGAAAAGTTCACCGAAATCCTGCAGTGCTCCTGGGGACACTGCTGATGGCCACTAGTGTCCTGGCCGGCCATGATAATGCCTTGGAACATGAGCTGAGTTTCCTTTGGAACACCTTGGGGTGTGCTTTTCTGACTCTTGGCCCATGTACACCCCTTTCCACCGCCACCTGTCTGGGTTGCACACTCTCACCACTCCCTTAACCTGTCGTTAATGTGTGTCCTCTCTCTCTCTCTCTCTCTTTAAAAGAATTATTTTGTTTAACTTTTACTTATTTGTTTTAATTTGACTAGAGAGGGACAGAGTGAGAGAAAGATAGAGGGAAAGTGAGAAAGGAAGCCACCAGGTCCAAGACTCAAACTGTGGTTGGCTACATGGTAGTCCAGCACTTTTCTGACTCTTGGCCCATGTACACCCCTTTCCACCGCCACCTGTCTGGGTTGCACACTCTCACCACTCCCTTAACCTGTCGTTAATGTGTGTCCTCTCTCTCTCTCTCTCTCTTTAAAAGAATTATTTTGTTTAACTTTTACTTATTTGTTTTAATTTGACTAGAGAGGGACAGAGTGAGAGAAAGATAGAGGGAAAGTGAGAAAGGAAGCCACCAGGTCCAAGACTCAAACTGTGGTTGGCTACATGGTAGTCCAGCACCCTTAACCACCACGCCACCTGCCTGCCCCTCGTCCTGACTCTTTTATGCATCATTCTGTCCCCAGAACCTAGCAACATAGCGCAGTGCCTAGAACACCATGGGTGTTCAGTAGGTGTTTATCAACAGATGAGTGGATGCAACCCACACTTCGGAGTTCACAGTTAATTATGCACGGCCTTGTGTGGTTTGCTGTTCTTTGCCAATCTCTTCAACTAGGATCGGAACTCTAACATCAGTCAGCATGTTATCAGTCAACATGTCTGTTTTTCTGCATCTCCCAGTGCTCAACCTGTAGTTCATGTTTAAGCAGTGTTATTGACTAATAGATTGCAAGTATTTTATACTTTCAACCCCTGCCATTGCAGGAGAGATAAATGGGAAATTCAATTAACTGTTTTGTGGATGGATGTACGTTATTATAGATGCTTTCTGCTGATTGGGAAGGTAAGAAATAACCAAAGCTAGAGATAATCTTATGGGATTTCTGCCTCGACGTAAACATCAACTGTGATATAAATATCTCCCTCCCTATCTTAGTTTATGAGTTTGGAGACAGTCTTGACATGAAACTTCGAAGGGCTGCTAGTGTTTAATTTACTCCTGTACGAGAATATCATCCACACCGAGTATACAGGGACGTGCACAAGCCCTCTGCTCTGATAGGGGCTGTTAGAATCTGTCTGCCGGAAGCAATCGATTTGCCATCGTTCTTTCCCATTATGTGACTTGTCCTCTCCTCCCCGCTCATAATGACATTTGTACAGAAGATGTCCAATGACAAAATCTTCACTAAATACTCGGGGACAATTTTTCAGTCACTCTCACCGCTGGCACTTTGACCCACTGCGTCTTTAGTTGTCTCTGTCAGACCTTCCGATGGGCTTTTTCCCCTTGCTATCTCATTTTCCTGGTTGACGGAGATGGCTTTGAAAACGTTCTCAGCATAATTAATCATAGTTTCTTTTCACACTGTCTCTAAAATTTCTTTTGCAGACAAGAAGCCCCAAACTATCTCACAGTCCTCAACCTCCCAGTTTGGGCGACCCAGTGGAGCATTTATCAGAGACGTCGGGTGACTCTTTGGAAGCCATGTCTGAGGGGGATGTTCCCAGTCCCTTTTCTAGGAGGCAGCCGGACTCGAGCCAGCCTTCCTGTGGTGAGGACAACCAACCAGACAAAAGAACGGTCTCTGGGTAAGCTTCAGAAATGACTGCATGCGTATAGTTTTCTACTTCTGAACACATGCCCTCCAGCCCATGTGAATTTGATCTTGGTTCGTGAAAGCCCCAGGAGTGGGAAACTCCTTTGGTTTAATATTAAGCATTGAGGATTTTCCGACTGAGGACTCGAGTACAAGCAAGCTGTCTTTGGGGCTGGCCATGTTTAGAACTGGGATTAGCAACTCCGGCCCAGAGGCCAGGATCGCTCGCTGGTATAGAGGATCAGGAGGGATGGGCTGCAGAATGAGCAGAGCCCATCCCTTGTGAGCAAGACCACATCGCAGACCCGCCAGCCCCAGAAGCCAAGGCAGTGTGTGCTTACGTCCACCACTCGGGTTAGCATCTGCCCTTTCCCACCTGACCAGTGGCCCAGGAAGAAGAGGGACAGTGTGACCAAACTTCCTTGGCTGTTCTGCCTGCTAAGGCAGGGAAGGACGAGGAGGCCTGGATCATGTAGGGGCAGCTTTTCCTTTCAACAAGCTTTTCCAAACACAGAAGGCTTCTGTCTTTCCGCCTTTACCACATACCGTTTGCACTGTTGTCTTGGAAATTCACTTTGTATCCTTTTCTTTCTTTCCTTCTTTCTTTTCTTTTCCCTTTTTTCTTCTTTTTCCTTCTTTTTCTTTTTTTGGTCCTTTAACAAAACATGCAAGTCATGAGGGTTTTCACCTCTTTGCCAACTGTGATGTGTTTCATGTGCTTCATCTGCCACTTCAAGGCTCCAACCCAGTATTCATGTTTGCAGACAGATGGGGTCAGGGGAAAAGGAACAGGAAGAGGGTCAGTGTGCAAAAGTCTTCAGAGTCTGGTTTGTGCAAAAGAGAGCTGAATTCTACCACAGAAACCCCAGCAAATGCCTTATTATTGGAAGAAGGAAGAGGACACAGACTAAGAGAGCACTTTGATTTTTATTTGCTCATTTGCAGAAGACAACCAGAACAGTGTGGGTTCAGGCATTGTCCTAGCTGTCCTAAAAACAAATATTAAAAAACTCAAACCAAATTCAAACAGACAAACAAAAACACCCTATTCTTATTTGCATTGATATTAATTTTTTAAAGAGATTTTTGCTGTAGGGCACATATGCTTCCCAGAGAGATAGAGAGAGACAGAGAGGCATAAAGCAAGAAATCACCGCCCGAGGGGTTATGGCCACACCACAATCCCTTCTCCTCTATTTTCCTCTTGGGATTTTGGGCATACATGCAAATGTGCCTGGTATGAGTTTAAAGCCTCCGGGTTGGGGATACAAACTGCGGTCGACTATGTGGGAGTCCAGAGACATAACCATTATGCCATCTGCTGGTCCCTTCAATATTAATTTTTCACATTCAATTTTGTATACTTGATCTGAGGTTAATAATCCAGAGTCCTCATTTGACAAAGGGGAGAAGGCCCTAGAAAACCTGCTGGTTTGTGTACCTGTGTTTATTTACACGCAGATAGACATTTAAATGGCAGAAGCTGGAAGTCCAACCCTCTACTTCCTCTCAGTCCCATCCTACCTAATAAAGGCACAGGGGCATGCAGGATAGGGCCTACCTGGGAAACCCACTGGGCCAGGCAGTGTCAGGTGACACAGGCTCCCACACAGCCAGTAGGCTGAGACTTTGGGTCCAGATCAAAGAGTGTTGTGCTTTCTTAGCCCCACTCAACTTCAGGCCTGTCAAAGGTGGAATTTCTCCTTTGTGTTTTGCAGGAAATGACCGAGGTTCAGGTCTCTGTAAAGATAGCCTCTGCTTTGCAATGCAAACTGGAGGTAAATACCTATTCACCTTCCCTCTCTGCCTGGCAAAGGACTGTGAGCCTGTTGGATAATGGACCCTTTGTCAGGAAGGCAGGAATTTCCCTTTGAGGCCAACAGCAATTGGCAGGTTTGCAGAGCAGGTAGATACTTGCAGGGTTCAGGCACCAAACCTGGGGCAGAGAGGCTGCAGGAGCCATGTCAGGCAGCCTCATCCAAGGAGCTGTTGGGTGGTGTGGCCTGCAGGAGGGTGGCCGCACTTGTGCAAGCGCTTGGTTTTACTCTGGACACAGCTTGCCGCAAAGGGCCAGCGGGCGTGCTATCACAGCAGGCTAGAAACCATATCTGAAGTGTTGACTCTGCCATCTCCATAAGGGGCCTTTTGGCCTGTGATTTTCACAACTCCTGGATAGAAATGAAGGAAGCAGGGAGAGAACAGGAGAGTTGGCCAAAAGGGGGTGGGGGGTGGTGTGGTTCCAGGAACTGAGGCAGCTCTGGGCCAGGGCTTGGTGTGGCTGTCCTCATTGTCTCCCTGTGGCCCGCCTGGGAACGTCCTCCTGCCCAGTCAGACCCTCTTGGCTTTGTCCAGTTGATCCTGATGGGAAATAAAGGGAAAGTGGGACTCGGGTAGTCTTAAGCACAGTCTCCCTTCCTAGCCTGTTCGGGTTTGTCATTGAGTAAGTCCTGGAGTCTGGCTTTGTTGTACTCCTGGACACTCAGGCTCCTGGGAAGAAAACCACTCTTCTGAGAGCACAGGCCTGAGCTGTGACCTCCTGCTTTTTGTGCCATTTGGAAGTCCTGGGTGCTTTTTTAGGGATCTGTATGTTGTTGTCTGTGTTTTTGTCTGTGTTCATGAGAGAGTATGTGTATACACACAGGAGAGAGAGAGAAATGAGCACCGTACACAGGGTCTGGTCATACATGGCACAGTATCCTTCCTTCAGTCTGTCAGGCCTTTGGGTCTTAGGTAGTTAATGCATGCATGGCAGGTTTCAGGCCAGGCCAGGAATGACACCGTAGTCACCATGTGGAACCCAGCTTTTGAGTAGCTCACCCCCTTTCCACTATAGCACTAGTCCTATCATTTTATCTTTCTTAAAAAAATAATTGTGTATGGGACCAGCAGTTAGCATAATGGCTATGTCGCTGAACTCCCACGTAGTGGACCGCAGTTCACGTCCCAGACCCAGTGGCTTAAAACTTACACCGGGCACGTGTTCGTGCATGCCCAAGATCCCGAGAGGAGAATGGAGGAGAAGGGATTGCAGCGTGGCCATCCCCCCTGGGGGGTGATTTCTCGCTTTCTGTCTCTCTATCCCTCTCTGTCTGTCTGGTGAGCGCGCGCGCCCTATAGCAAAAACCTCTCAAAAAAAATTACTTATTTAATTTTATTTACTATTACTTTCTAATTTGCTATATGGCACATGTACTTACCAGGGAGAGAGACAAAGAAAGCGAGAAAGCAAGCTGCCAAGTCTGGGACTTGAACTGTGGTTGGCCATGTGGGAGTCCAGCACCTTAACACCCACAGGTGTGCTGACCTCCTTGCCATTTTATCTTAATCCACAGAATCTTAAGATCTCGCACAAAGCCCTGTTGATCTTGACTTTAGTTAAAATGTTGATGCTTTGCTCATTATAAGGTTTTTTTACTTATTTTTTTAGCGAGATTTTTGCTATCAGGCATATGCTCTCACCAGAGAGACAAAGAGACAGAAAGCAAGAAATCTTCCTCCAGGGAGATGACCATGTTACAATCTCTTTTCCTCCATTGTCTTCTCAGGATTTTGGGCACATACACACACACACACACACACACGCCCAGTGTGAGCTTTAAGCTGCTGGATCTGGGATTCAAACCACAGTCAGCTACATGGGAGTCCAGCAATGTAACCATTCTGCAATCTGCTGGTCCCAAGGTTTTTGTTTTTAAAGACTTCACTTTTTGTCATTGTTAGGACAGATTTAAGTTTGCAGCAAAACTGAAAGGGAGGTATAGAAAATTCCCACATGCCTCCTGCCCCCACAGCGTCTCTCCATCAATGTCCCTTCCCACAGCGGTCCACGTGTCACAAGTCATGAGCCTACACTGATGCCGTTGTCACCTGGAACCCAGAGTTTACATAAGGGTTCCGTCTTGGCGTCACTCTTTTATGGAAGTGAACGCATGTCTGATGGCAGGTACCCACCATTGAGGTGGTCCTCACACTGGGTGGTGTCACTGCCCTCAACCCCCTGTATGCTGCGCGCCCTTCTTCCCTCCATCCCCCTGCAACCACTGCTCTTATGTCCCCACAGTTTGGCCTTTCTCAAAATGTCATGTGGTTGATGGGGACCAGCAGTTAGCATAATGGCTGTGTCACTGGACTCCCACGTAGTCGACTGCAATTCGAGTCCCGGACCCAGTGGCTTAAACTCACGCCAGGCACGTGTGCGTGCGTACCCCAGATCCCGAGAGGAGAATGGAGGAGAAGGAATTGCAGCATGGCTATCCCCCATGGGGGGTGATTTCTCGCTTTCTGTCTCTCTGTCTCTCTCTGTCTGTCTGGCGAGCGCACGCGCCCAATAGCAAAAACCTCTCAAAAAAAAAACCAAGAAAAAAAAAAGTCACTTAGTTGGGATCATACAGCCTGCAGCCCTTCCAAATGGACTCCCTGCACTTAGTTTGCATTTGCGTCTCCTCCGTGTCTCTGCGTAGCTTGGTAGGTCATTTCCTTTCGGCACTGAGTAGTGGTCTGTCGTCTGGAGGTGCCACCGTTGATCCAGTCACAGCCCAAAGAGTGTTTGGCTTCTTACAGATTTGGGCAGTTACGAACCCATGTGCAGATTTTGTGTAGGCTTAAGTTTTCAGCTCAAAGGGGCATGATTGCTGGATCATCGGAGAAGACTGTGTTTTATTTTATTGTGGATTCTTGCATTCATTTTGACTTTAGCAAATATTAAGTGTTGGGGCCAGCAGGTGCTGTGTTGGTTAAGGCCCTGCACTGGATTCCCCATGGCTGACTGCAGTTTGAGTCTGGAGCCTGGTGGCTTGAAAATCACACTGGGCACATGTCATATGCATGCCCAAAATCCTGAGTGGAGAACAGAGAAGGGATTGTCGTGTGGCCATCCCTCCAAGCGGTGATTTTCTACTTTCCCTCTCTCTGTCTCTCTCCAGTGAGTGCCCGGACCCCAAGACAAAACCTAAACAAAAAATTAAGTGTTGGGCATGTAGCTGGCATGGTGGTGAAGGTGCTGGACCACGCATAGCCTGCTATACAGTTCGGATCCCAGACCTAGTAGCTTGAAAACACTCTAGGCATGAGTGAGTGGGTGCCCAAAATTCCAAAGAGAATGAAGGAGAAGGGATGGTGGCATGGCCATCCTCCCTAAGAGGTGCTTTCTCTTTCTCTCTGGTGCATACATGTACCCTATAGCAAATTAAAAATAAATAAATAAATAAAATAAACCCTTAAGTGTTTGGGAGCCCCTCGAATATTGCACTGGAGGCATGCCGGCCACCCCCCAGGGCCTGTCCTCATTCATCGTACCCCAGGAAGAGCAGGCACCATGGCTTCCAACTTCCCACAAAACCCAGAGTGAGGCCCAGCAGAGAAGTATAGCTTCCGGTCTGCACTTTCGTACACAATGTAGTTTGTCACTTAAGTCCTGCCTCAGCACCGAGGGAGGCCAGGGCACCTTGATGGTGGAGGCCAGAGGCTGGACGGGACAGAAACTTCAAACTTGTTCTGTTCACCAGAGGGAAAAGAATCTTCTCTCACTTCACGCTGCTCGTGAAAACCCCTCGTTTCTCTCAAATCGGTGTATCTTGGGGGATGGGAGAACGCAGGAGGAGTAAGCACACATTTTGGAGAGGCTGTTAGGAGGCTGGAGGAGAGGGAATGGGGAGTAGGGAAGCCACGATTTTAGTCCCAGAGGGGCACATGTGGCTGGTGTCAGAAATAAAAGAATCTTCTCTCACTTCACGCTGCTCGTGAAAACCCCTCGTTTCTCTCAAATCGGTGTATCTTGGGGGATGGGAGAACGCAGGAGGAGTAAGCACACATTTTGGAGAGGCTGTTAGGAGGCTGGAGGAGAGGGAATGGGGAGTAGGGAAGCCACGATTTTAGTCCCAGAGGGGCACATGTGGCTGGTGTCAGAATTGCGGCTTCTGGGTTCTCTGCTGGGATGTGGGGCGCCAGCTTCCCACGTGAGGAGCATCCCTGGGGGACGTCAGGCAGGACCCCTTAACAAGACAGCACATGCTGCCAGGCAGCTGGGGGTCGACTAGCCATTCCTGGAGCTGTACAGAACAGAAAGGTAAAGAAAGACATTTGCTCAGCCTGTCTGATTTATCACCCATGAGCCTGCCAGAGTGTGGGCTCCCTGCCGGCTCCACCCAAGGGAGCCCAGCTGAAGCCTTTCTCGGTGGAATTTCTGTCACTTCTCCTTTACATTCTCTTCAGTGAGGATAGAGAAGCCTAGGAAGAAGGAAGCCTAGAAAATAAAGTGAACACCACTTTGCAGTAGAGGTTGGCTTTGGAAATCATTTCCATGAAAAATCGTCCCACTGGTACTCGGTCTGGAGTCTTAATGATGGAGTCGTTTCCTTCTCCTCGTGGTGGTGCTGTCTGGAATGTGGCCATCGGCTGGGCTGCTGTCTGGCTGCTCCCTCGTAAAAATTTTTAGCCACAAGACGTTCCCGCCCTTCCCTGCGCCCTCAGGAATTTGAAAATAAGGCTCATGTGAAAACAAGAACAATAGCAGCAGCTTCCTTCTAGATGCAGCCGGATCCTTGTTGACCATATTCTGAATGGCTAGATTCAGAAAGACGATCTGGCTGTCCAGCCCAGTGCCCAGAGGTGTCAACTCATCCATCCAAACCCTCTGAAACACTCAGGTTGAAAAGGCAAAAATGATTTTAACTGGCATAGGAAGATTTTAGACTTATGAGGGGAGAAGCTCCCCAAAGATGATGGATTATTGAGTATTTCCATGGCTGTTTGTTTATTCTAAGTGTAACTTCGATAGTTATTATTCTCTATGGGGATTTAAGTTTGTAGTCGCCAGAAGCTGCCATCCTGGGCACACCAGACTGCGTGGAAGGTTTGGGCAAAGGATGGAGGAAATGTCTATCTCCAGAGGGGGAAAACTGAGGAGTGTGGGCAGCGACTAAAAGACTTGTATTACTGAGGCCAGCAATTGGCGTAATGGCTATGTCACTGGACTCCCATGTAGTCAACTGCGGTTCGAGTCCTCGACCCAGTGGCTTAAACTCACGCCGGGTGCATGTGCGTGCATGCCCAAGATCCCGAGAGGAGAATGGAGGGGAAGGGATTGGGTGTTTCCATCCCCCCTGGGGGAGGTATTTCTCTCTTTCTGTCTTTCTGGCGAGCGCACGTGCCCTTTAGCAAAAACCTCTCAAAATAAAAAATAAATAAAAAGACTTGTAATTACCGGGTTGTTGGGGAAAGTCATGGTGTATTTTTTGTATGTTTTTCGATGCAATACTGTGTCAAGATTTTTCTGACAACCCAGTAGATTGTTTGAGCACAAACAGTCATTCTTTGAATACTAAAAAAAATAAATTTAAACATTTTAAAAGTTCATTTATCTGTTTCCATGAGAAAGGGAGACAGAGAAAGAGACAGACACCCTCCACAGTTTTCTCACTAGGATCCATCCCCAACCTCAGCTAGCCAGGATCACGGCACAATGTGCACCCCCAGCATGCACAGGGAGACCTCAGGATGCAAACCCAGAACCTTCCCATATGGTCTTTGCATCAAGGCACATTGGGTTACCGCCGCTCCACTGTAACTGACTATATTAAAAATAATAACAATAAACAAATGAAAAGAAGCATTTCTTTGTAGGCTAAGTGAAAAATTTATGAATTTGTTTTCTTACTGCTAGTAGTGATATAGAACATTAAAAACAAAAAAAAAATGCAAGAGTTTCATAGTAGGTCAATAAGTTTAGGGCACATTTCTGTCCTTCCTACGGTGCTGTCAAAGAAAATGGAGAGAAAACAGAAATGAAGGGAGGGAGGGAGAAGTTAGGAAGGAAAGAGGGAGCGGAGTGAGACAGTTTAGAGAAAATATCCTTCGTACCCCAGGAGTCTTTAAATACTGTGTCTGTGTTGATTAAGTCAAAAATTATGCCTCTTACTTAGTTCTCTTACACTCAATACAGTGACTGTTTGTTTATTTATTTTAAGAATTACTTGTGTTATTTATTATTAATAGGTTTTCTTTGTTGTTATTTTTGATTTGACCAGAGAGAGACACAGAGAATGAGAGGGAAAGTGAGAGGAAGAACAAGCCACCAGGTCCAGGACTTGAACTGCGATTGTCCATGTGAGAGTCCAGCACCTTAGCCACCATGCCACCTGCCCTCCCCTTATTTGTTTGTTTCTTAATTTGCTAGAGAGTACATGTGCTTGCCAGAGAGACAGAGAGAGAAAGAAAGCGAGAAAGCATCCTCATGATGAATGGTCATGCCTTAATCCTTTCTCCTCCATCGCTCTCTCCTGTTGAGATTTTGGGCACACACACACGAGCCTTGTGTGTTTTTGTAGCTGTCAGGTCCAGGGGTCAAACCACACAGTCAGCCATGTGGGATCCAGCTGGCCTTACCACCATGCCATTACCTGACCTCAGGGGGAGTTTTTATTAGCTGAATCAATTTTTAAATAAAACCTAAGTTTGGGACTGGGAACTAGCTATTGGAAGGAGCAGCTCAAGAAATTGTCTAATGTAATGAAACGTGCTTTTGTGATACAAGTAATCACCCCTAATTAGTCCCTTAGAAAGCAGGGTTTTCATAGATGAGGTTTTGTTGGAAGAAGGGAGACCTTTTCCAAGTCTACCCGTTGGCTCCCAATTCATCCATAAGAAAGAATGTGAGCCAAGATGTGTTTGTGCTTACTTTACAAAATAAAGGCAGTTAGATATCTTCAGGGATCTCTTGCTATTAAAATTCCTGGGTTGAAACTCTAGAACAGATTTCTTAAGCTTTGAAGAAATTGTTTAGTTACTATGGACCTGAAAGTTTCTATGCCCTTTACCAGTATCTTCTAGGGTTACTCTGCAGACAGGATGTGGGTGGGGAAACCATGGACTGAAGTGAATAGGTTTGTTATTTGCTTTTTGGGTTTTTTTTTTTTTTTTTTTGAGAGTTTTTTTGCTATAGGGCGCCTGCGTTCATTTGCCAGACAGACAAAGACAGAGAGACAGGAAGCGAGAAATCACTCCCCAGGGGGATGGCCACGCCGCAATCCCTTCTCCTCCATTCTCCTCTTGGGATCTTTGGCACACATGCACACACGCCCAGCGTGAGTTTTAAGCCACTGGGTCCAGGACGCAAACGACGGTCGACTACGTGGGAGTCCAGCGACATAGCCATTACACTAACTGCTCGTCCCATTTGTTTTTTGTTTTTGAGAGAGATTTTTTGGTAGAGAGCATGTATGCTCACCGGAGACACAGAGAAGACAGAGAGAGAGAGAAAGTGAGAAATCACCCCCTAGGGGATGGCCATACTGCAGTCCCTCGTCTCTCTTTTCTCCTAGTGATCTTGGGCACACACACACACACACACACACACACACACACACACACATTCAGTGTGAGTTTCAAGCCACCAGATCTGGGACTCGAACCACAGTCGGCCATGTGGGAGTCCAGCACCTTAACCACACTATACCACCTGCTGATCCCATGAGTAGATTTGATGGTGCCAAGGCTTTGCGTCCTCACTGAGCCACCTCTATTTAACAGTTTCTGTCATTGGTCAGGTGGGTAACAATGAGGGGACACTAGCGGTGAGATCGATCTTAGAGAACGCTTAGAATCTCTTCTTTCTGTTTCTTCCTTTGCAGCCAGGATGTTACTGTACTCGGTCACCTTTTCATAAAGTTAGCATAAAACTTTCCAATGCTGAAGATGGAGCTACAGAGGTAGATAACTGGAAAGTAATTTGCATTTGTAAAAATCTGCTATAGGGTGCATGCACTCATAGAGGAGAAAGAGAGGGAGAGAGGAGGAGAGAGAGAAGGTAAGAAAGCACTCCCTGTGTGGGATGGCTGCACTGCAGTGCCTTCTCTATTTTCCTCTCAGGATTTTGGGCACACATATATACATGCCCAGAGTGTTTTTCAAGCTGCCAGGTCTGAGACTCAAGTTAGCCATGTGGCATCCACAGCCTTAACCACTGTGCCACTGACCGGCCCAGTAACTTGAATTTTCAAAGCCAAGAAAAGGAAAGAAAATCCATTTTCCAGTAAGTCAGCGGAACTATTCTCTTCTGTCACAGCCATGATCCTGCATGCCCACCTGAACACCCGGGTGATTTTTTTTCTTTTCCTTCCCCCAGAGGGAGGGGGTGACAGGTACTCCTGACAAGGTTTCCTCTACTCCTACCCTTCCTGCCAGGCAGGATCATGAGCATACCCGCAGGTGCACCCAGGTCAACCCAGGATGTGGACCTGGGCCTTCCCATATGGCTCCAGCACCATGCAGCAGCACCCACCCACCTGCTTCACCTCAGTTGGCTCTAATTTTCTCTAAGTCAAAGAATTGTTTCTCAGCTTTCAAAACAACATAGAAGAAAGTAAAGAAAGGCTTATCTGTTATTTATACCTTTTTATATATAAACTAGACCTGATTTAACCTGATCGAAACCGGTGAAAATATAAACAACTATTATAACAAGAATTAGTATAAGTAGCCGTTGGGTATAGTATATGTCTTAGAAAAATTAAAATAAGGACAATTGCTGTAATTGCAACCAAGAGAAAAATAGACTAAAGGTAGTGATTTAAATGGATTTTAATATTTAAGAAAAGGTTTATACCAGTTCATTAGGAAGCATAAGTTTTAAGGCATTATAATCCAAGAACTTGTATATCTTTATAGTCTTGACATCATACTATGTCACAGTTATTAATAATCATTTTATGAAAAATTTTTCATGTAGCTATAAGTTTTTAATATAGTTTTATATGAAGTTTTATGCAAAAACTTTACATAAAACTTTAAAATCCAGCAACATAGTATTAAGTCATGCTGTTAAAAGGACGTATCTTGGAATCTGTAGCTCTAATTGGATACTTGGAAAGAGGTGATGTACTCTTGATAGTTGGCCCCTGGTTCTTATCACTCAGTTGATGGGTCCTTGGCTATTACCTCGGCAGGATGGGTAACTCCAATTAGAGATGAGTATTTCAAGGGCAGGTCACTGTTGAAGGCTTGAATAGCAAAGGAGAGCTGGAGAAGGAATCTGTTCCATGGTGACAAAATTCCAAAATTTTAACATGTTCTAATGATGCAGCTACTCTACACTCCCTCCACAAATGAGACTGGAAATGTCTGTATTCGGAAGTTGTGCTCTCAGATCCTTTTCATGGTTTGGTTGGAACAAGAGTTGAGGCATTAAGAAATGTTGTCCGGACTACATAAGGGGAAAAAGATTGAGTTCCCATGAAAACTCTCTTTAAAATCTCTTCACAATGCCTTGCTCTTTTGGTAAATCCAAGATTCATTGTACACACTACTTTTTAAAATGGAAAGTTTCTTGCCAAGTTAATTTGTGTTTTAAGAGCTAACTTTCAAAAGTGATTTTTTATGTTCATCTAACTCTATAAAAGTTCTCATATGTTTTTTGCACCAGCTTTCAAAGAGTATTCTCTGTGAAATACTAGATATGAAGTTAAGATGCAAGCCAGCTTTATGTCATACGCCGAGTAGAACTTCCTTCTTGGTGTTCTCATCCTATCGGTAGCCTCCAGAAGGTGACCTGCTGATGTCCGCAGCTGAGAATTCTGGAAGTTTCTCTTATTTCAGGCGTAGTGCAAGATCACAGGAAGTCCTGCGTTCTGCATTGCTGGAGGGTAGATGGATGGCGTCTAGCTGAGGGAGTTAGCAAAGGGCCCTGGTGCACTTCCCATCCAGATTTCCCAAGTCAGTTCCACAATGTGGCATTGAGACTAAGCAGGCCCTGGGATGGGAGATGAGTCCTGTCGGGAGCAGTAGGGCTGGACTTTATATCCACCAAGACATGGAGGGCCCCAAAGCACCACCATGATGGTCTTCCATTTTCTTATCAGTCTGAACCACTCTCTTAAGGGCTCCTGTGGGTTGAATTATGGTCTCTACTCCCACTCCAAATTCATATGTCAAAGTCTCAATTCTTCATACTTCAGAACGCAATTGTGTTTGGCTATAAAGTCTTTAAAAGGATGATGAAGTTAAAACGAGGACATGTGGGGGGGCTCATCTATTACGACTGGTATCCTCATCACAAAAGCAAACCAGGATACAGACTTGAGCAGAGTAGAGACTGTGTGAACACAGGGGAAGAAGGCTGCCAAGTGCCAGCCAGTGACAGCGGCCTGGGAGGGAACCACCACTGCCCACACCTTGGTCTTGAGGTGTGCAGAAGTCAGTCTTGGTCGTTAAAGCCTGTGTCATGTCAGCTGAGCAAACGTGGGCACAGACCAGGCTTCTCCACCTGGCTTCTCACTTAAGAAGAGTGTCAGGCTTATGACAGTTGTCACAAAGGAGTGGTGTATTGGAACCAGCAGAGGGCATAATGGTTCCGTCCCTGGACTCCCACATAGTCAACCGCAGTTCGAGTCCCAGACCCAGCAGCTTAAAACACATGCCAGGCGCGTGTGTGCATGTGTGCCTGCCTAATCCCAAGGAGAGAATGGAGGAGAAGGGATTGCGGCATGGCCATCTCCTCAGGGAGTGATTTCTCACTTTCTGTCTGTCTCTGGTGAACACACATGCCCTATAGCAAAAATCTCTCTGAAAGAAAACAAACAAATGAACAACAACCAAAAAAAAAAAAAAAAAAAAGGAGCGGTGTATCTTTCTTCAAGATGTCAAAATTAAGTTTGTGAAGTTTTTCATCTTACACCAGCCTCTTCTACCCGTCCACGGTCCTTAGCTTGGTTTCATAGTTTTTACTAGAAGAAATTAGGAATCCTTAGGTACAGACGTGACTTCCATTACTGCTTTTCTCTTCACCAACTCTCAAGTCGCATCCTCAAATTAGCAGATGAAAGTCGTTTGGCATCCAGCTGCTCTGACAGCCTTCCCATGAAGCAGAGCTTCTATTTGCATCGTGCACTGTTTGTGTTCTCAAAAGTTTGGTTATGTCATTAAAAATTATATTCCCACCAACTTTTCATTTTCAGAATTTTCTGAGGTGTTAATTGGCTTTCAGACTTCTCTGGCTAAATGTCTCCCTATAATATAAAAGCTAAACAGGATAAAAATAAATGGCTCGTTTCCACTCCCCCATCCGCCCTGGTTTTGCCTTCATCCCCTCATTTTTTTGTCCATTCATGTATTTCTGAAGAATCTACTGGGTTTCTAGCATTGTTAAAGGCGCCCTGGTGAATTATAACTCAAGACATGTGTAAGTATATTTTAAAGTTGGTAACCATGTAAGGACCAACTTTAAAATGTACACAAATCAGGGACCAGCAGATGGCGTAATGGTCATCTCGCTGGACTTCCATGTAGTCGACCGCAGTTCAAGTCCTGGACCCAGTGGCTTAAAACCCACACTGGGTGCCTGTCTGTGCATGTCCAAAATCTCCAGAGGAGAATGGATTGTGGCATCTCATCCCCCTGGCGGCCAAGCAGTTCTGGCATCTCACCTCAGAGCCTATGTCTCCGCTGCCCTCTCTGCCTGGACTCACCCCAACACTTCTGTATCTGCGTGATCCCCTCCAGACTTCATTAAGCCTTCTCTCTACTCATCAAAAAGCCCTCACTGTGGAAGACAGCCCCCACCCTGCCAGTCTCCCTCCTCTTAGCCCGCTGCCTTCTTTCTTGCGGTGTTTACTATTGACCAGTGTCTCACACTGTAGCAGAGAACTTGTTAAAACAGACTCCCAGCCCTACCTCCTGAGATTCGGACTTAGTAGATCTGGGTGGGACCTGAGATTTTGCATCTTTAAAATGTTGCCAGGTGGCGCTGTTCCTGATGCTACAAGTCTGAGCACTGTTGATTGAGAATGATGATATGCGATTGGAAAGAATAGAAATGTTGGGCCGGTAGGTGGTGTGGAGGTTAGGGCGGCTGAATCCCGCAAGGCCGACTGCCGGGTTCTTGTCCTGGGCCTGCGGCTTGAAAAGCACCCAGGTGCGTGTACCTGTGTGCCCAAAATCTTGAGAGGAGAATGGAGGAGGAAGGGGAATTGTGGTGCGTCCATCTGGCCATCCCCCCACTCCCTGGGGTGTGCTTTCTCTCTGTCTCCCTTCAGCAGCACACTTGCCCTATAGCAAACATTAAAAAATAAAAAAGAAATGGAATTACAGTGTGCCACCACTTGAGGGCGTTTTAATTAGTCCCCAACAGGGAATAGAAAGTAGTCATGGTACTGTGGGAGGAAAATAGGGAGCCCTTTCTGTACAGAAGTATGGAGGCGAGGCCTGGATCCTGTCCGTATAAAGGATTTAATCCCAGCACACACTAGCATGGCCCTACAAGTATCCTTCTCGTGGTGAACATCGCGCCTCCCTTTCCTTGGCGTGTCTCTCCCTCTCCCCTTTGCTGTTCTGGCTTTTGATCCTTGCTTGCTCTCTGAGCCACCTTCACCGGCCACCTCATCGGGAGTGAATGTAGACACAGTGTCTTACTCTGACCTGATCCTTGGATCCTGGTGGCGATCTTGCCATAGGACTTCTGGCTGCTCTCCCAGATACACCCCAGGTTGTCTAACTAGGGGATTCCAGTGTCCTGCCCCAGGGGAGCACTGGTCCCAGTCATCGTGAGTTAGTACCCAGACATTGTTCAGGGCGTTGACCAGGTAGAGGATAAATGAGGCCTACGCGCATTGCTGGTTCCCTGAGGAGAAAGTTCCCTTGGGACAAGGTGCTTTATGCTTAGACTCGCTGACTGGTCTTGCTTTCATAAGAAGAGTCATATAATGTAGGAGCCTTTTCTTTATTATTCATTTATTTTTAAGTTTTTAAAATTTCTTTGGAGAGGGAGACAGATTGGCACCACCCCTACAAGGTCTTCATGCCATGACCCACCCCAAATCCAGACCACAGGCGTGTGTGTGTGTGTGTGTGTGTGTGTGTGTACGTGTGCACACACATACATGTATCTAGCAGGGAGGCCTCAGGATGTAAACCCAGATCCTTCCTGTATGGGTCCCATTGCATTACTACCATGCCATCACCTGAAAGTTTTTTTTTTTTTTTCTCCAGGTAAAAAGAGCTCAGTTTAAAAATACGTACTAGGGACCAATAGATGGCATAGTGGTTAAGGCTCTGGATCCCATCTGACTAATCATGGTTCAAGCCCCAGTCCTGGCAACTTGAAAATCATGCCTCTCTCTGGTGAACATATGTGCCCTGTAGCAAAAAATAAATAAATAAATAAAGTTATGCGCACAAGTTGGGAAGCTAGTTAAGAGTCTTACAATAATCTGGGGAAATGATGTCCGTGATTCTGTATTTTATTTATCTACTTCTTTAAAGGTTTTTTTTATTTTTTATTTTATATAAGTGAAAATGAGATAGACACAGACACACTCCTGACATGGTCTCATCATGCCAGGATTACAAGTTGCCCCACACGTTCAGGTTGTCTTGAGAGCTGAACTCCAGACCTTTCCATATGGCTCCCCTACCATGCAGCAGCACCGCTACTGCCTGCACCACCTTGGCTGGGCCTCCATGTGTATTTGGCAATTGGAGTAAGGTTGGTTCCTGCCATCCAGGAATCTGCTCGCATGGAGGAGGCACATATGGAAGAAACCAGCCCGAGGCATGAACGCAAACATCCCCGTGGGTGCTGACATCTGCTAAGCGCTTACTCTGTGCCAGGAAGTATGCCACATGCCGAGAAGCAGGATTAGAACCTGGGCCATCCACACGCTTCACCACCACACTGCACTGCAAAGTGCAGAAGAGAAATAAATTCCAATTTGTATAACATGGAGGATTTTAATGAAAAATAGCCTTTGATGTGGATTTTGAGGGATACAATTTGACAGTTTGCAAAAGGGGATGGTCTCTGGTGAGAGTAGTGATAGTGATAATAAACTCACACGAATCACACAGGTCCCTGGGGTCTGTCATACCCTCAGCTGGAGCCACAGTGGTATGTGTCTCTCTATGGTAGTCGGCCCTGTCTTCTGCCATTCACACCAGCAGCGATTGGTCGTCAGAAAAGTCATGGCGCGTGTTTGTGCAGGAAAACATAGAAAAAGACATCGTGACTTTTCTCATGGCGCCTTGCCCCAAAAGAGATCACTGAGTATAACCAAAGCAGCCAGTGTAAGTGATTAGGGACACCGCATTTGGGTTTCACTACTTATCTGGTGTGAGACACTGGGCAAGTTATTCAATCTCTAAACCTATTCTGTAGACACCTACCTTAAAGACCTAGAAGCTTGCTTCCTCACTTTCTCACTCTTTGTCTCTCTCTCTAGCGAGTGCATGTGCCCTACAGCAAATGTAAAAAGTAATAATAAATAAGTTTTTTAAAATGTACATTCGAGGGACCAGCAGGTGGCGTGGTGGTTAAGGTGCTGGACTCTCCCACATGGCTGACCATGGTTCGAGTTCTCGACCTGGCAGCTTGCTTTCTCACTCTTTCTCTCTCTCTGGTCAAATTAAAATAAATGAATGAATAAGTAAAATTAAATAAATAATTATATTTAAAAATGTACATTCGAAGTTTAGCCTCAAAACATTTCCCACAGTGGTTTATTCATTTTTAACTTACTCTTTTTGCCTATGAATTTAATTAAAATAAATCACATTATCTTTTACCCATTCTATGCAAATACTCTATCATAATCCTTTCACACTGCATTTCATTTGCTAAATTTATAAGTTATTTTACAATAATTAGCATTTTAGGTTGACTGATTTTTCAGAGTCCTTAATCAATACTATGTTTTTAAATTACATTTCAGGCTCTATTGTTTCTGGAAATTCCCCTATGGGCAACCAGCCCCATCCATGATGTTCTTTCTCTATCTGGCTAGGAGACATTGTCTCAATTCTTACTGCCACTCTGCATTCCATAGTTCTTCTGGGTCCCTTACTGCCAAGTCCCATGCTCATCATCTCTAAGGGAGTGATCCAAGAATCCCAGTAGGCGAGATTAAAGTTAAGTTGAATGTGCATAAAGTTAAGTTGAATGTGTACAATGTTGCAGAAAGCATTCAGAAAATACGGTAATTATGCTAATAGGAATGAGTGATCATGGGACGATTTCTAGCAACATGGCAGCTGAGGGAGCTTACATTGCTAATAGTCCCCCTTGTTACTATAACCACATAGAAACATGGGATTAACTATAGTCACAACAGTACAAGAAATTAATACATGACAAGTTTGAAAGAAAGGAGAGGAAATCTTTAGGTTTCTGAAGTGAAGAGGATTGAGGTGGAAATGACTGTGAGCATGGATATTTCAGAAACAGGTGACAGGCCTTTGGGCTAGGACTCTGAAACTTTCCTAGCAACAGGAAAATGGACAGAAAGATGGACTAATGGCCCTTCATGTATAACCTAAAGTTTCAAATAGCTGATCATTTAATTAAATGAAATGGGGTCAGGTGAAGACTCTGCCCAAAGCCCAGGAAGTCAACAAAGAAATTTGCCTCTGACTCAGATATTGGCAAAAAAGAAAACATTATCTGGGAGAAACAAAAGTTCTAGGCAGGACTCATGTACAAGGATAGAGTCTGAACTAACATTATCTGCCTTTTAGTGACTGCAGATATATCAGTCAGCATAGGCTAGGTAATGCTGCAAAACAAACAGCCCCCAAATCTCAGGGGGCACGCTCCCTGACCTGTGTTGGTTTTTTGCCCACACAGCATGTCCAGTGCAGGAGCTCTTGCCCTCAGGGTCCCCAGGTGAGGGAGGCCTCATCTCAGCACATCACTGGAACAGAATAAAGGGAGTATAACTGAGTCCTGCTTGGGCCTTGAAGCTTCTGCAAGAAGTGTTACTTCACTTACAAGAAGTCTATAAGACCATTCCTAACTTTAAAGGGGACAAGGAAGTGCAGTCCAACAATGGACCTGGAGTATGTGTGAGAAGTACTGGTGACAAACACACCAAGCCTATTCAGTAACATACAGATAATAAGGATTATTGAGACCCCTAGTGGAGCTTATTCAGCAGAAGAAATAGTCAACATGGATATAAATCTGAGGAAATCTCACAATGTGAGGAGTGATAAAGGGAAAGGGAATGTGAAGAGCAATTCAGAACAGCATGAAATGACCATGGCCTCCTATGTCTAATAGGAATTCTGAAAGATCAGATTAGAAAAAATTGGCAAAAGATGATAGTGGATGAGTCTTTTTCTTTTCTAGTTTTTAGAAATGACAAGAAATCTGAATCTTAAGACAAAAAGAATACTCCCAAGTTAAAAAAAAAAAGCTACATATTATATAGGCCAACTATAGAGAAACTACAAAATGCCAAAGATTTTAAAAAATAATAATAATAAAAAACTCTTAAAAGCATGCAGAGCAAAACAACAGGTCATCTACAAAGAAAAGAAAACTTTATCACATATACTTTTATAAGCCAAGAAGTCAGAAAGCAATGCAGTACTATCTTCAAAATCTGGGGGTGGGGGAGGAAGAATCACCATTAACCAGGATTCCTTTTATTTATTTTTTAAGGTTTTTGCCATGGGGCAAGTACATCTGGTGGAGAGAGATAGAGAAAGATAAAAGGAGGGAAAGTGAGAAATCATGCCTTCAGGGAGGATGGCTAGGCCACAATCCCTTCTCCTACCTTTTCTCAGGATTTTAGGCAGGCATGCACACACACCAAGCGTGATCTTCAAGCCCCAGGTCCGGAACTCGAACTGCTGTCAGTCATGTGGGAATCTTAACACCTTAACCACCATGCCACCTCCTGGCCTCTAACCAATATTTCTTCATCCAGCAAAATTATCACTTGAAAGTGAGGGCAGAAAGAAGTCATTTTTAGATAAAGAAGATGAGCCCTCAGGGTCCCCAGGTGAGGGAGGCCTCATCTCAGCACATCACTGGAACAGAATAAAGGGAGTATAACTGAGTCCTGCTTGGGCCTTGAAGCTTCTGCAAGAAGTGTTACTTCACTTACAAGAAGTCTATAAGACCATTCCTAACTTTAAAGGGGACAAGGAAGTGCAGTCCAACAATGGACCTGGAGTATGTGTGAGAAGTACTGGTGACAAACACACCAAGCCTATTCAGTAACATACAGATAATAAGGATTATTGAGACCCCTAGTGGAGCTTATTCAGCAGAAGAAATAGTCAACATGGATATAAATCTGAGGAAATCTCACAATGTGAGGAGTGATAAAGGGAAAGGGAATGTGAAGAGCAATTCAGAACAGCATGAAATGACCATGGCCTCCTATGTCTAATAGGAATTCTGAAAGATCAGATTAGAAAAAATTGGCAAAAGATGATAGTGGATGAGTCTTTTTCTTTTCTAGTTTTTAGAAATGACAAGAAATCTGAATCTTAAGACAAAAAGAATACTCCCAAGTTAAAAAAAAAAAGCTACATATTATATAGGCCAACTATAGAGAAACTACAAAATGCCAAAGATTTTAAAAAATAATAATAATAAAAAACTCTTAAAAGCATGCAGAGCAAAACAACAGGTCATCTACAAAGAAAAGAAAACTTTATCACATATACTTTTATAAGCCAAGAAGTCAGAAAGCAATGCAGTACTATCTTCAAAATCTGGGGGTGGGGGAGGAAGAATCACCATTAACCAGGATTCCTTTTATTTATTTTTTAAGGTTTTTGCCATGGGGCAAGTACATCTGGTGGAGAGAGATAGAGAAAGATAAAAGGAGGGAAAGTGAGAAATCATGCCTTCAGGGAGGATGGCTAGGCCACAATCCCTTCTCCTACCTTTTCTCAGGATTTTAGGCAGGCATGCACACACACCAAGCGTGATCTTCAAGCCCCAGGTCCGGAACTCGAACTGCTGTCAGTCATGTGGGAATCTTAACACCTTAACCACCATGCCACCTCCTGGCCTCTAACCAATATTTCTTCATCCAGCAAAATTATCACTTGAAAGTGAGGGCAGAAAGAAGTCATTTTTAGATAAAGAAGATGAGAAGTATTTACTATTCACAGACTCTCACTGAAAAAAGTAGTAACAGGTACTTCACACAAAGTCCTCAATAAAATATTGCCAAATCAAATCCATCAATATACACAAAAAGTAACAGTAAGAGAGAGACAGAAAGCAAGAAATCATCCAAGTGGAATTTATTCCTGGTATGTAAGACTGGTTCAATATTTGAAAATAGTCCAATTAATTCACCATCTTAACAGGCCAAAGAAGGAAAATCACAGGATCAAGTTAATTGACAAAATCCAGCACCAATTCTTGATTTTAAAACAAAACAAAACAAAATTCCAAGCAAAACTAGGATTAACAAACTAGGATTTTCTCACTTCATAAAAAGTATCTAGAAAAAACCTATAGCTAACATCATACAGTATGGTGAAAAGCCAAATGCTTTCCAATCAAAGATTGGGAACAACTGAGAACATCCTCTTCACCAATCTTACTTAATGTCATCTGGAATATGCTAACCAGTGCAACAGGCAAGAAAAATTTAAAAAATTGGTGGCAATGGGCAAAAAAAAAAAACAAAAAAAAAAACCTATCTCTGTTTATACCTGTACTATTTATGTAGAAAAATCCCAAAGAATATACAGAAAAAAAAAGAACCCTCCTAGACATAACTAGTGAATTCACCAGTCACAGATTATAAGATCAACATACGAAATCAATTTCATTTCTATGAACTAACAATGAACAAATGCAAGCCAAAATAAAAACACAGTACCATTTATAATTACTCCAAAGAAAATGAAATACTTAGGTATAAAAATAACAAAATGTGTAGAATCTAAGTAAATGAAGAAACATACCACACTCATAGATTGGAAGACTCTAGTCAAGTAAAAAATATCAGTTCTCTCCATATAGATTTAAAGGTTTAAAACTATTCCTCTCAAAACCATAGCAAGTTTTTGTATAAATAACCTTATTTTGAAATGTATTTTTAAATCATGGGACCAGCAGTTAGTGTAATGGCTATGTCGCTGGACTCCCATGTAGTCGACTGCGGTTCGAGTCCCGGACCCGGTGGCTTAAACTCACACCGGGCGAGTGTACATGCATGCCCAAGATCCCGAGAGGAGAATGGAGAAGAAGGGATTGCGGCGTGGCCATCCCCCCGGGGGATGATTTCTCGCTTTCTGTCTCTCTGTCTCTCTCTGTCTATCTGGCGAGCACATGCGCCCTATAGCAAAAACCTCTCCCCCCAAAAAAAAGAAAAAAAAAAAATAAGTATTTTAAAATCAGAAAAGCTAGAATAGGTAACACTATTCTAACAAAAAAAATTAAGTTAGAGGGATCAGTCTACCTGATTTTTAGATCTACTGTACAGTGTTAATAATCAAGACTGTTATTAGCAGAGGGATAGACACAAAGATAATGAAATAGAACAAAGAATCTAGAAATAAACTCATAAACAAATGCCAAATGATTTTTTACAAAATTACAAAAGGAGTTTAAAAGAGGAAAGTTTTTTTTAAGAGGTTTTGCCTTAGGGCATGTATACTCACTAGAGAGAGAGAGACAGAGACAGTGAGAGGGAAAGTGAGAAATCATCCCTTGGGTGGATGATCATACCTCAGTCCCTTCTCCTCCATTATCCTCCTGGGATCTTGGGCATGCATACACATGCACCTGGTGTGACTTTCAAACTGCCAGGTCCAGGACTCGAACCGTAGTCAGCCATATGGGAGTCCAGTGACATAACCACTATGCTATCTGCTGTTACCAAAAGATCATTTTTAACACATGGTGCTGACGCTGTGGAATATCTATAGGCTCTCAGCCTCCTCCACCCCAAGTGAGCTTCAACCTAAGTCTCACATTTTAAACAAAAATTAAATCAAGATAGATCTTGGTCTTAAATGCAAAGTTATCAAACTTTTAGATGAAAAAAACAGGAGCTATTGGGACCAGCATAATGACTATGTCGCTGAACTCCCATGTAGTCAACTGGGGTTCAAGTCTCGGACCCGGTCCGGTGGCTTAAACTCATGCAAGGTGTGTGTGCATGCGTGCCCAAGATCCTGAGAAGAGAATGGAAGCGAAGGGATTATGGCATGGCCATCCCCCAGGGGGATGATTTCTTGCTTTCTGTCTCTCTGGCAAGCTCACGTGCCCTATAGCAAAAACCTCTCAAAAAAAAAAAAAAAAAAGGAGCTGTTATTCAGGACATAGAGCTTTGTAAAGAGTTCTTAGACATGACACCAAATGCATAATCCATAAAAGGAAAAACTGATAAATTAGATCTCATTTTTTAAAAAGCCTGTGAAGAAGATGAAAACAGGGGCCACTAGGTGGGGTGAGGGTTAGGGCACTGGACTCCCACATGGCAGACCATGGTTTGAGTCCCAGACCCAGTAGCTTAAAAATCACACCAGGCATGTGTGCATGTGTGCCCAATATCCCAAAAAAGATAATGGAGGAGAAGGGCTTGCAGTGTGACAAATCACCCCTAGAGGATGCTTTCTCACTTTCCCTCGCTCTCTCTCCTCTCTCCAGTGAGCATACATACCCTACGGCAAAAAAAAAGAAAAGAAAAGAAAAGAAAAGAGAAAGAAAGAAAGAAAGAAAGAAAGAAAGAAAGAAAGAAAGAAAGAAAGAAAGAAAGAAAAGATATGCTACAAACTGAGAGAAAATTTTTGTAATCTACGTAACTGACAAAGGATCAGTATCTGGAATATATAAAGAACACTCAAATCTTAGTAGTAAAAATTCAAACCTAGTAAAAATTCAAACCGCCTGATTGGAATTTGGACAGATTACAGAAAGAGACACTTCACTGCAGAGGAGGTACAGATGGTAAATTAGCACATGAAAGGATATTCAACACCATTAGCCTTTAGGAACATGCAAATTAAAACCACAGTGAGAGGGCCGGCAGGTGGCATAGTGGTTAAGGTGCTGGATTCCCACATGTCGACCATGGTTTGTGTCCCGGACCTGGTAGCTTTCTTACTTTCCCTCCCTCTGTCTTTCTCTCTCTGGGCAAATTAAAAACTAATAAAAATAATAATAAATAAAATAATCCTTAAAAATAAAACTACAATGTGATATTGCTCAATGTGATATTGCTACACATATATCTGAAGGGTTAAAATAAAAAGTAAAGATAATACTGCATGCTGGCAGTGATTCGGAGAAACTGGATCATTCGTATGTTGCTAGTAGGAATGTAAAGTGCAGCCTTTCTGGAAAACAGTTTTACAGTTCCTTTTAAAACTAAAAATGGACTTACCATATGACCCAGCAATTGCATTCTTTACCATTTATCTCAGCAAAATGAAAACCTGCATTATCCACAAACTCCTAGTTACACGCATGTTCAGAGCAGCTTTGTTTGTAATAAGCTGAGAGCTAGGAACTACCCTGATGTTCTCCTGTGGCAAACACTTCAGAGCGTGAGCTATTCATAGATCTATTCATAGACTGTGGAATACCAGTCAGCCATGAGGGACACGCCGTTGGTACACCAAACAGCCTAGATCACCTCCAGACAATTGTGTTCATTGGAAATAAGCCAGTCTTCACTTGACAGTCCTCCTATTAGTTCCCCTGTGTGGTGTGTCCTGTCAAGTCTTAAATGTTTTGTCGGCAGCCATCCATTGACATTGAGTGATCTTGCTTCAGCCATATTGGAAAAACAAACAAACAAACAAAAACGTTAAAAAAAGAGGGGGGGCGGAGCATTCAATGGATGTGATGCTGAGACTTGTGGATTCCTTGCTGAGACCAGAAGAAACTTGGGAATTGTGTGCAGAGATCAAATGCATCATTTATGATGCTGGCAGAGAGTGGTGTCAGTGCCTTAAGTCTATCTCTCAAAATTGAGAGGCTGACCCAAATGGGACTTGTTAAACTGTATTTGCCTGAGAAGGCCTCCATACTCCTGCTTGAGTTCCTGTAGTCAAACCGCCTGCCTCACTTGGGAGTCTTCTTCCTTAGCAAGTGGCTAAGTTACAGCCAATCACAGCAGCTGCACTTCAGCCAATCACTCTTTAAACTGTGTTCAGGAAAACATCAAGCTGTAACCAGTCCAACTATTTCTCTCACCCCCTTCTGTTTTTTTTTTCCCCTTCTGTTTTTTGTATGTCACTTAGAAAGAAAAAAAGAAAGAAAGAAAGAAAGAAAGAAAGAAAGAAAGAAAGAAAGAAAGAAAGAAAGAAAGAAAGAAAGAAAGAAAGAAAAGATATGCTACAAACTGAGAGAAAATTTTTGTAATCTACGTAACTGACAAAGGATCAGTATCTGGAATATATAAAGAACACTCAAATCTTAGTAGTAAAAATTCAAACCTAGTAAAAATTCAAACCGCCTGATTGGAATTTGGACAGATTACAGAAAGAGACACTTCACTGCAGAGGAGGTACAGATGGTAAATTAGCACATGAAAGGATATTCAACACCATTAGCCTTTAGGAACATGCAAATTAAAACCACAGTGAGAGGGCCGGCAGGTGGCATAGTGGTTAAGGTGCTGGATTCCCACATGTCGACCATGGTTTGTGTCCCGGACCTGGTAGCTTTCTTACTTTCCCTCCCTCTGTCTTTCTCTCTCTGGGCAAATTAAAAACTAATAAAAATAATAATAAATAAAATAATCCTTAAAAATAAAACTACAATGTGATATTGCTCAATGTGATATTGCTACACATATATCTGAAGGGTTAAAATAAAAAGTAAAGATAATACTGCATGCTGGCAGTGATTCGGAGAAACTGGATCATTCGTATGTTGCTAGTAGGAATGTAAAGTGCAGCCTTTCTGGAAAACAGTTTTACAGTTCCTTTTAAAACTAAAAATGGACTTACCATATGACCCAGCAATTGCATTCTTTACCATTTATCTCAGCAAAATGAAAACCTGCATTATCCACAAACTCCTAGTTACACGCATGTTCAGAGCAGCTTTGTTTGTAATAAGCTGAGAGCTAGGAACTACCCTGATGTTCTCCTGTGGCAAACACTTCAGAGCGTGAGCTATTCATAGATCTATTCATAGACTGTGGAATACCAGTCAGCCATGAGGGACACGCCGTTGGTACACCAAACAGCCTAGATCACCTCCAGACAATTGTGTTCATTGGAAATAAGCCAGTCTTCACTTGACAGTCCTCCTATTAGTTCCCCTGTGTGGTGTGTCCTGTCAAGTCTTAAATGTTTTGTCGGCAGCCATCCATTGACATTGAGTGATCTTGCTTCAGCCATATTGGAAAAACAAACAAACAAACAAAAACGTTAAAAAAAGAGGGGGGGCGGAGCATTCAATGGATGTGATGCTGAGACTTGTGGATTCCTTGCTGAGACCAGAAGAAACTTGGGAATTGTGTGCAGAGATCAAATGCATCATTTATGATGCTGGCAGAGAGTGGTGTCAGTGCCTTAAGTCTATCTCTCAAAATTGAGAGGCTGACCCAAATGGGACTTGTTAAACTGTATTTGCCTGAGAAGGCCTCCATACTCCTGCTTGAGTTCCTGTAGTCAAACCGCCTGCCTCACTTGGGAGTCTTCTTCCTTAGCAAGTGGCTAAGTTACAGCCAATCACAGCAGCTGCACTTCAGCCAATCACTCTTTAAACTGTGTTCAGGAAAACATCAAGCTGTAACCAGTCCAACTATTTCTCTCACCCCCTTCTGTTTTTTTTTTCCCCTTCTGTTTTTTGTATGTCACTTTCCTTTTCTTGCACGTTACCCCACCACGTGGCTGTATGGTGTTCCTTAGAAGCCATGTTGGGGGCTTTTTCATTCAAATTGTGGTGGCTCAATTAAACTCTGCTATTACACATTTTAAAAAGGGGGGGAACCCAATCTCAAAAAGTTACATACTATGCCATTCTTACATGTAACACTTGAAATTACATTTTGGAGCTGGCAGAGGGCAAACAGATCAGTGATGGCAGGGGAGATGGATGTAGCATTGGGGGGCACTTGGATATGAAGCTTGGACGGCACACTTGGTCCTGACGGTACAGTCAGACATCTTGGTGTGTAGGAGGTACAGCTGCACCTCCTGAGCTTCAGAGAGCAGCACGGACGCATAATCGACGCATGTATCTGGAGCTCCGTGGGCTGTACCGCTGCCAGTTACTTGCTTTTATTCCTGTCCTATAGCGGTGCTATTGGGATGGAGAGTGCATCAGACCACATAGTACGTTTCTTTGCAACTTTTAAAAATAAATATTTCAAAATACAAAGTTAAAAATATGTGTACTTTGGGAGCCAGCAGGTGACGTGGTCGTTCAGGGCTCTGGACTCCCACATGGCTGACCGTAGTTTGAGCCTCAGAACTGGTAGCCTGATTTCTCACTTTCCCTCTCTCTCTCTTTCACTTTGTCCCTCTCTAATCAAATTAAAATAAATATATAAAAATAAATTAATTAATTTAATTAAATAATTCTTTTTTTAATAAAAAGAATATGTGCGCATGCACACA
>NW_006159427.1:2328308-2339084 GCF_000334495.1 Tupaia belangeri chinensis
ATATATAGACATATATATATATAGCTTTAAATATATACATATGTCTATATATACATATATATATTTAAAGCTAAGAAGGGTATATATACACACACATATATATATATATATATATTTAAAGCTAAGAAGGGTACTGTGTATATATACACATATATATATATTTAAAGCTAAGAAGGGTAATAAGCTTTAGAAGAAAGAGGTGGAATGTGTAAAAAGAAGGTAAGAAAATAAAATGGTAAACATGGTTTTGGAAAAGCTGAATAAGCATAAATCATAGCAAATTATTTAAGGAGATCAAAAGTAAGACAAAATAAGGGCCACCAGGGGGCATGGAGTTTAAGGTGACTGGTTCTTTCATGGCCGACCACGTGGTTCAAATCTCAGACCTGGTGGCTTGAAAACCATGCTAGGCATGTGCGCATGTGTGCCCAAAATCCCAAGAGGAGAATAAAGGAGAAGGGATTGTGCATGGTCATTCTTCCCCACCCCCTTAGGGAGGGGCTCTCATAGCAAAAGCTTTTAAAAAAAAAAAAAAAAGACAAAATTTCCAGGCCTTATCAAAGCTGCAGCTGCTTTTCTGTAGCCGCTGTGGTCAAAGAGGAGCTCAGAGTGACAGGTTTTCCTCACGGTCGCCTTTCGGTTTGCTGTAGCAGGTCTGCAACATTGCAGGGAAAGACAGCCTTGGGCACAGTTCCCAGGGCCAGCCAGAGAGGGCCAGCGCAGAGAGGGAGGGTGTCAAAACAGCATGCGGGACAGCATGGAGGGTTACTGGGGACCGGTGAGGTTGCTGCACTGGATCCAGCTGCACGTGGCCGAAGCGGGTGGCCTTCGGGACTCAGACCCACTGAGGGGAGTGAGAAGGTTGTTCAGGACAGCTCTGTTGTCTCAGCCGCTCAGGGGGACTAGCCAGGAGGGCGGCAGGCCACGTTTCCAGAGGTAGGACCAGGGAATGCAGTATTGGGCAGCAGCAGCCAGGGCACTCCCGGCAGGGCTGGTGCAGAGCCATCCCGGACCACTCTGCTCTGGGAGTGCTGGAGTCCGAGGCCTGTGTTCCTGTGTGTGAGCCAGGTCTGCAGAGCAAGAGACACATGGGAGGAGGCAGCAGAAGGGAAAACAGAATTTCTGGTGGAAAGAGCTAATGTTATATCTTTGGGTGTCCAATAAAAGACTGGAGGTGTCACAAAAAAAAAAAAAAAAAAAGACGAAATAAAAGTACCAGAGGACTGTTGCACAGTGGTAAAGCTTCATGTTCTAGGCAGGCCAACATGGGGAGGTCACCAGTTCATGCCCAGGGACCTCCCTGAGAATGTTGGTCACGTGCATGCCCACCATCGGGGCTGGCAGAGGCTGAGGGATTTGGACAGCGGCATCAGGGCAATGACGGGGTGCTGTCTCTGTGTATGTCTCTATGTCTCTTTCTGTCTCTCACTCATGGGATAAGTAAAAATAATAATAATTTTTTAAAATTATTTTAAAATTCCAGACAGGAAAAAAAAAAGACCAGAGAATGTGGTTGGAGTGAAAGCATTCTAAAATCCTCATAGTTTCTAGAGGATATTGATAGTCCTATGTTTGAAATATTTTTACGATCAAAAGGCAGAATGGCATGTAGACCAATGGATGCTATTTTAATACACAGTATCATATACCTAGCATCTGCTCTGTGTCTGGAAGCCTACTGACATCACAATCCCTATTTTCATTCTGAGGAAGTGGAATTGTCCTCTTTTTATAGTAAGAAGCAGAAAGCAAACAGAAATGAGTGAGTCAGAGTAGTAAGTGGCAAGGGCAGGATTTGAACCCAGGTCTCTCTGTCTACTCAGACAATGTGTTTTAACCCCACTAGACCCTCCTGGGTGTAATGAACATAAAAATAAACTAATATTCTGAAAAAAGCTCCTGCAATGTTTTGAAGGTGAAATGGTTTCACCTTTCATGGAATGAAATATTAATCATCTCCAAAGGACAGGCAAAACAGAAAGCTTTCTTATCTGTCCTTTCGTTTCATTTCATTTCATTGACCGAACTGTAGCAGAACTGAACAGAGAGCTCTCCTATCGACCCTTCCCTTTATCAGCACTAAGCAGGCATTGGGGAGCTGTGTGTCCCAGCAGCCCATCCTTCCCCTAGATGTGTTACCTGGAAAATGCAAGAGCATCCATTCATGTTCGAATGTGTTTTCTTAATAAAGCTTTAAGCATGGAAATACAATTTTTGTTATTACCCTTATACGGGTGGAAAAAAAAAGGGAAAGTGTATGTTGGAGATCAAAGGAAAAGCTAAATCTATTGATTTCCCTTTTGTAAGTCTCATTTCTGTTTCTCTTAAAGCCTAAACATGCGCAGGCGTTCTCACGCATCCCCGTAAGCACAGAGCTGGCAGGGAGGACATCCATGCACCCAAGCACACACGTTGGCAATGGGTCCTCAGAAAGACGTGACAGGGCTTCCTTGCTCTTGTTTGTGGACAGATCTGAATAAAAAAAATCTGAACATCCCTCCTGGTCTGTGAGGCGTTTTCTCCTTTTGCCTGGAACAAGTGACTAAACTGCAGTTTATAGGATCGGAAAAAGGGAGTACTTTTATCTTACCTGAAACGTCGTGCAGCAAAAGCTTCTGTTGACTGAACTCCCCACAGATTTTATGCCTCATCTGTTCTACTTAAGATGACTATGGAGAATGTTCTAGAAAATGACTTGAAAGGGGATGCCTCCCGAAGTGAGAATTATAATCAGGTGTGTTGTTGAACAAGCGTTACTTTCCTTAACGTGCACAGATTTCTGCACTGGCAGGAAAAAGTGAAGTAATCCCAAACTCAGCATTAAGCCAAATGTAGCCACGTACTCTAAAAACACGGACGCCCGCCCGCCCGCTCCGTTGTGTGCAGCCTTCACAGTGCCTTTCCCCAGCGCTTTCGCAATAGTGTCATCCGATGAAACCACAAAAGCACCTGTCACAGCTGAGCTCCCCGCCTTCTATAAAAACATCCAGAACATTCTGATCCCAGAACTGCCATCCCAGCGCTTAGAACAAGTCAGAGACTGGGCAGATCTCCCCTTTCCAGGCCTCAGTGTCCTCATCCGTAAAACCCTGACCCATTTCCCAGGAAAACTAAGATGTCTTCCAGCAGTATCTTCTCTTCAGTGACAGCACCATAAGGGACTTTGGGTTTATTTCTGTACTCTTGGTAAAGTGCGATAGTTGTGCTTTTTGCTGTGGTAAAACCAAAAGCCTATCAGAAGGAGAGAATCCACCAAACGGAAGGCAAAGGCGCCCGTCATGTTCTGAATTGTTCATGTCCCGCCCCATTATAAAGTCTTTTTTTTTTTTAAAGAGAGATTTTTGCTGTAGGTCGTGTGTGCTCACTGGAGACACAGGGAAAGACAGAGAGAAAGTGAGAAATCATCCTCTCCCCCCACCTCAACCGAGGGGATAGCCACGCCACAGTCCATTTTCCTCCATTCTCCTCTCGGGATTTTGGGCACGCATCGCATGCACCTGGCCTGAGCTTTAAGCTGCACTTGAACTGCGGTGGGCCGTGTGGGAGTCCCAAGCCTTAACCGCTATGCCACCTTCTGGCCCTCAGTGTTTTCGTTTTAATTTCATTTAATTTATAATGGCCATATAATGACTGTGCATACTTACGGGGTATGATATGTCTCCATATATCTATACACCATGCAGTGATCAAATGAGGGTAATTACCCTGTCCATCACCTCAGACAGTTATCGTTTTTTTGCATTTAGGACATTCAAAATTCTCTCTGAGCCATTTTGAAATACACAGTGTGTTCATGTTAGCTATCGTCACCCTACCGTGCTGTGGGACACTACACGTAGGCTGCTATCTAACGCTGACTTCGTGTCTGTTAACCCAGTGTCCCTATCCCTCCTCCCGTTCCCAGCCCCGGGAGCCTAGCTATTCTACTCTCTTATTTCTATGAGATCAACTTTTTTAGATTCCACACGAAAGTGAGATCGTGGCATTTTTCTTTCTGTACTTGGCTGATTTCACTTAGCGTCATGTCCTCTCGCTTCATCCTGCATTGCCTCCAGTGACAGGGTTTCGTTCTTTGTTCTGGTAGGACCGTATTCCATGGCATGCACAAACCACATCTTCTCTCTGCACCTGAAGGTGATTCATGTCTTGGCTAACGGTGTTGCCGTGAGCTCGGAGACGTGGTCGTCTCTCCGTGTACTGACTTCCTTTGGGTGTGTACCCAGTCAGGGCACTGCTGAATCGTATGGTAGTTCTATTTTTAATTTTTCGAGGAATCCCTGTACTGCTTTTCATAATGACTGTACTAATGTGCGTTCCCACCAGCAGTGTGTAAGAGTTCCCCTTTCTTTACACACTCTCCAGCGTTTGTTACTTTTTATTTTTTTCCATGATAGCCATTCCTAGGTCCGAGCGTTGTACAAAGAGTGACCTCAGGGTCACTGTTAATATGGCTAGGAACAGTGGCCAGGTAGCCCTGCCTAGCCAGGTAGACCCAATGAAAACTGGATCCATTGAAAAGTGAGTTTTTGTGTTCGTACCAAAAGATAAAGAGGTTGTTTCTGAAATTTTGAGATTCAAAGTCTCAAAGTTTTAAACAAATGGCCCGATTTATAAAATGTGTCTCAATTCTTCATTAGCCTAGGTTCACTTTATACAAAATAATAATAATTTCTTTTATAAATTGACTTTCTTTTCATGCTTGAGAGAGAGAAAGAATGGATGAATCCCTGGTCTTACTGCAACCATTGTTCCTCAGTTCTCCATCCCATTCAGAATCCTGGGCATGCATGCATACACCTAGCATGTTTTTTAAGCTTCTGGGGCTGGCTCTTGAGCCCTGGTCAGCCCTGTGAAGTCTGGCTTCCTCTGCTCAATGCCTAACTAGTGTGCTAGGGGGCGAGCCCTTTCATAGGTGGCTTTTGAGAGGTCAAGTAGCACATGGTTAACAGCATGGGCTGTGCAACCAGACCGCCTGGGATCATCTTCTGCTGAATTATCTAGCTGGTCTTTGCCTCAATTACCTTATTAGTAAATGAGCATTTTTCTATGCAAAAATGGGTCATGACTTTCCCAATGACCCAAAAGAACCTAATCCATGGCATTGTGAAGATTAATTCATTTATGTTAAGTTCTTCAGTGTAGTGCTTGAGTCATAGTGAGTACTGCATAAACTGGGGGTATTATTAATATGAAGCATTTTATTAAACCATTTTACAAAATAAATCATGAGTTGTCAACTCATTTTCAAAATGTTATCTTTTTCTTTTTTAAAGAATTATTTAATTTCATTTATTGATTATTATTATTTTTAATTTGACCTGAGAGAAGCACACGGGGCCGGGAGGGGGGGGAGTGAGAAAGCAAGCCACCAGGTCAGGGACTTGAACTGTGGTTAGCCAGGCCATATGGGAGTCCAGCACTTCAGTCACAATGCCACTTTCCAGCCCTTTCAAAATATATCTTAAATCTGTCCACTTCTTTTTCTTCTTCTTTCTTTCTTTCTTTTTTTTTTTTTTTTTTTTTTTTTTTGTGGGTTTTTTTGTATGTGCATACACTCACCAGAAAGGCAGAGAGACAGAAATTCATAAATCCCCCCCCTGGGGGGATGGCCACGCCGCAATCCCTTCTCTTTCATTCTCCTCTTGGGATCTTGGGCACGCACGCACACGAGCCCAGCATGAATTTAAGCCACCAGGTCCGGGACTCGAACTGCGGTCAACTACATGGGAGTCCAGTGACATTGCCATTAAGCTAACTGCTGGTCCCAAATCTGGCTACTTCTTACCTCCTCCACTCCTATTATTATTGAAGTATTATTATTATTATTATTGAAGTATTATCTTATGCAAAGACAGCTTTACTGACCCCTCTCTCTGAAATCACCTGTCTTTTAAGGTTATCCCTCCCCTGTTCTATTTGCCTACAGAGGACCAAAGACCACTTGCCATTGTGCATGCACATTTGATTATTGGCGTAATTCCTGTCTCTCCCTGGCTAGCGTTCGAGGGCCATGAGAACAGCTCCCTTGTTTTGCCCACTACTGTTTTACAAGCTCCTATAATGGTCTGCACATAGTAGATGCTCAATAAATATGTGTTGCATAAATTCATGGACTGGAGCAGGTGATACAGTAGTTTATATTGAATTTGCAAAGCACTAATGTAAGAGGACAAATTTCACTTTCCTATTAAGATGGGGTCAGATCCCAAAGAGGGTTCCACCATTCCCAGATGTTGACAGCTGCTGCCCATTTCTTTCCGTACTCATGTCAAATGTTGCTATTTGATTTGATTAGTGAGGTTCAATAAGTTAGTTCACTTAATATACTTTTGATGTAAGTAACAACAGGGATGAATCTCAAGAAAATTATGTTAAATAAAAAGAAGCCTGACCAGGGGCCAGCAGATGGCATATAGCAGTGTGTCATATGTCATATGAGTCACAGACTTGGTGACTTGAATCTCATGATGGTGCATGTGCATGCATGCCCAAGATCCCAGGAGGAAACTAGAAGAAAAGGAATGGTGGCATGGCCATCGCTCCTGGGGGTTGGGGGTGTTTTTTATTTATTTATTTTTAATTTTGGCCAGAGAGAGAGAAGTGAGAAAGCAAGCCACCAGGTCCAGGCCTCAAACCACAGCCAACCATGTGGGATTCCAGTAGCCTTTAACTACCACACCACCTGCTGGCTCCTTTTCTCACTTTCCCTCTCACTGTCTCTGTCTCTGGTGAGCACATGCACCCTATGGCAAAAACCTCTACCAAAAAATAAATAAATAAATAATAAAGCCAGACCAAAATGTATGTATTGTATAATTTTTATTTATATAAAATTCTAGGGTATGCAAATTAATTTATAGTACAAAGAAGCATAGTTCTAATTTCTCAAGAGGTAAGGGTTCATTCCAAAGGGACCAAGGGAACATTTTGGGATACTGCAGATACTAATTATTTGGTAATGATTTCATGGGTCTATATATTTATCAAAACGTATCAAATTATATACTTCAAATATGTATGATTATTATATATTATTTTGCTCAGTAATGGCATTTTGAAAAAAAATTACTTGGCCAAAGGCACACTGTATTTCTGCGAAGCTTGAGCACAGTCCACACGCATGGACTCTCAGCATGTCCCTTTGTTTCTGCAATGCTTTCCAGGAGACTCACAAGGTGCAGGTTTTCTAATTGTGTTTTGTTAGCATACCAGAGGGCACACACATGCACATCTTAAGTAGAGAAAGAGAAAGCAAGAAAAAGCACCTCCCAGTGGGCCCTGGTCACAGAGCAACCCTTTTTCCTCCTGTTATCAACGCCATTGGGATTCTGTGCATGTATACTCAACGTGTCACCCAGGGCAAGGACTCGAACCCTGGTCTGCCATCTGGATCTGGCTTCCTCTGCATGGCACCTAAGGGCTGAGTTACAGGGCCAGCCCATGGCTCAGGTTTCTAACAGCAATAGCACCCCATTTACACTAACATTTATTTATGTATTTCTCTGTGTTGAAAGGAGATCTTTGATTTTACAGTCTGGAGGTATTCTTTGTCATTGTTGTAAAGCTATTTTCCTTCAACTAAGTAAAAATCAAGTGGCCAAAATTAATAGCATAGTATTTGAGGGGTTGCAGGTTTATGGAACTTTTTAGATGAATAAATTGAGAGAATTCAATGATTTGACCGAGGTCATCTGAAACAGTAGCATTTGCTCAGGAATTAGAAACCAGATAACCCTGCATTTTGTTTTTTAAGCATAAAAGCCACATTTCTCTTCTTTCCATTCTTTATTTGCAAATTCTAACTCGTTTTTTCCAAAGGCCCTACAATATCTGTTTCTCATAGTTTTTTGAATATGTTCTTTTTTCCTCTCTTAAGAATCAGATGTTCTAAATGTCTCCCAGCCCACATTGTACTCACTTGATGCTTTTAACCCCTCTGATTCACCATGTAAGGGAGACATCACCTATTAAAAGCATTATCGAGAACCAGCAGTTAGCGTAATGGCTATGTCACTGGACTCCCACGTAGTCGACCGCGGTTCATGTCCCGGACCCGGTGGCTTAAAACTCATGCCGGGCGCATGTGCATGCGTGCCCAAGATCCCGAGAGGAGAATGGAGGAGAAGGGATTGCGGCGTGGCCATCCCCCCTGGAGGGTGATTTCTCGCTTTCTGTCTCTATGTCTCTCTCTGTCTGTCTGGCATGCGCACGTGCCCTATAGTGAAAACCTCTCCAAAAAAAAAAGCATTATCAATAAGTTGAAGTCAGTAAGAATATCATAGTAGAGGCACAGCATGTGGCATATTTGACTGCAGTTCAAGTCCCGGACCTGGAGGTTTGAAAATCACACTGAGTGTGTGTGTGTGTGTGTGTGTGTGTGTGGCCCCAAAACTGAGTGTGTGTGTGTGTGTGTGTGTGTGTGTGTGTGCCCAAAATCCCAAGAGGAGAATGGAGGAGAAGGGAATTCAGCATGGCCTTCCCCACTGAGGGATGATTTCTCACTTTCCCTCTCACTGTCCCTCTTTGTCTTTCTCCAGGGAGCAAAACTTTAAAAACTTAAATACACACACACACACACACACACACACACACACACACACATGTGTATATGGTAGTAGGGCCACCTCAGTGGCCTGATGATTGAAGCAGCTGGTCCCACACGGCCATCCACGCAGTGTGAGCCCCAGACCCGGCAGCCTGAGAAACATGCTGTGTGTGCACTCATGCCCAAAATCTCAAACGGAGGGAAAGATGGCGAAGAAGGGACTGTGGTGTGACTATTCCTCATGGGGCAGGAAGTGGGGAGGCTTTTTCTTCTCCCTCTCTGTCTCCAGTGAGCACACAACCCCTAGCCAAAATAAAAACAAAATCGTAGTATGCTGTGTCAGATGAAGGCTGAAATTCCAACTGCCTTGTTCAAATGCACTATAATTCATAAATGTATTTGTGACGAATCAGCTCCTCTTCAACTGATCATTATTTGGACTCTTTTTTTTTTTTTAATTTACTGCAATGCCCCTGCATACTTAGTATTCAAGAATGCAAGGATGCCACCAACCTAACGGAAGTTGACAGAACAGAACAGGTGGACACGTGTTCAAGTTAAATGTTTACTGATCTTGAGATACTTGAGATTTATTTGGGTATTTGTTAAAATATATGAATGGATCTTTATACTTTAGCTTTAAATTTTGAGATACTTGAGATTATTTGGGTATTTTAGAAAACATGAATGGATCTTTACACTTTAAATTTTTTGGTTTATGCTCTTTATTACCCTTACATTTTCAAGACCCTCAGTCAATTCGTTTACAATTATGATTTTAAGCGCATTTTGATACCAACTGCTTATTTAAGGCTATGCCTGGTGAATTCTTTTATAATATTACATTCTGGCTTATTTATTGTGAGAAATCTTGTGTGTCTATGCACACACACATCTGTATAAATACACATACATTTTCTTAAATCGGGACACCATTTTCTAGTACGTTTGCAAGCATCACTAAGTAGTCTAAGGCAAGCTTATTCCGGAAGAGAGGGAAAGAACAATGGAAGAACAAAATTACAATGTACTTTTTTTTGTTTGTTTGTTTTTGTTTTTATTTTTTAACATTAATATGCTATACATCATTACAGTATACAAAATGAATTTTTTCATCCAAAATACATTGTCTGTTGGCTCAATCAAGTACATCAACATATGTGTTATCAACAAACAATTTACCATTTCTTATGTCTTGTATATTTTGAGTTTTTTCTCTTTTTTTGCCATCCTTGATTCCCTATCCCTAACCCTCTGCCCTGTCCAACCCTCCTCCCATTGTCTCTGTTATCCCTGTTTGCTTTCTATGCCAATCCCCCCCATTTAATTGATTTGCTAATGAACTTAATTTGTCTAAATATTTGCAATAGCAAGCACAGCTGATATTTACATACACAAGAACCCATGTCTGACTTTAGGCATAAACCTCAGTGAGTAGAATGAGCATACTATAAAATGGTACCTAGCTGGGGCTATATAGCTTGCTGTGGTCATCAAATACACAGTTTTTTCTTTAAATTTTGGTAACAGTTTTAGTATTTTTTTCTCTGAATTTTTTTTTTTTAATTTACATTCATTCCCTGAGCATCATCACAACATACTAAATGTGGTTTCCCCTCTAGAGTAAACTGCATAGTGTCTTAATCATGCATGTTGTCATCCATAAAATTCCATTACTACTTTCATATATATGTTTTTTACCCTATATCTGACCCCTGCCCTCTGCCCTATTCCACTCTCTTATTACACTATTTCTGCTGTCTACAGTTGTCTTCAATTCCTTTTCCCCCAACATTTTGTTGACCACATCATATCATAAGTAATCTAACTACTTTCAATAGCAAGTTCAGCTGGTGGTTTCAAGAAAGGCAATTTTGAACTGGTAAGGATATTTCCTTGAAACTTAAGACCTAGAAACTGGTTAGTATTCTGTTCAAATAGTAGGTACATGAATCCAGTGACAGCTCAAGACAGGACAAAAGTCCTTAAAACCGGACAACAAAGCTTAGAAAAAAAGCAGCAATATCTTAGTCAAGTCACAGAATGCTGTTTCATCAGTTCAGACTCACATACTTAATCTTTCTTCTGTTACTGTTGAGGTTCGATCTTCCAGATTGAACTCTGAGATATAATACTCAACTCCAGACTTTGTCCCTACAATTAAGTTGCCCATTTTCTTAGTTTCTGAACTCTTATTTCTGTGTGTCTGCATTTAATTTTACTGACATAGC
>NW_006159427.1:2339965-2363492 GCF_000334495.1 Tupaia belangeri chinensis
CAAGACACAGAGAAAAAGAAGAGAAAAACTTTTAAAAAAATTAATATTCAAAAAATTTTAATACAACTCAAAAATTGGAAAAATTGGAAATGGCTAGATCGCAAGAGCCATGGAGCTGTCTGTCTCTTGAAGAAGGGCTGTTCTGGGAGGAGGAGAGGGGATTATTAACAAGATAATGACCTAGGAGGAGCCAAAGGGCCCTGTAAAATCCCTCACCTTAAAAAATTCGAAAAAGCAAAAATTAAAAAAAAAAGACAGAGAGAGAGGGAGAGAGAGGACAGAGACAGAGGTAGAGAGAGACAAAGAGTGATACAGAGACAGGAGACTTGTAAGTGGTCTTCCTACCACGCGAGTTTTTTATGCTGGAGGCCCAGTTATCAGTGGGACATCTTCCTTTTTCCAAAATGGCTAGATCGCAGGAGCCATGGAGCTGTCTGTCTCTTGAAGAAGCTGTACTTTTTCATTTGTGTCAGACCTCATATCCCAATGAACACTAGCAAGTTTTTGTGGGTCTGGTACGTGAACATTGAAAATTTTAATTTTTTAAGCTGGCCTCCGTAGCCTAGTGTTTGAGGAACCTGGATCCCACGTGGCAGGTCACAGTTCAAATCTGAGCCTTGGAGCCTGAGAAACATGCCAGGGATGTGTGCACGCATGGCCAAAAGCTTGATAGGATGGAGAAGTAGGGGAGAGAGGATTGCTGCATGATCACACCCCACTTAAGGATGCTTTTTCCTTCTCTGCCCTCTCCCTGTTTCTGTCTGCCAAGTGCATGTACCCTCTGGCAATTTTTTTTCAAAAAGTTCCAAAAGGGAAATTTTTCGTTTATTCTTTGGAATTGGAAGGCCCGATGCTATCAGTAGTAAGTTGCTAATGGAAACTGATGCTTTTGATCCTGACCAAGCAAACCACAAAGATCACAGAGGTAATATCCAATTCGCACACAACGCATGCCTTGTAAAACAAAGCAATCACCACCGAGGGCGGGTTGGTAGCATCTGCCCCAGAACAGCTCTAGCCGCCGTTGCCAGATGTATCACTGTGACCAAAAGTTGTTTGTGTCTGCAGAATTCCAAATGAAAGATCCTGTGCAATTTTCCTGTTTGTTATAATTTTCCATTAGGATTGTAACAATACCACAAAAATCTTTGGTCAAAAAAAAATTAAAAATAAAAAAAAGTAATCTGAATCTTGTAAAAGTATTTCTATCATGGGACCAGCAGTTGGTGTAATGGCTATGTCGCTGGACTCCTATGTAGTCAACTGCAGTTCGAGTCCCAGACCCGGTGGCTTAAACTCACGCCGGGCGTGTGTGCGTGCGTGCCCAAGATCCCGAGAAGAGAATGGAGGAGAGGGGATTGTGGTGTGGCCAGGCCCTCTGGGGGGTGATTTCTCACTTTCTGTCTCTGTCTCTCTCTGTCTGTCTGGCGAGCGCACGCGCCCTATAGCAAAAACCTCTCCCCCCCAAAAAATTCTGTCATTACTGATGGCTTTCAACCAACATCTCATCTGACTTGCTAGTTTTCAGCCATCGTTTGGAGCTATTCTGAGATTAGATGGCCTGACCTTTTAGCTTTAACTCCATATATTTTGCTAAATCCTCCTGCAGCTACTGTCCATTATGACAAAATGACTATATATGAATGGAGCCTTTAAATATTCTGGTTTATCCACTTTATAATACTTACAGTTTCAAGACTCTCCGTCAATTAATTTCTAATTATGATTTTAAATGCATTTCTGACACCACCTGCTAGTGAAAGGCTACGCTTGGTGACTTCTTTTACAATAGTAATATTTCTCCCTGGTTTCTTGTCATTGTCTCCAGTTCCTCTCCTGCTGGTCCTCTTGAACCTGTCCCTTCCGACCTTCAATCCCACCACTCCCCAGAAACAGCTTTGTTCACAGTCCTGGGTCACCTGACATGTCAGTGAACACGTGTTTTCTTTGACTGCCAGCATCTCACACGTTAGACCACGCCCCAGCATCTCACACGTTAGCCACACCCCATCTTCAGACTCGTCCTTCTCTTGTTGTGAGCCTCTTACTCTCAGCTGTCTTGGTTCTTTCTCATTTTTCCCCTATACACATTGACCTGTGGCCCAGACCTCACTACTTCTTGACACTAATGCTCATGTATATTTAGTCTCCTGGTGCCAAATGTCACCATAGCATGATGACTCATTGGCTCAGACTTCTCCCCTCCAGTCCAGATTGATATTTCGGGGGGAGGGGGGAGGTTTTTGTTATAGGGCACGTGCGCTCGATGGAAACTGATGCTTTTGATCCTGACCAAGCAAACCACAAAGATCACAGAGGTAATATCCAATTCGCACACAACGCATGCCTTGTAAAACAAAGCAATCACCACCGAGGGCGGGTTGGTAGCATCTGCCCCAGAACAGCTCTAGCCGCCGTTGCCAGATGTATCACTGTGACCAAAAGTTGTTTGTGTCTGCAGAATTCCAAATGAAAGATCCTGTGCAATTTTCCTGTTTGTTATAATTTTCCATTAGGATTGTAACAATACCACAAAAATCTTTGGTCAAAAAAAAATTAAAAATAAAAAAAAGTAATCTGAATCTTGTAAAAGTATTTCTATCATGGGACCAGCAGTTGGTGTAATGGCTATGTCGCTGGACTCCTACGTAGTCAACTGCAGTTCGAGTCCCAGACCCGGTGGCTTAAACTCACGCCGGGCGTGTGTGCGTGCGTGCCCAAGATCCCGAGAAGAGAATGGAGGAGAGGGGATTGTGGTGTGGCCAGGCCCTCTGGGGGGTGATTTCTCACTTTCTGTCTCTGTCTCTCTCTGTCTGTCTGGCGAGCGCACGCGCCCTATAGCAAAAACCTCTCCCCCCCAAAAAATTCTGTCATTACTGATGGCTTTCAACCAACATCTCATCTGACTTGCTAGTTTTCAGCCATCGTTTGGAGCTATTCTGAGATTAGATGGCCTGACCTTTTAGCTTTAACTCCATATATTTTGCTAAATCCTCCTGCAGCTACTGTCCATTATGACAAAATGACTATATATGAATGGAGCCTTTAAATATTCTGGTTTATCCACTTTATAATACTTACAGTTTCAAGACTCTCCGTCAATTAATTTCTAATTATGATTTTAAATGCATTTCTGACACCACCTGCTAGTGAAAGGCTACGCTTGGTGACTTCTTTTACAATAGTAATATTTCTCCCTGGTTTCTTGTCATTGTCTCCAGTTCCTCTCCTGCTGGTCCTCTTGAACCTGTCCCTTCCGACCTTCAATCCCACCACTCCCCAGAAACAGCTTTGTTCACAGTCCTGGGTCACCTGACATGTCAGTGAACACGTGTTTTCTTTGACTGCCAGCATCTCACACGTTAGACCACGCCCCAGCATCTCACACGTTAGCCACACCCCATCTTCAGACTCGTCCTTCTCTTGTTGTGAGCCTCTTACTCTCAGCTGTCTTGGTTCTTTCTCATTTTTCCCCTCCAGACTCCCCCCCCCCCGTCCAGATGTAAATTTCGGGGGGGGGGGGGAGGTTTTTGTTATAGGGCACGTGCGCTCGCCAGAAAAACAAAGAGAGAGACAGAAAGCGAGAAATCACTCCCCAGGGGGGATGGCCACACTGCAATCCCTTCTCCTCCATTCTCTTCTCGAGATCTTGGGCATGCACACACATGCGCCCGGCATGAGTTTAAGCCACCAGGTTCGGGACTTGAACCACGGTCGACTACATGGGAGTCCAGCAATATAGCCATTACTCCATCTGCTAGTCCCCTATATTGGTATTTCGAATCGCCTACCTGACTACCTCACCATAACAAGTCTCAAAGTGAACTTCTGATTGTCCCTCAACAAAACCTATTCCTCTGCTAGTCTTCTTCATCTCGGTAAGTTACACCCCCATCTTACCAGTTGCTCACACCAAAACTTTGTCATTGGCCTTGACTCCTCTTTTGTTCTCATTTTGTGTCCAATCTGCCAGGAAATCCTACCCACTAAACTTTCCGAATATCCAGTATCCGATTACCTGTCCCCATCTCTGTCCCTCTGCCCCACACTCTCTGTCCTTGAGTGAGTGATAGCAATTTGAGTTGAGATTTATGTTTCCTCCAGCCCAGGGAACGGGCTTGACTTGTTCAATGCGGGCTGTGATGGGGAGCCCGATACAGTGACTTTGCTGGGTAAAATCCTCAGCTAACTTAGAAGACAGAGATGCCTACAGGGCTTATTGCTTTTTTCCCATGCTCTTACCAGGACTGCCAACAATTGTCATTTTGATCTTGATGCATTTCTAGGGGGAACTCTTACCTAAGAGAGAAGGTGATTTATGGTGGGTCTGAAAGCAGGGCTTGTATTTTACAGGTGCTGATGAGGGACGCCTGGGGACAGGCAGGAATCCTTTGTCAGCAAGGTCCCTGCCCACTCACCACTTCCAGAGCTGCTCGATGGGGGCCCTGGGCGCTTTAACCACCCTTAGATGGTTATTCTTCCCTGTGATCTTGTGGTCAGTGACAAAAGCCTCTCTTAAAAGGCAGCAAGGAGACGTCAGAGGTTAATGAGGAGGAGGAAGTAGCCATGTGTGATGGCTCTTAAATGCTGCTTCAGAAAGGATCAGAGGGGACCAAAAAGTAAGGGTAGATGAAGAGACTTTCGGGGTCTTTTGAGGTCAGATTGGAAAGTTTTCTCTGATGGGCCTAGCCCTGGAGATTGAAGTCTGGGAATTAGGCCCCCTCCTTATCTTCCTGCATGCTGGAGGTGGGCAGTTTGGGGGTGAGATTGCCTGTTCTCTTTACCCTCTTTTCACCTAGAATTCCACTGGCAGCAGCTCCCTCCATTCTCACTAAGTTTTTCAATCTCTTTTATTGTCAGGGTGCGTGTGCTAGCCAGAGAGAGACAGAGACAGCGAGAGAGGGAGGAAGAAAGCACCATGCATTTGGGCATGGTCATGCCACAGTCCCTTCTCCATTTCTCCACCCTGTCGGGATTTGGGGCATGTTTTTTAAGCTATCAGAGCTGGGATTTGAACCAGACTCACCTATGTGGGAATCCGGCTCAATTAACCATTGGGCTAAGCCAGCCTTAAAGCAAGAACTGGCATACAGAGATCTTACAAGAAGCTATGCCTTTCAAAGGCACAGTAAAAGCACTTCCTAACCTGAACAAGGGCCATCAAATGACCTGGCTCTGCAACACTGCTGGTCAGAGGTTGGTCTCTGTTCCATTCTCTCTAAATTTACACTCACACTTTCCTGCACACTCGTGTATACCTTGGGCCTTGATCCTGGGCAGCCCTCTTGGACAAGTGGGCACTAACCAGTGCCCTCTTTCTGGGTTCTCCTAAATAGTAGCTCCCTAGGGAACCCCTGTTTCTCAGGCCAGGGCCAGGGAAGGGCATTCTAGTTCTCCCACAGGGCCAGGGCGTGGAGCAGAGTAAAGACGGAAGACACAGATGAGGCTGCCAGAAGATCCACACCCTCTGGCAGCAGCCGGAGGACACAGGAGGGGTGACGCTGGGAGCAGCAGGCAGACCCAGGGCGGGGTGTAGGCACAGAGCCAGGGACAAGCCTGGAGCGGACTCACTCAGGGGTGCTGTCCCTGCCTTAGCAGGCTGGAGTCCAGTTGGGCTTTTCTACATGTGTCCCACAGGGCAGCTGTGGCCTGTTGTGGGGAGGCAACTGTTTTTTAAAGGTTTAATTACTTATGTATTTTCTGAGTGAGAGAGTGTAAGAGAGAGGCACCCCAACAGGGTCTTGACACCACGATGCACACCCAGCCTTGTCCAGCCCAGATCACGGCCACACGTGTGCCTGGAGTATGCAGGGAGGTCTCTGGACTTGAGCCGTGGACCTTCCCGTGGGGTGAGCCTCACAAAGTGTTATGTTGGGGAACCAGCAGTTAGCGTAATGGCTATGTCGTTGGACTCCCACGTAGTCGACCGCGGTTCACATCCCGGACCCGGTGGCTTAAAACTCACGCCAGGCGCGTGTGTGTGTGTGTGTGCCCAAGATCCCGAGAGGAGAATGGAGGAGAAGGGATTGCGGCGTGACCATCCCCTCTGGGGGGTGATTTCTCGCTTTCTGTCTCTCTGTCTCTCTCTGTCTGTCTGGTGAGCGCACGCGCCCTATAGGGAAAAAAAAACTCTCAAAAAAAAAAAAAAAACCCACAGTGTTATGTTGTACTGCTCCCCCACTGCCCAGCCCCCAGGAGGGGCAACTTTTATAGCGTTCCCAGGAAAGCCTATTAGAAGCTTAGAGGAATCAGGGAGTGAGCAAATAGCACTTAATAGGAACAAGAAAACTTGGACCAGCCACGCGGCTTTGCAGGTTAAGGCAGCTGGATCCCACGTGGCCAACTGCGTGGTTCAAGTCCTAGACCTGGCAGCTTGAAAAACATACAGGCGTGTGTGCATGGCTGTCCAAAATCCCCAGAGGAGAATGGAGGAAGAGGGTTTGTAGCATCGCTTCCTCCACCACCAGGGTGATTTCTCCCTGCCCCCTCTCTCTTTCTAAATCTCTACCTTTCTCTTTCTTTCTCTGTCTCTCTCTGGCGAGTATGCACACCTATAGCAAAAACTAAAACAATAATAATAATAAATACAATAACAAGAAAACTTTAGAGTTTTAGCAGTAACAAATGTAGCTCACTAATACATAAAATGTGGCCACACTGGAAACAGCTTAGCACAACTTAGCTTTTGAATGTAGCATAAAACCAAAAATAAAATAATCAAATCTCTGTAGAAGGAGAGAACATTCAGGTATCTGCCTCCATGAGGACTACTCAAAAAGTAACAATACAACAGCCTGTTGAAAGAGCTGGTGGCTCACCAACTGAGTGCCAGAGGTGAACAAGGTTCCGTCCCCAGCTTCGGTGCTGACCCTTGAGAAGCGTCCCCTCCCCCGTCTTTCTGTATCTCACACACATCTGCCTGCACAAGAATACAGATACACACTTACATACCGTATGTATATCTAAATATTTCTAAAGGTTTAAGTCAAGCTAACAAACAGATAAAATATGTTCTAGTCTCACAATGTTGGCCCTTTTTTTTAAGGTTTTTTTGTTTATTTCTTTTATGAGAGAGGGAGACGGAGAGGCCCCTTTACACTGCAACTCATGCCCGGCTCAGCCAGCCCGAACCATGGCACGTGCGTGCCTATAGAGTACCCCCGGGAGACCTTGGGACTTCCTGTCGGGTTACCACTCTGCCACCACAGCTGGCCCCCAGAGGCGGTCAGGCATTGAGACAGTTCAGAGGACGAGGACCATAGTGTGGGGTCCAGGAATGGGGGCAAGAAAAGAAAAGAACGAGAAAGAGGTGCCACCTAAGGGCGAAGCTCTTTGGGGGTCCAAGCATCCACGTCTACTATTTTTTAAAGATGAGCTTGAAGGTCCAGTGTAGTGGCATAGCTGGGAGCAGACCCAGCTGTAGCACTGCAAGCCACATGGCTGACCTTGGATTCGGATCCCAGGTCAGCCTGAAAACACTGGACTCACATGATGAGTCAGAGAGCTGGGGAAGGAGACCATGGTGTCACCAGGCCTGCCCAGGGTGATCGCTTTTCTCTCTCTCCCTCTCTCTCCCTTGCTCTCATACTTGCATGCTCTATCATGAATAAAATAAGTTTTTAAAACATGAGCATAACATCGGGACGCCTCTCCTATGAAGAGGAATTCCACAGGTGCAGGCCTGCTGACGCTAGTTCACGACCCTGTCAAAGGCTGGCTTTGTTTCTCGTCATTACTGGAACTTCGTGGTGTGAAAGTGTAAGGAGGCTCCACTGCTGCTCCTTACTCTGAAAAGCCTCTTCCGAGATGCCCTGATGCTCCCGAGCTTTGTTAACAGAGTGGAAAACAAGTTCACCGTGTCCACATTTCTCAATGGTCTTCACCCCGACTCGAGGGCCCGACAGGTTGCACCATTCCAAGCTGAACAACTTTTAGCCAGTACTAAAAATAAAGAAATTTTAAACAAAATTCATGACACTACGTTGATGCCTTTTTTTTTTCAAAGTCTGTGTATAAGTTATATAAAAACGAGTACTGGCTAGTGAAAATTTTTCTAAAGATCCATTCATTGATCCATAATAACTATGGCTATTATTGTGGATAATGCTAATATTTACGCAGAAATGAAAATCTTTAATTAACTCAGTCAGTTTCTTCCTAATGTCCATAATCTCTGGGCCTAAATGTACTGATCCATGTGAGAGAGAAAAATCTGTCTCCTAGTGGGAGTGGTTACAACCTTTTTTTTTTTTTTGAATTACAGCCAGAGTCACTCTGAGGCTTTGAAAACACACATTGGAAATTCTGTAAGAGCTGTACTTTTCATATCCCTAAAAGGCCAATTCATTTTTTTTTTTGGAACCATGATTGTTGTTCTTTTATACTTTTATTTTTATCTTTAAGAAAATCTCATTCTTCTCTTTGCGGCCTTTAGTCTTTGTGTTACAAAACGTCCACACCTACTTTTTCATCACAAGCCAATAAAAACTTACAAATTTCCATAACTACATCCAGGTTTTAAGTTCCTGGGTCAGATCTGGGTGTTCTGTGGGAGGGTCACTATCAAGATGACAATATTTTGGTATTTTAAAAAATGATTAACTGAGCTTTTGAATGGATGAAATACAGAAAGCATAACTGTAATAGATATTAACAAAATTAAATAAATGTTAGTATATTTTTTTTTCCTGAAGATTTTTCCATAGGGCATGTGCACTCACTAGAGAGTAAGACAGAGAGAAGAACATGAGGAATCCACCCACTGAGTTCAAGGTGGATGGCCCCACTGAAATCCTTTCTCCTCCACTCTCCTTGTGGGATTTGGGGCACACACATACACATGTCTGGCATGATTTTCAAGCCACCGGGTCTGGGACTCAAACATGGTAGGCCATGTAGGAGTCCAGCACTTTTACCACCATGCCAAATTGGGGTGTTATTCTCTTCTTAACATATGGAAGGCACGTTAAAGTGACTGCCTGGGTGTGCAACACAGCTACTTCTGTCTGCCTCGGTATCCCTCGTCTATAAGATAGAGATATTAATAGCAGCAGCCTTGTAGAGAAGGTTAAGTGAGTTAATATTTGGCAAGTGTTTAGATCAGTGCCTGGCACATAAATGCCATCGAAATTTCTTTTCAAATTTTAAAAAGAAAACTATGCTTCCATTATGGCTTCGAACTTCTTATATTTGAAAACAATAAAACCTGTCTTTTCTCTTCCCTTCCCTTCCCTCATTCCCAGAATATGTAAATGTTGGTGCTAATATATATGATGTGTAAAAACCATGTGCATTACCATTTTGTATGTTATAAAACTTTACATAAATGGGATCATATTGACTATATCCTTTTGTAAATTTCTGTGTTCACTCAATATTATATTTTTGAGATTTATTCATGTCAGTAGGTAGGGTTCCAGTTCATTCATTTTAACTGCTATTACTATTCTGTGCTTCAAATAAACCCTGAGAACAAAGCACCAGCAAATGATGCTCCAATGAACTTCCTGGCCCGTCACCCACAGGTGAGATTTTTTACTAAGATGGACAGGTTAGAAGACATAAATGGGGCCCAGCAGGGGGCGTAGTGGCGAAAGTATTGGACCCCTGCATGGCCACTGTGTTTCAAGTGCCAGACCCAGTGGCTTGAAAGTCATGCCGAGTGTGTGCACATGCACGCCCAATATCCCAAGGGGAGAACAGGGGATAAGGGATTGCACTGTGGCCATCCCCCCGTAGGGTGATTTTATTCACTTTCTCTGTCTCTCTGGTAAGCACATGCACCCTATTTCAAAGAAAAAAAAAATCTCAAAAAAGAAAGAAATGACATAGATGGAAAGCACACCTTCAGTTTCATCAGCTGCCCCGGTAGACACTCTCGGCAGCGGTAACACTGCATTTCCCATGTCCTCGCCACACTCGAGGCGATTAGAGTGACTTTTGCTCTGTGATAGGTATAAAATACTATGTCATGATTTCCTTTTCCCCGCCACAATTCTCAGTATTTTTCTGTTTACTGGCCTCTGGGGCTTCTTTCTCCATGAGCTGCCTACTTACGGATACCCGCTTTTAGATGTCTATTACTGCCCATTTCCTATTTTGCTTTTTTCTTATCAGTGTCTAAGGATTAATTTTCTCAACATTGATCCTGGCTGGAGCATGCGAGGCCTAAATATTTGTTTTCATTATTTAAAATGTCTTTTGTAATGCAAAATATTCTTTTTAATGTGGTGTAATTAGGCAACATTTCCTCTATGGTTTATGATTTGGAGGGTTTTGTTAGGGATATATTTTATATTAACATGCTAGCAGACAACATTCCTGTCTTTGTTCGCTTACGTGTGCATTTAAGTTGCATAGGATGAGTCAATTTTTTTAATACTATTTATTGAGAAGTCATTTTTCCATGGATTTGTCTGAACGCTTAAGTCATATATTAAACCCTCATAAAAGATTCGTCTTGTTCCAGGCTCTTGGTTTTGATCCCTGGACCTGTTCGTTCTAGCCCTGTGCCAAAACCACACTGTTCCAGCAATGCTAATATCCGGTAGAGCAAGGAGCTCCACTTATTGTTAACATCAAAGCCAGGTTGTTGTTATGAATGGTTTTTTATATTATTATTATTATTAAGCTATATCCAGCTTGTCCCCCTCATATTTGGGGTTGCTATTGATTGAAATATTGACTTTGTATCATATCACTTTCTAATCCACATACCATTTGTTTTTTAGAGAGCTTTGTGTCATAGGGCGCGTGCACTCACCACAGAGACAGAAACTGAGAAATCACCCCTCGGGGGGTATGGCCACGACACAATCCCTTCTGCTTTAGTCTTCTCTTAGGGTTTTGGGCATGCATGCATATGCGCCTGGCATGAATTTTAAGTCACTGGGTCTGGGACTTGAACCACATTTGACTAGTGATGTAACCATTATGTTATCTGCTGGTCCCAGCTTTCATTTCTTTTTCTCATACTAAATGTGTCAGGTAGCCCTTCAAATGCAATCATAAAAATTCCAAACTTAAAAGATATACTTCTAACATTTCATTATTACCCATTATACTGAATTCGCAATTCTTTTTTTTGAGAGGTTTTTGCTATAGGGCGCATGCACTCGCCAGACAGACAGAGAGAGACATAGAGACAGAAAGCAAGAAATCACCCCCCAGGGGGGGATGGTCATGCCGCAATCCCTTCTTCTCCATTCTCCTCTCGGGATCTTGGGCATGCACGCACACGCGCCCGGCGTGAGTTCTAAGCCACCTGGTCCGGGACACGAACTGCAGTCAACTACGTGGGAATCCAGCGACATAGCCATTTTGCTAACTGCTAGTTCCCTGAATTTGCAATTCTTGGTGGGTGTCTTTCATTAAGTTAAGAACGGTCTCTGATCCAGCTTCATAGCTTAGTGGTTAAGGGAACTAGATCACACAAGCCCAGCCCTGGCAATTTAAAAAACACATTGGGGATGTGTGTGCATGACCAAAATCTTGACGGGAAGGAGGAGTGGTGGAAAAAGGATTGTGATGTGACCATAGCCCATTGGAGGACACCTTCTCTCTTTCTCTCTCACTCGCTCTCTCACTCTCTCTCTCTCTCTCTCTCTCTGGCAAGCACATGCCTCCTCTGCCAATAAAAGTAAATTAAGTTCTTTATACTTCTTACGTTGTTGGTATTTTTTTATAATTATGAGTACGTGTTAGATTTTTCTTTACATTTATCTTCCGATTAAGATTAGTGTTTGGGGTGAGCAGGCAGTGCGATGGCTAAGGCACTGGACTCCCACATGACCAACTGCAGTTTGAGTCCCAAACATGGCAGCTTGAAAATCACACTGAACACGTATGTGTGTATGCCCGAAGTCCTAAGGGGAGAATGAGGAGAAGGGATTGTAGCATGGCCATCCCTTCAGAGGGTGGTTTATCACTTTACCTCTCTCTGTCTCTTTAGAGTACACACATCCTATAGCAAAAATCTAGAACAAACCAAACAACTACAAAATGATTAGTATATAGATTTTCTACTTACTTTACAAAAAGTATTAGGAATGGACACTAATTAAAACAGCCCTTCATTCAAGAAACAAATTCTTAATTATGATGTATTTTTTTTCATACATTACTATGTTTGCTTTGCTAGGATTTTATTTAGAGGGGTTAAATTTAAATTTGAAGTCCTTTTTCATATAAGGCCAATCCTGGCCTTATAAAACAAACTGATACTGTAATATTTTTGGAGTTTTTTGGAGAGATTTTTGCTATAGGGCACATGTGCTTGCTGGCAAGACAGAGAGAGAGACAGAGACAGAGAGAGAAAAAGAGACAGCTATCCCCCAGAGGGGATGGCCATGCCATAATCCCTTCTCCTCCATTTTTCTCTCAGGATTTTGGGCACCCACACATGCCCAATGTTAGGTTTAAGCCACCAGCTCTGGGACTCGAACCACACTTGGCCATGTGGGAGTCCAGCACCTTAACCACTATGCCACCTGCTGACCCCAATACTGTAATATTTAATTTAACTGCAGTTCACCATAAATGCAAGAGAGAATTTAATTATTGTTGTAACATATCTATAACTGGTGTAGCACTGCTCATAGCACCTTTTCATAATATTATTTTACCTTAATTGTTAAGTAACCTTGCAAATTAAACTGTGGACTTGGGACCAGCCAGTGGCATGGTGGTTACGGCAGTCAGATCCCACATAGCTCACTGTGCAGTTTGAGTCCCAGGCCTGGCAGCTTGAGAAACAGTATGTGTATGTGTGTTTGGATGCGTGTACGCACACACACACACACCCAGAATCCCAAAAGAAGGGCAGAATGAAGAAGAAGAAGGGATTGTGGTGTGACCATGCCCCATGGGGAGTGCTTTCTCAGCCTCCTCCCTGCCCAAATCTCTCTCCTGTAAGTGCATGTTCCCTTAGCAAATTAGAAAATATATAAATTCTAAAATGTGGACTTGGCTTAGCCACTGTGCACAAGTAGGGAAGAGCACCACTGCACTGTGGCCAAGGTCATGTAAGAGTCATGGTTCAGTCCTGGCCCAGTGTGAACAGGCTGCACACAGTGCCACTTGCCCATGGTCCTAGCTAAGAAACCGAGGCAGGAGGATCCCTGCACAGTGAGACCCTGTCAGAATATGAGTGTGTGTGTCTCTCTTCTCTTTTCCCTCTTCCTCTCTTTTTCTCTCTCTGTTTCCCTTCTAAAAATGGAAACACAGACTTAGTCAGTATTGCTGCAAGTTCTGGTGCGACTTTGCATTGTAGCTTCTTCATAGACAAGTTTCTAAATAGCTGTGTAAAAGGGCTGTAAGACCCATTGAGAGAGAATACAACCGCAATGTTGGAAACCAGCACCTTAGCCATTCACAGCCTGGATTGTACAAGTCACCCATGACTCTTTAAGGCAGTTTTCAGGAGGCTCTTCTCAACGGTACTATCACGTCACTGGAGTCCTCACCGTACCCGTGTGTATAGAATTAAACAGAGGGTGAGACTGGCCAGCGATGCTGTCAGGTTGCTTTGGAAAGACTCTAATATTAAACTTGTACACATTTCTTTCTTCTAATATGTCCTTCATGAGGTGCGCCTAGGTTGGGTCACAGTAATGACTCCACTAAGTTGGCTTAAAATTACTATTGTTTAGAATGTCTGAGTTCTTTATGAAGACTTTTTTCTGGGTGGGGGGAGAGAGGTTTGGCTCTAGGGTGCATGTGGTCTCCAGAAAGAGAGAGAGAGACAGAAAGCAAGAAATCACTCCCCAGGGGCATGGCCACGCCACAATCCCTTCTCTTCCATTCTCCTCCCAGGATTTTAGACACACACACACACATGCGCCTGGCCTGAGTTTAAGCCACCAGGTCTGGGACTTGAACTGCGGTTGACTACATGGGAGTCCAGTGATGTAGCCATTATGCCATCTGCTGGTCCCCTTGAAGACTTTTTTTAGAGATTCTGCAGAGGCTCTCCACAGGTCCACAAATATAACTAATAAAAGAAAAATTAATTAAAAGAGAATCTTACATTGTCTTTATGCATCAGGTGTTATAGTGAAAAAATGGAAAAAGAAAGTAACTGTTGATGTGATCCTTGTCAGGTATTACAGCAAAGGCCTGGTGTTTACCCAACTCAAGGCAAAGCAGGTGACATCTAAGAATAAAGGTGACTCCAAAAATAAAGACCATCCAGACTTCCAGTGGAGAATACAACTTCTGTTATCTTTTTTTTCCCTGTAAGACAACTGTCACCATTTTGCCTTGTCACCTGCTTGAAAACCTATTCCATGGGAAGGGTCTTGGCAGCGTGAGAGTCTCTCCAGGAAGCGAAAGCGACTGACATCAGAGGGCCAGCTAAACCTTTGCAGGGAATGTGTGTAACCTTATTCAAATGACTGCTGTGTTTGAGACAAAATGCCAGCTGGGCTTAGGTATGAATTGCTAACTGCTAAAGAATAGTGTAATTCATGGAACCACTGCAGGGGTGAGAACACAGAGGGTTGTCAGAAAACATCTCCCAGAAGAAAGGAGTTGTTCTTTGTTTACCATTTGTACCCCTGGTTCCTGGCATGGACCTGGCCTACTACAGGGGTGTGTGGGAGTGAATGAAGCCATTTCTGTATTTCTGTAGATACCTCTAAGGATGTTACACATTTTGGGGAGGGTTTTAAATCATAAGATTCCTTTTTTTTGTTTAAGAGGTTTTTTTCTTTTTTTTTTGGAGAGTGTTTTTTTGTTTTTGTTTTGTTTTGTTTTGTTTTGTTTTGCTATAGGGCGCATGCGCTCACCAGACAGTCAGAGAGAGACAGAGAGACAGAAAGCGAGAAGTCACCCCCCCAGGGGGGATGGCTACGCCGCAATCCCTTCTCCTTCATTCTCCTCTCGGGATCTTGGGCACGCACGCACATGCGCCCGGCGTGAGTTTACGCCACCGGGTCTGGGACTCGAACTGCGGCCGACTACGTGGGTGTCCAGCGACACAGCCATTATGCTAACTGCTGGTCCCTTTTTAAGAGGTTTTTGCCTTAGTGTACATGCGCTCCATGAAGAGAGAGACAAGACGGAGATAGTGAGAGGGAAAGTGAGATATTCCCCCTGCTCCTGGTGGGAGTGGGGAATAGGGGAATGGCCATGCCACAATCAGTTCTCCTTCCACGATCTTGGGCATCCATGCACATGCACCTGGCATGAGTTTTATGCCACCCAGTCCAGGACTCAAACTTCAGTCAGCCATGTGGAAGTCCGGTAATGTAACCAGACTCTTAAATACAGTATCTTAAGAATTCACTACTGTAGTGACCAGCAGGTGATGTAATGGCTATGTCACTGGACTCCCATGTAGTCGACTGCGGTTCAAGTCCTGGACTCGGTGGCTTAAACTCACGCCAGGCGCATGTGCGTGCATGCCCAAGATCCTGAGAGGAGAATGGAAGAGAAGGGATTGCGGTGTGGCCAATCCCCCCGGGGAGGGATTTATCGCTTTTTGTCTCTGTCTTTCTGGCGAGTGTACGTGCCCTATAGCAAAAACCTCTCCAAAAAAAAAAAAATTCACTACTGTGTTAACTCTACTGGAATTATTTTGTTTGGTTTTGGTTTGGCTTTTGGTTTTGGGGGGTTTTGTTTGTTTGTTTGCTATAGGGTGCGTGCACTCACCAGACAGAAAGACAAGAGAGAAAGTGAGAAATCATCCCTCAGGGAGGATGACCATGCCACAAGCCCTTCTTCTCCAGTTTCCTCTCAGGATTTTGGACACACACACACACAGCATGATTTTCAAGCCACCAGGTCCAGGACTTGAACCATGCAGGCAACCATGTTGGAACCAGCACCTTAATGTTCATGCCACTTGCTGACCTCTACTGGATTCTTTTGCTTGGATTCTTTTGCTTGGATTAGATGCCAATGTCTTCCCCATTTCAGGTTCCAATTTATATACTAACTCCACTGAAAGTTTTTATTCAAGAAAACTTTCTTGGCCCATCTTCTGGCTTAACAAACTACTAAATTAACTGATTGAAATGCCTAACTGGCAAGTCTTTCCGATGTGTGAAAGTTATCTTTCAAGATGATTCAGTCATAGGAACCAAATGGTGGTCCTCAGTAAAACACCCGAGGCTCTGTGAGGCTGACCCGCATGACGGGATTGTGGATTTGTATCTAGAGACTTCCATTAATACCGCAATTGCTTCAAAGGAGAGATTCTAGGCTCTGTGCATTGACAGAATTGGGTTTAAATCTTTGTTACTAGAAATAATTTTTTGTTGTTGTTTTTGGAGAGATTTGTTTTCTCATAGGCTGGGTATGCTCACCAGAAAGACAGAAAACAACAAATTACCTCCCACCCCAGGGGTAGCCAGGGGTGTCCATGCTGCAATCCCTTTTCCTCCATTCTCCTCCTAGGATCTTTTTTTTTTTTTTCCTTTTGGAGAAGTTTTTGGTATAGGGTGCATGCACTCGCCAGAGAGACAGAGAGACAGAAAGCGAGAAATCACCCCCTAGGGGGAATGGCCATGCTGCAATCCAGTCTCCTCTCGGGATCTTGTGCACAGACGCACACGTACCCGGCATGAGTTTAAGCCACCGGGTCCGGGACTCGAACCGTGGTCAACTACATGGGAGTCCAGCGATATAGCCATTACGCTAACTGCAAGTCCCTCTTCCTAGGATCTTGAACATGCATGCACATGCCTTGCGTGAGTTTCAAGCTCAAACCACAGTCGGCAATGTGGGAGTCCAGTGACGTAACCACTATGCCATCTGCTGGTCCCATTAGTAGTAATTTTGAGGCAAGTTATTTGGACCTTCCAAGCTTCTGTTTCCCGTCTGTGAAACAGTGCCATGCTAATAAGCTGCTGGGATGAAACACATGCCATACAGCAGGCACCCTGTACCTGTGTCCACCCTCCTCTTCCCTGGTTCATGACAAGGAAGCCTCTGCTCCAGAGTCCCTCAGACACCCTCCGGGACCTTAGAGCAGCACCAGTTGGGGACAAGGGAGCACACACCGCAGCATGCTGCCTGTCGAGGAACCTCGTGGGTTTTACTACATCACCTTACCAAAAAATGTCATCGTTCATTATGAAATTCCTTCTGAGCTTAAACATTCTGAATACCTTTCCTGAATTGAGAAAGCAAACAGAATCCAGCGTGAAAAGCCCGTTCTCCTCTGTTGGTAAAGGCGTCTTTCCACGCTCTCTGGATTTGCACATTCTCTAACTGGGCTCATGGACCCAGCTGACAGCTGCACCAGCCAGACCCTGAGGTAACTGCAATTTAGGATTGTTTCTTTTTTTCCACCAGAGCCTACAAAATTTTATTTCAAACACACACACGTACAGAGTGCAGACGTGGGGAGCAAAACCAGGCCCTTTGGAGAAGCTATGAGGTTTAACTGGGCCTCGCCCAGGCCTCATTGGGCCCCACACCTCAGGAGTGGTTAGGGCCTTTGATACAGAGTTAGTAGTTATGTGGGACAGTCACCACACTTCCCATTTGAGGCCAAACAGTGCACGACCCATGGTCAGACAGGCTTGAAAAGTCTTCAGTGCACTCTGAGCAACGTGTAACAGCGTGGAAATTCTGGAAAACTACATATATTATTTTTGTAGAGGCTTTTGCCTTAGGACGCATGTGCTCGCCCACCAGAGGGACCGAGACAGTGAGAGGAGAAAGTAAGAAATTACCGCCCAGGGGAGATGGCCACACCACAATCCTTTCTCCTCCAGTCTCCTGGGATCTTGGACACTCATGCATATGCGTCCAGCATGATTTTCTAGCCACCACGTAGCTCCTGGACTTGCACTGTGGTCAGCCATGTGGCAGTCCAACAGCATAACCACTACAGCCATCTTCTGGTCCCCTGGAGAACTATTAGTAGCTCCCTGAAGAATCTGAGGATCAACCTGGGATGGTTAAAGAGAGGAAATTGAGCTACTTATGCCTGATGCCAAAGGCCCAGTCTGGTCAAGGAGATAGCTGCTTCAGGATGTGTTTTGATGTCTATACAGACCGGGTTGGAGTTATAAGGCTGTTGACATTATCTACAAAACTTATAGCTAAATAGACCCTGAAATGAGATATCCCTTTTGAATTTCTAATAAATCATTTATTCATTCATTGAACAAATAGTTATTGAAAAACTGCTACATGTCATAGGTATTAAGTAAATATATAGAGGTGAAGACAAAAAACATTTTATTTTTATTTTATTTTTATATGGAGAGGGTTTTTTGTTTTTGTTTGTTTGTTTGTTTTTGCTATAGGGTGAGTGCACTCACCAGGAAGACAGAGGGACACAGAGAAATAGAAAGCAAGAAATCACCCCCCGGGGGGGTGGCCACACCTCAATCCCTTCTCCTCCATTCTCCTCCATTCTCCTCTTGAGATCTTGGGCACGCACACACACGCACCTGGCATGAGTTTAAGCCACTGCGTCCAGGACTCGAACCGCGGTAGACTACATGGGAGTTCAGCGACATAGCCATTACGCTAACTGCTGGTCCCAGCAAAACCATTTTTAAAAAGGAATCCCAGTCTCATGAAACTTAATGTTCTAGCAAGAAAGACTGGTTGTAAGAATGATAGTAAGGAATATTTGGGACGAGTAGATGGTGTAATGGTTACGTCACTGGACTTCCAACATAGTCAACTGCAGTTCGAGTTCCAGACCTGGTGGCTTAAAACTCATGCCAGGCACGTGAGTGTGTGTGTGCCCAAAATCCCAAGAGGAGAATGAATGAGAAGGGATTGCAGCAAGGTCTTCCCCCACCCCGGGGGGAGGGCTGATTTCTTGCTTTCTCTTTCTCTCTGCCTCTCTCTCTCCTGTGAGCACACGTGTCCCAAAGCAAAAATCTCTATCTAGAAAACAAAAACTGATAGTAAGCAATACCAATAAATAAAATATGAATGATAATACATAGAGAAAAATGCTAAGGTACAAAATAAAGCAAAGGTGGGAGTCTGAGATATTAGGGTGAATGGGTGCTGGAGTTTTCATTCAGGTGCCCTGGGAGGACCTCACCAAGGAGCCACCTTTATAACAGAAGCCTGGCTTATGATTCCTAGATATGGTGATTAAGGCACTGGGCTCCCACATGCCCAACCCGAGTTCAAGTCTCAGACCTAACAGCTTGCTGTCTCACTTTCCCTTTCTCTCTCTGTCTCTCTGTGGTGAATTAAAAAAATTATTATAGGAAATAAAATTTAATAATTTTTTAACTATTTCTCTCCAGATATTTGAATGTATTGCTCCATTGTCTTGGTTTCTAAGGTTTCTGCTAAAAAAGTTAATAATGCTTTTCTGATACTTTATTGTTTATACATGGGTTTTTACGCTTTTTTTTTTTTAAGAGAGATTTTTGCTGTAAGGTATATAAGGTACATGTACTCACTAGAGAGACAGAAAGTGCGAAATCACCTCACTGAGGAGATGGCCAGGCCACACAGTCTCTTTTGCTCTATTCTCCTTTTGGGATTTTGGGCATGCATGCACATGCACCCAGCGTGAGTTTCAAGCCACTGAGTCCAGGACTTGAACCGCGGTCAACCATGTGAGATTCTAGCACCTTAACCACTAAGCCACCCTCTGGCCTGAGTTTTTACCCTTTTTAAGAGCTTTCAGGACCTTCTGTTTTCTCCCATCATCTAGTTTACCTCAGCACCAACTCTGTGTTGAACATTTAATAAATATTCTCAACCTTCAATCTGAGGTCCTAACATTTGGAGGGGGTGGGGATAAAGAACATTTTCATACTATGTTTTGTAAAAGTTCCCTGTTTTCCTAATCTCTTTTGCCCAAATTTCCATTGCCAGGAATCTGAAGGCTCTGGTGTAATTCCCTGTTTTTCCTATTGCTCTGTCCCTTTTCCCCACCCCTCAGTCTTTTTGCTGTATTGTGAGATTTCTTTGTCTTTTTCTTCTTCACTGCATTTTTTTTTCTTTTTCTTTTTTTTTTTTTTGAGAGATTTTCACTGTAGGGCGCGTGTGCTCGCCAGACAGACAGACAGAGAGAGACATAGAGACAGAAAGCGAGAAATCACCCCCCAGGGGGGATGGTCACACCGCAATCCCTTCTCCTCCATTCTCCTCTTGGGATCGTGGGCACGCACGCACACGCGCCTGGTGTGAGTTTTAAGCCACCGGGTCTGGGACACGAACCGCGGTCGACTACGTGGGAGTCCAGCGACATAGCCATTACGCTAACTGCTGGTTCCCTTCGCTGCATTTTTAATCTCTGTTCGTATGGCTCCCAGAGTACTCTTTTCCACAAATCTTCCAGTTTTCCAGACTGTTCCATCTCTTCCAAGTATTTATTTTCTGTTTATTTAGATGTTTTCTTTCATGGTAGATGTCTTTATAAGATGCCTGTCAACACCTGGGAGTCTGCTCATGTGTGAGCAAGACACAGTCACGCTAAGCAGAAGCCTGTATACATGGAGTAGGACACTTCATGTGGGGTGACCAGGCAGGACCTGAACATTACCCTCAAAAATCAGTTCATCTGGGGAGTCGTATGGCAGTGCAGTGGCAAAACGATGCTTTCCAAGGCAACACTGCATGGGAAGGCTCCTGGTTCAGGGTCAGAGACCTGCTTGAGTACACTGGGCACGCGCTTCCCCGATCCGGGGCTGGCTGAGGCTGGGGCTGGATGGCAGCCTTGCAAGCCTGTGGGTGGTGCTGTCTCTTTCTGTTTATCTCTGTCCCTTTCACTCATTAAGTAAATGAATTTGAAAAATTTGTTGGTCTCAGGACCAGCAGGTGGCATGGTGGTTGAGGCACTGGACACTCCCACATGGGTGACCATGGTTTGAGTCCTGGACTTGGTGGCTTGCTCTCTCACTTTCCCTCTCTGTGTGTGTATGTGTCTCTCTGGTCAAATTTTAAAAAATTAATTGAATGAATAAATAGAATTAAATAAAATAATTCTTTAATTAAAAATATCTGTTGGTCCCTTCACCCAGGCCAATCAGCTTGAGGGGATCCTCCAATTTCCTGGCTGAAGCCCTTTGCTGGCATTGGGTTAGCGGGCATCACGGCCCCCTCCCCTGTACCTGGTCAGCCAGAACCCAGCTGTTTGGTCGACCCTCTCCCGTGTTCTACCATGGATACAATGGCGAGCTGCTTGGCTGACTGTGGTGACTGGGAGAGATGGACATCTTATTGCCTCATCAGGAAAAAATAGTTCCTCAGGCCCCACACCTGGAAGTCACTCTGCTCTCCTACCACCAGAAGGAGCAGTTCCTCGTTTCCCGAGCGTCCCCGACCCTGCAAGCTTTGGGTTGAGTTTGTCCCTCGAAGACTTAGATGTCAGCTTACTTTTGTCTGCTCTTGTTTCCCCTCTCATTTCCTTAATTCTTTAATTTATGCTTTTTCCTCTTGTCATATTAATGGACTATCTGGACGGAATGGACATCAGCTTATTTCACAAAGTGCCATATTGAGCCAGAAGTCATTCTGTTCTCTTAAGAGTCTCTTGCCAATGTTCACCCTTATGGTATTCTTACAAAAAGTAAGATTCACATTCGATGCCAGGACTTCGGTTCCCCTGTTTAATGAGCTATTTCTGAATAACAAATAAGTGTATGTATAGTGACTTAAAACAACTACCCTTGCTTATTTGCTTGTGATCAGCAATTTCAGCAGGGCTTCGACGGGGTGTCTTCTTATGGTTCCATGTGGCTTCAGCTCGGGTAGCTTACCTGGGTGGGGAATCCACTCCCACAGTGGCTGGTCACATGACGTGGCTCTAGCCACCGAATGGATAAAGACCTGGGGAAGTCAGCCAGGGCCTCGGTTCTCCTCCGTGTGTCTTCCCTGTGTGGCTGGATGCCTCAGAAGCTGGCACTTATGGGGGAATCATCCAAGTCTGAGCCCGCCAAGAGGTCAGACGTCAGTGGAGAAGCACATGTCAAGGCTCCATTTTGCATCCCACTTATTAATGATGTCCCAATGGCCAAGCCCACTGTCAACCTGGGCAGTGTCGACCCTCCACGGAGGCTTGCACACAAGGGCGCTTGGTTGACTGGAGGTCACACGCTCCTTGGAGCTCTAATGCTCTGTGATCCTGTGTTGGTGCTTTTCTTTGCAAAACTAGCTTGTTCCATTTCATTTCTGAAACAATGGGGCACCTGACATTTCTTTTAGGTGGTTTAATATGGGATGAACATTTTGTTTGTTTTTGGGTGGTTTTTTTGGTTTTTTGTTTGTTTGTTTGAGAGCTTTTACTATAGGGCACATGTGCTTGCTGGAGAGATAGAATGTGAGAAATCATCCCCTAGGGGGTGTGACCCTTTTCCTCCATTCTCCTCCTGGGATATTGGGCACACATGTACATGCTCCTCTTGTGTTTCAAGCCTCCTGGTCCAGGACTCAAACCATAGTTGGCCATGTGGGAGTCCAGCACCTTGACACTATGCCACCCACTGGCCCTAGGGATAAACTTTTAAGAAATATGTATTAAAACCACAGAAACGGGGACCAGCAAGTGCCATAGTGACTAAGGTGCTGGACTCCCACATGGCCGACTGCAGTTCTAGTCCCAGACCTGGTGGTTTCCTCTCTCTCTTTTCTCTCTCTGTCGAGTATGCCCTATAGATAATTTTAAAACAATAAAACATTTGGGAACCAGCAGTTAGCGTAATGGCTATGTCGCTGGACTCCCACGTAGTCGACCGCGGTTCGTGTCCCGGACCTGGTGGCTTAAAACTCACGCCGGGCGCGTGTGCGTGCGTGCCCAAGATCCCGAGAGGAGAATGGAGGAGAAGGGATTGCGGCGTGACCATCCCCCCTGGGGGGTGATTTCTCGCTTTCTGTCTCTATGTCTCTCTCTCTGTCTGGCGAGCGCATGCGCCCTACAGTGAAAATCTCTCCAAAAAAAAAAAAACAAAACAATAAAACATTTAAAATAAAAAAAAAACAAACACAGAAATGTGGTAGCCTTTCCTTTTAACATGTTTCAAAAAGGACTGTAATGACCTAAGCCTTATAGCATAACTCATTGCTCTAATGATTGAGTTACTAGTTAATGAAAGAGAGAAAAAATTCACCCTGCGGGGTCAGATTCTAAATATACCTTCCAAGGGGTTTAAGCATTGTCCCTTGCCTTAGGCTACCAGAGGTTACCTTCTCATGCTTTTGGTTTTAAAATAGTTGAAAATAAGCCTCTTAAACACCTACCTAGCATCCAAAGAATAAAAGTGGGTAATTACATGAGAACCAGACAGCACATTCTTTGGAAATTCCAGGCAGGTTCCTCTTGCGACATGCTTTGCGAGCTCGTCTGAACGGCAGTGGCTCAGCTCACGCCGCCTGTCCCGTCTGTCCTGGTCTGTGACTGATGGCCGCGTCCCTTCTGTGTGCAGGAGTTCTCTATCTCCAGTACGGAGACGAAACCAAGCAGCTCAGGATGCCGAATGAAATCACAAGCGCAGACACAATCCGTGCTCTCTTCGTAAGTGCCTTTCCTCAGCAGCTCACCATGAAAATGCTGGAGTCGCCCAGTGTCGCCATTTATATCAAAGACGAAAGCAGG
>NW_006159427.1:2363733-2387130 GCF_000334495.1 Tupaia belangeri chinensis
CAGGAATGTCTATTATGAACTGAATGACGTACGGTGAGTAATCACATCATCCACGTGCTCACCATATTCTTTCCTTGCCTTTTTTTTTTTTGTCCCCATAATCCATGCAGAGGATTTTGTTTGTCCACCATATTGCTTCCCCAGAGTCTGTATGGAGTCCCAAGTTCTCCGCGGTCAGGTGAAGACCACACAGCCATTATCCTGATGGGCAGGCTTACCTCACCCCGATGTGAATTCACTCCCTGGCTTTCTACAATTCATTTACAAGGAGCGATCATAAAGATAAGGACCGAGTTCTCCCACGGAGGCCTACGAATGTTAGAAAAGAGCATGAGAAGTGATCCCGCGCCTCAGTTAGACCAGGGTGAGGGAAATGAAGGTCCACAAAGGCGGTGGGGAGGCTTGGTACAGGACCTGAGCGCTGAAGGCAGTAGGTCGGACTGGATCTTTTGGAATTCCCTCTCCAGATTCACTCTCGCTTCCTCTTTCCCCATAGTCAAGAGTCCGTGCTGTTTTAGGGTAGTCAATTTCACTCAGCAGGTCAAAGTGAAAGCAATGTATTCTGTGTTACTGTCCTCAAGAAAAGACACTGAGAACCATTCTCACTTTCCATTCTTTTTTAAAGAATTATTTAGTTTTATTTATTATTATTATTATTTTAATTAGCTATAGGGCATGTCTACAAGAGAGAGAGAGAAAGAGAGAAAGTGAGAGAGAAAGTGAGAAATCAAGCTGCCAGTTCTGGGACTGGAACCACAGTCTACCATATGAGAGTCCAGCAACTCAACTACCATGCCACCTACTGGCCCCCTCCACTGATTTTTTTTAAATAGTTGGCTTTTACTCAAGCATCTCACTTTCCAGGTAGGCTTTCCCAGTTGAATTTACTAGAAAATTAGGCAAAGTGAACTCCTGGTATTGCAAGAGACCTGGAAACTGAAGCATCTTGACTGGCGGTGGCAGGTTGTGGACAGGGCAGAAGGGATCCATTAATCTCTCCCAGCCAAACAATCTGAGAAACATGACTTAAATCAATTAAATTAAAAATAAGCACCTGCTACTATGACCGCTAAACATGTTAGAACTCAAAAGATTTGTGACTCGTCCAGCCCTTTTATTTTATGGAACCCGAAATTGAGATGTATGAAATAAAGGACTTCCATAGCCAATTAAGTACTAAGCTCAGCCCCGAGCCCAGCTGTCCACACTTTTGGTCAACACTTTTTTTTTTTAATTGCCAGAGGCTGTGTGCATTCACCAGGGAGGAAGACAAAGCACCCCCTGGTGAGGCATGATCCTGCCACAATCCTTTTTCTTCCATTTCTCCATTCTAACAGGATTTGGGGCATCCGTATACATGTTTTTGCTTGGCATGCTCTTGTAGCCACTGGGACTGGAATTCAGACAGCAGTCAGCCATGTAGGATCCAGCTCCCTGTGCACAGGGCTTAACCATTAGGCTACACTGCCAGCTTGGTGAAGATCTTCTGATTCCTTTGAATATTTCCTCACCAAATGACTAGGGGCAGAACATGGAATTTCTGCACCCATGCTCTGTGGGGATAGCAGCTGCCCTGCTGCTTCATCATAGAATTTATGAGTACTACTTTTAAAAAATATGTCTCTAGCACATAATAAATGTAAACTGATAAACATCTCACAATGATCACGGGTGACATATTTAGGCATGTGCCAAGGTGTATGAGTAATGTAGTGCTTTCAAAATTTGACACATGCCCTAAGGGGTAGGTGCTCCATCTACTATGCAACCTTCCTGCTTTTTTTAAAAAGTGTTTAAATATTCATGGATATCAGAAAATTCATGTTTGTTTTCTAAATAAATTATTAAGCTGTCGCTCGTTTTTTTTTAACCTGATAAAGCAAATTTTAAAATAAAAACATTATAAGAATGGATTTATAGTCATGTAATCCCATGTAGGATGTTTACAAGGGTAGCTTTTTTTTTTTTTTTAAGATTTTTGCCATAGGATACATGCACTCACCAGAAAGAGAGAGAGAGAGACAGCAAGTGGGAAAGAAAAATCAACCCTCCCACCCCCGCCCCAGGAGTTGGCCATGCAGCAATCCCTTCTCCTCCATTCTTGTCTCCAAATTTGGGGCATGCACTCATACAGGCTTAGCAGGATTTTCAAGCTGCCAGGTTCAGGACTCCGAGATTCCACCACCTTAACCACCATGCCACCTGCCAGGCCCTGGATAGGCCATTTTACAACAAATGTCTCACATAACTCCGTTCACAATTAGAGGAATTGAGGGGTACAGGGATAAGTAAGTGGGACGTTAAATGAATCTTGACTGAAGAGCTCCAGATAGACAAGGTTTTTGTGAACTACTGGCCTCTCCCCTCCCCATGTTGTAGATGAGGCAAAGATTTTTATATGCAGATTGAGTATTCCTTAGCCAAAATGCTTGGGACCAGAAATCTTTTGGATTCTAGGTGTTCTTGGATTTATCATTTGCATATATACGTAATGAGGTACCTTAGGGATGAGACCCAAATCTAAACATGAAATGCATTTATGTTTCATATACGCCTTGTGCATATAGCCTGAAGGCAATTTTATAGACTAGAGTAATAGTTTCATGCATAGGGCCAGCTCCGTGGTCTGGTGGTTAAGGCAGCTATATCCCACATGGTCATCAACTGAGTTCGAGTCCCAACCAGGTGGCTTGAGAAATGCACAGGTGTGTGTGCGCGTGAATCCCCAAAACCCCAAAAGAAGGGAGACATAGAGAAGGGATTATGGCATTATCATACCCCATAGGGGGAGGTTTCTCACTTTCTATCTCTTTCTGACAAAGCCATATGCATTCTATAACAAAATAATAATAATTTTGCTTATAAAACTGTTCGTGGGTGTGCTTGTGAGGAGGAATCTGAGTGTGTGCAGAGAACATTTTCACAGCACAGGGCTGGGAAGGCCTTTTTTCTTTCAGACATACCGAATGCCCTACGTATAGTGCACCTGCACAGTGATTTCAGCCCCTCATCTGAGGTCAGGTCTAGCGTTTTCCACATGCAACATCCTGTCAGCCCTCACGAGGAGCAGGACCATCCCTGAGGTAAGGGTGTGAGGACTCGCTAGAGGAACTCACCCTTTGCTCCAGGAAAAAGGCATATGCCCATGGAAAGAACCTGGACGTGTCATGTCAGTCCCCTTCGGAGCATTTCAGATTTTGAATTTTCAGATTGGGGATGCTCAAGCTGTACAAGAAGTCACCATTTTCCAGAACCTTTCTCAAGCCTCCAAGTTTGACAACTTCGACTTTCTTTTGCATTATTTGGGGATGTTGCAAAGTAGTCACCAAAAGAGAAATGAGAGGGAGGGTAAAGAGGAAAAGGTCCGGGTACTCCCTAATGGAAATATAGTTGACAACATAGATGAGAGCAGTACATGAGAGAATACGGTCAATTGCAAGCATTTTAAAATTATTTAGATTAGTTATTTATTATTACCATTATTCGATTTGCTATAGGACATGTGCATTCACCAGAGAGAGACAGAGAGAGGGAAAGTGAGAAAACAAGTCACCAAGTCCAGGACTCAAACTGTGGTCGACCACATGGGAGCCTCGCACCTAGACTACAACACCACCTGCTGGCCCAAAGATAGTCAATTTTTAAAAAGAATTATTTTATTTAATTTTGTTTATTGATTCATTTTATTTTAATTTGATCAGAGGGATTGGGGGGAGGGGAGTGGAGTGAGAAAGCAAGCCTCCAGATCTGGGATTTGAACTCTGTTCAGCCATGTGGGAGTGCTCAATGCCTTAACCACCGTGCTGCTCCCCAAGACCGTTGACTTTAAATGCTAGTAATTCCTAGGTATTATATTCATGTTTGCAAAAATGATGATCTTGTTGATACTTAAACTATAGTACTGATAGCCTGATATTTTTTTAAAAACTTAATAAAATTTTTAGAATATTTAATTTTATTTATAATTATTATTTTTAAATTTGCTACAGGGTGTACACATTCACCAGAAAGAGACAAAGAGAGGAAGAGAAATAGAAAGGGGGAAAGCCACTAGATTGGTGACACAAACCGTGGTTGGTCATACGGAAAGTTCAGCACCTTAACCACCATGCCTTCTGCTGGCCCCTCAATAAAATGTTTAAGTAAAAAGTTAAACTTACAGATTTGTCCGTAATTTTACCTTTCAGTTTCTTTGATATAAATACATAAAATAGACCCAAGCGGAGAAAATATCTTTCATTGGTGATGAATGTGTTTATGCTAAATGGTTGCACACATGTTTTTTCCAAAGAATTACTAATGTGTAATTATGCTTGAGATACCTCTGTTATATTTTATTTGAAAGGTAGAAGAAAATGTCTCCACCAGCATTCATGTAAAACAAAGCAAAACAAAAATGATCATGCAGGGTCTAACTGAAGACAATGGCTCTCATCTTCTAAACACAGAGATAAAGTTCATCTCTTATCTTTCAGGCTCTTTGAAGTGACAGTATATTTGCTAAACATCCGCTGTTTCATTATTGTGTTGGGTTGCTGGTTTGTCCCTTAGGGAAGTGCTCCAGAGAGTTCGGGTCAGAGCATTGTCTTGTAAATGTGGCCACATGAATGCAATCTGGGCATTTATCTTGCTTACTCTCAGATGAGCATGTTTCTAAACTCATCATAAACCAACCTCCTGTACTTTAAATACGTTTAGAATCCTGGTAAGATTTTCCGTGGCTAAGTGAGAGGTTCAGTTTCTTTACATGGACGTATGTGAGTTTATCCTGTAGCCGCAGAATAAGTTCTTTGGTAAATGCTCGCATGCTCACCTCGATGACTCTCCTTGCTATTAACGTAGACCCTTTTAATAACAAGGGCTGTGTGCTCCCTGTCGGGCAGACTTAATATGAGCTCCTTGAAATCTGGAGCAAGCCTGCAAGCTTGGGCTAGTCGTTGCTTCAAAGCAGTTACTAGGGCACATGTTTAAAGGAGAGAAGTAAAACTCGTCCCAGAATCCTCCACTTCATTTAAAACAAAAATATAACCTAATAATCCCAGCGATTGCGATCAGCCCACTAAACGTGTGGCCACACCTGGAGGAAAGAAATCCCTCCTCCTGCATACATTTCTCCAAGCTCCCGGAGCCGGCATCAGAAGGGATCGCAGTATAGACAGAGCAGAAAGGGCTTTGGGTGGCCTTTCTGTTGATGAAAGCTGAATTTGGAGGGAGAAGGACCTTGTAGACCTTTATGTGTTCTTCAGTAATTTTCAGGTAGGCTTTGAGCAAGGTGTGGGACCTCTGTCTTTTGCTGTGGTATGACCCCTTGTCTTTAAGAGCTAAGTTCAGAAGAAGAGAAGACTTTATTTGCACCTCTTCCTTCACATCTAGCAATTTGATTTGTACATAGAGCAGTATTTTTTGAAAACACACTGTGAAAGAACCAGAGGCAGTATAAAGATACTATTTTTGATCATGATACTTGATTTTTTTTTTCTGGATAACAAATACATTTTCTTTCCCTATGTGAAAATGTTTGAAGGGTTAAAAAAAAAAAATAAATAAGGGCCGTTTTCTTTTGTCTGTATGCATCAGATAAGCAGGAAACCAGGTGTCTGGGCAACAACCATTAAATATTTAAATATTAACCAAATCTCTTTGAACATACTGTAAATATTGGCGCTTTATTGTTTTTTCAAAGTGTTCACTTTCCATGCTCACAATCTTGAAAGCAAGTTCATGCTACTTGATATTTATGGGTGGAGAGCTACGCGGAAAGAATAATACTCTCCTGGGGAACAAGAAAAGAAAAAGCTGAAGCCGTTTTTCTTCTTCTTTCCCTCATTTATGTTTGCCTGTTTTATGGAGAAAGGCTTTTTTGTCTGGTTTATTGTGGACACGTGCCGGGTTGCCCGTTGATGTCTCTTACCTGGTCTTTAAGGGCTGGCAAAGCAAATGGCCAAAGTGAGGCTCCTTTCGTCTGCCATAATCATGGATGTTTTTGATTCCAGGAACATTCAGGACAGATCGCTCCTCAAAGTGTACAACAAGGACCCGGCGCATGCATTTAACCACACACCCAAAGCTGTGAACGGAGACCTGAGGGTAAGTGTTCCTGTTCTCTTTCTCATTGTATCTGATGGGCCACATCATCTCTTTTTCCTGCTCCTACTCCTGAGGTAGCCACACCCCACCATCAGGGTCTGGGGGTCCTTACCTCTCATCTCCTCTGGAGATGCATTGTCTGTTTCTTGAGAGGGAAGTGAAAATGCTTGGTCATTTGGGGAAGGATGTAGGATAGGACAAGACAGAGCCTAACTCGTGAGTAGGAGTGGAGTCTAGTTGTGGCCTTACTCCAAGGCGATCCTGACAGGGTTCACATAAAGGGGTCTCGGTCTATGATACCTTAACTTCCTCTTGCATTTGTTTTCTCTCAATTAAAACTGTTCACAGATGTGCACAACATAATGTTCAATGTTGAAGAAGATAAACGTGTGTATCCTCGATAGCCTATTATTTGCTATATGCATGCTTTTTGTTTGTTTGTTTGTTTTTTACTATAGCATGTGTACTCACCAAAGAGAGAAAGAGAGAGAGATGGAAAGTGAGAAATCACCCCCAACGGGGTATAACCACAATGCAATCCCTTCTCTCTCTAGTCTCCTCTTGGGATTTTGAGCACACATGCACATATGCCCAGGATGATTTTCAAGCCACCAAGTCCAGAACTCGAACCAACAATCAGCCATGTGGGATCCAGCACCTTAACCTCCATACTGCCTCCTGGCCCTCTACGCATACTTTCGAAATCCACACTATACACCACAAACCACACTATACTCCACAAAGCTATACATCATATAGACATAAACCAGACATTGTATTTTAAAAAAAGGTAAAAATTAGTGTACAAACGAAAAAGTGCACAATTGTATAGAAAAATCTACGGATGTTCTTACATTAGCTATTCTAAGTCATAGCATTCTAATTTAATTACTTTCTAATTCAGGAACTATTTTCTATTGTCCTGTATTAAACATTATCACATCTTCTCTAATCTTTGTTGAGGACATAGTACAGAAAACTTCATGATTTGAGAGCTAAGATTTCCTAGAATGAAATCATCTCAGATTATCCAAGCATCCAAAGTATACAGGAATCTTTTGAAAGAAATGGAAGAAACTGAAAAAGTAGATTTTAAGACCACATTAAGGTCGGTCTACTAGAAAGGGCTTCATTTAGCCTCTAACAACATAACAACAGTCTTACATTCTTCCAAAGTCAAAACAAGAGGTTAAAAGATTTGCTTCTTAGTATACACCCCCAACCCCAGCACACACACATAAATTTAGAAGATGTGGGGCCAGCAGGTAGCATGATGGTTGAAGTGCTAACAACAGTTCGAGTCCCAGATCCAGTGGCTTGAAACTCAGTTGGGCATGTGTGTGTGCATGCCCAAAACCACGAGAGGAGAGTAGAAAAGAAGGGATTGCAGTGTGGCCATCCCTCATGGGGAGTTATTTCTTATTTTCTATTTCTCTGTCTCTCTCTCTCTCTGGTGAGCACATACTCACTAAAGCAAAAATATCTTTCAAGAAAAAAGAAAGAAAAGAAAAAGAAGATGCTGTTCTATTTTTAAAAATCATCTTTTCTCTGAGTTATTATTTGGCTGGATATTGAAGTTTAAACAGAAAGAAAAAACCTAATAGGTTTTATTCTCAAAGAAACTCAAGGCCCTGTTCTGGCCTGGAGTGCAGAATTGATCCTGAACAAGTCTGTTTCTGCTTCCTGACAGCATGTATTTGTTTCTCATTGCTGCTATAACAAATTATGGCAAATGCAGTATCTTCAAACAACACAGATTTCCCATCTTGCAATTCTGGGGTCTGTAGACTGACACGAGTCTCACTAGTCGAAAACAGGGAGCAGTTGGCAGGGCTCCATTCTCATCTAGTGGCTGTAGAGAGAACCCACCCCACGCCCAGCTTCTAGAGGTCAACTGCCTTTCTCGTTTGCGGTTCCCTTCCTGTGTCTTCAAACTCAGTATAGCATCTCTCTGAGCTGGCTTCCAACATCATCTCTCTAAAGCCCCTCATCTGCTCTTAAGGACTTGCAATTACACTGGGCCCATCTGACAGTCTAGAAAAACGCTCCCTATTGTAAGGCCAGCTGTGGCAACCTTCCTCTCCCACCCGTGTCATCCGGCATAGCCCCAGGTTCCTGGGGTTAGGATAGACACGTCTTTGGGAGTCCACACAAGTAGGAGAGTTCAAGACCAAGAAAGAGGCAGGAGAGCCTTCCGAAAGTGCTGGGGGCATTTCTGTGTAATTCTAGCCTGGAATATGGGTGATGACATGTGGGGCCAGAGCCTTCGCTTTTGGAGGACAAGGCCTCTTGTGTCCTCCACTGCCGCTTCTTTATGTTAGAAGTGATACGTGATTCGAAGTGAAGGCTGTGTTGCTACTTGAAAAAACACAGGATTTTGAGGTTTATTTTTAGCCCGCTACACTATAAATGTAAACCAGAGCCATGTGAAGACAGATCGAGTCCTGCCAGTCATGAAGCGTCGACTAAATATTACCATACCCTTTGCCTTTTACGACTCTGTTATTCTCTTCCCTGGTGACATTCATGAGAGTCTTTGCCCCCTGGATTTCTTTATTTTCTGTTATGTCTAGCCTCCCGACGGCGTTCCATGGTGCTCAGTGCTGTGTCTGTTATGTAGAGTCATTCCCACACGGGCGCCCAGAATTGCCTCTGAAAACCTTATTTATGCTGGGATGGACACCTGTCTTAATCTTACGCAGATGTACCTACATAAGGACCAGCCCTGAAGACTGAGGGGATCAAATAGGAACCATATGGACATGGCCTGGGAGCCCGCGAGCTTTTACTGTGGGTTTTCAGTAAAGAGTTTCTGTTTTTACTTGCAGAGGAGACCATTTTCTGAGTTACCCCAGCTCCCCCTTTGTTTTATTTCTTTAAAAGCCTGTTTCTTTCTTTCTTCTGTGAGCAAGAAAGAGAGACAAAGAGACAACACCCCCAGCAGGGCCTTGATGCCATGATCCCCCAGCCTCAGCCAGCCCCGAACGTGGGCACTGTGTACCTCCGGGATGTCTCCAGCCAGGAACCTTGCCGTGTGCGACAGCCTTGCAGGGTGTCTCACGTGTGTCACCAACCACTCCCACAGCCTACCTTAGGCACCAGTTTTGTTGGTGTGAGAAAAATCAACCATTGTCCCCAATGGAGGGAACTCCAGGTAATCACCATCAGAAAGGCTTTTACGTTTCCGCGAAGACTGCTCCGAAACGAGAACTCGAATGTGTTTGGAAACCAGCTAGGTGTGACTGTGCCTGCAGTTTATGACTTGGCCCTGATGCACAGATTCCAGAAACTAAAAGATGTGGAATTCATTTGGCCTCACCTTCTGGCTCTAGAGGTTGAAATTAATTCTCCAGTTGAGATGAGTGTGGCTACATAACTATGAAAGGACAGGAAGTGCTGGGAGCCCTGTCGGAAGCCCAGAAGCAATACTTGGGGTGCAAACAGAGATGGAGAACAGAGCAGGGCTCAGTTGCTACAGACTAAACCAAGCTGCACTGTGAGTGGAGAGGAGCTCCATCCTCCCACGTGTTTGTACTCTGAGTGCTGCTCTTGAAGGAATTTGAGGATAAATACTCACAGGAGTCAGTTACTGCAGCCCTGCCCTGCCCTGATGTCACACGAAGCCCTGTGGCTTTTTCATAATTATGGACTGCTCTACCATCTTGTGCGTTAAGAGTACTTCCCCAGATTCTCTGCTCTTGCCCTTTGCTGCTCTCTTTCTTGTCTCCTTCAACTTCTTTTTTTTTCTTTACTCATGATGAAGCCTATGTGTGTGCATGTGAGAACAGGAAAAAGAGGAAGAGAAAGAGGCGTGCCATCCACAGGATTGGGTCCCGATGTAATCCTCTTCCTACAGTCCCCCAGCACCGTCTAGCTTCCGGGCACTGCCGGGGCGGACCTCCCAGTACCCATGCATTACCAGTAAACTGGCATGCATGGGGTCAGCAGATGGCATGGTGATTAAGGTGCTGGACTCCCATGTGGCCAACCGTGGCTCCAGTCCCTGACTCACTCACTCACTCTCCTTCTGGTGAGAACATGTGCCCTTTAGCAAATTAAAGGATAATAATAAATAAAATTAAAACCTCTTTAAAAAATAAACAAACCTGCAGGTCATGAAAAACAGTGGTTGCAACTAGCAGAGGGACAACAGCAACACCAGACCTCTGCAGTGGCCTCAGAGACTTTCCTTAAACGGTGTATTTAGTATCTTGCCTTTGAAAGAAAAGGAAATGCAGGCCTCTGACTCTGAAACACTTCTCCCAGAGCGGTTTTATGAGGGGAATGGTGTTACTCAGGAAGCATGTTAGACTAGAAGTATTAACTCTGAGGTTACCGGCCTCAGAGTGCATGGAATTGATACTTGGTGGGGAAAACAGGCGTCTCGTTTTTCATGGAGCATCTAGCTGAGCATTTTTGAGGCTAGCATCTGTAATATGACTTGTGGTTCTCAGCTGGAATGTTGCAGTCCCGGCTCCTGCATCTTCACACGTGGATGCAAATACCCTAATCTACTTTAATCGCATGGCTTTTCCCCCTTATATCAGGTAGTAACTTCGGTAATTCCATTCCCGAGGGGCTGAGCGCACCATATGGAGTTCAGCTTTTGCATAAATTATATACTTATTCAAAGGCTTTTCATTCACAAATGTACAGCTCAACGGTGGACCATTCCATGTCAGGGCTCTCCAAGGCCACCAATGACTTCCCAGACACGAAGCCCTGTGGCTTTTTCATAATTATGGACTGCTCTACCATCTTGTGCGTTAAGAGTACTTCCCCAGATTCTCTGCTCTTGCCCTTTGCTGCTCTCTTTCTTGTCTCCTTCAACTTCTTTTTTTTTCTTTACTCATGATGAAGCCTATGTGTGTGCATGTGAGAACAGGAAAAAGAGGAAGAGAAAGAGGCGTGCCATCCACAGGATTGGGTCCCGATGTAATCCTCTTCCTACAGTCCCCCAGCCTGTTGGATCTTGGGCAGTCGCGCGTGCTCAGTGTGTCTTAGGTAGACCGGGCCAGGGCTTTGAACTGTGGTTACCATATGGACATCTAACTTCTCTGGAGAAACATGTGACCACCGTGCCGTAGAGCCATCCATCCATCCTTTCATTGTGCTTGTATGTTTTTCACATGTATGTTTTTCTTGCATGCAGATAGCTGTCAAATTTGCATTTAGAACACGCTCCTCAGAACTGGCCCTACACCTTCAATTACCCCCTGATATCCAGATCAGTCACTTGCACTCACTGCCAGTGAGTGGACTCCTTAGAAATGTCGGTTTCCATCACACTGCCATGTCTAAATCCCTCACCTCCACCCGGACATCCTCAGCCTCTGCTGTTCAGTAATTGCCTTCGTCATGCTCCCATATTGTCTTTGGTGTGATCAAGCAGGCTTCCCCAGTTTGGGGCTTTATTTTCCCCCCAGCCTTCACATTTGGGAATTTTATCTTACTTATTTAACTATTATATCAATGCGGATGACCCTTAAAAGTATATCCCTACCTTTGTCATCTCTGGAATTCAACACCCAAATGTCCAACTTTTAAGTGGTTGTCTTCATGTGCTTACACGGGCTCTTCAAACAGGTCATGGGAAATTGAGTTAAAGTACAAATCTGTTGTGGTTTGAAACAATTTTGAAATCCATTCACAGTTTGTTTATAAGATGCTGTGGCAGACCCCAGTTATTCCGGGTTTTCACTATGTTCTGTTGAAAAAAAATTCCTGTTCTCCCTCCTCAAAACTGTTATCCTCCTTTTGTCTCAGTTTTTTGAAGGGTGGACAGCTGTGAGTGTGTGTGTGTGTGTGTGTGTGTGTGTGCGCACACACACACACACGTGTGACCATGTGTACATATACATGCATCTTTGGGGCAGCAAGGGAGTAGGCATTTAAACTATTGAGTTACCAGTTGTTCTTCTCTTATCTGACTTCTGCTCCTCAACCCTTTCACCCAGTTTCCAGACCAGGTCCGTTCCACTCTGCAAAGCCTCTCTCTGCCATCACCTGTGCAGCCACTCTTACCATAGCTAACTTTTTAGACCATTTATCAAGCACTTTCCCAGCTAATTTTAGGTGCCAGCCCCCATATTTACAGCTGATAAAACAGTTGCTGATGTTAAGAAATCTCCCCAAGGCCACCCAGCAAGAGAGTGGCAGGACTGAGATTAGAAGCCAGGAGAGTTGGCCGCAGACCCAAGGCTCATTGCTACAGCCCTGCTGCTGTGGCTCCAGCATTCGTTATTTCCTGAGCTGCCTCCATTCCAACCCCCAATACCTCCTGTTCCAGCTGTCTGAAGTACCCTGTCCTTCCTCACATGTCTGCCTTTCAATATTCTACCTATGTAACATGCTCCAGGACAATTGTTGGATTTCTTCAATAACCCGCTGGCATAAGAAAAAAAAAACTGTGGGAGGGAGTGCTGTCAAGTTTTTCAGGGGGTCTTCTCTTCTGTGACAACCAAATGCAATGTGGGTACCATGTTTGAACCCTGAGCAGAATAAACCAACTGTAAAAGACGTCTTTAAAACTCTTTGGGGGGCTGACCGGTGGCATGGTGGTTAAGGGCACTGGACTCCCACATGGCTGACCATGGTTTGAGTCCTGGACCTGGAGTTTTGCTTTCTCACTTTCTCTCTCTCTCTCTCTCTCTCTCTCAATCACTCACTCACTCTGTTCTTCTCTGGTCAAATTATAATTAATTCATTAAAGTTAAATAATTATTTAAAAAACTATTTGGTAAATTTGGACAGATGATATTAAGGGATAATTAGTCATTCTGTTGGATATAATAATAGATTGATGGGTAATGTGTTTACAGGTTAAATGACATAATGAATGATATTTGCTTTAAAATACTGCAGCAAATCAAAAAACAACAACAAGAAACTAATTGGTAATTTTGAATGTTGAAAAATGTCAAAGTTAGGAACAGCAGGTGGCATGGTGGTTAAGGCACTGGACTCTTACATGGCCAACTCCGTGGTTTGAGTTCTGGAGCTGGTGCCATGAAACTCACAGTGCACACATGTGTATGTGTACCAGAAATCCCAGGAGAATGAAGGAGAAGGGATTGTAGTGTGGCCATCCTGCCTGGGAGGTGATTTCTTACGTTCCCTCTCTCTGTCTCCCTCCGGCAAGTGCACACACCCTATGGCCAAGAAAAAAAGAAAGAAAAATGTCAAAGCTCAATGATGGGAGTTCATTGTATTATTTTCTCTCATTGTTTTTATGTTTGAAAATTTCTAGAATAAAATGTTAAAAAAAAAAAAAACTTGCTTTTGGAGCTCAAATAAAAGATGTGTCCACTCCACAAAGCTTTCCTTAATGCTGCACCAGAAGGAATATTTCTCTTTGGGGGCCATTTTGTACATTCTCTTGCCTACACTCTTTTTTTTTTTTTAAGAGGATTTTTCACCAGAAAGACAGAGAGACAGAAAGTGAGAAATCACCCACCAGGGAGGATGGCCATATTGCAATCCCTTCTCTTCTATCCTCCTCTTGTGATCTTGGGCACACACACACACACACACACACACACACACACACACACCCAGCATGAGTTTAAGCTGCCGGGTCTGGGACTTGAACCGCGGGTGGCTACATGGGAGTCCAGAGATAGCCATTACGCCAACTGCTGGCCCCTGGACTACACTCTTGAGGGTGCTTCATCATCTCAAGTTCCCTCAAGGTACAAGTCATGTTATGTTCCTCTTTGTATCCTCCAAAAGCCAGTCCTGCTATTGTCACCCATGGTGAGTGTCAACACTGGGTAATGGGATTCATTGAGTACTATAATAATAGCGCTACCCATGCCGTGTTAGTCATTTTCTACCAATAATGAGGACCCACTGTAAAAATATCTCTCTGTTGTCATCACCAGAAATAGTTGTGCTTCTCTTGGTTTATTTTTATCATGTGAACACTTCGAATCTTGTAAGTGATCATTTTCCCTCTTTATGTTGTTACTCTAAAGCTTAGAATTAAATCTGTGGCCCTCCCACAGCTAGGGTGCAGGCATTTGCAGTGTGCTGTGTGTTGGCTTTGTTCCTGGCCTCTCTCTCCAATTTTCCTATTTTCATCTTCCTTTTGTTGTACTTTCCCTTTTTTCCTCCTCAAATTGCAATAATTTATATAAACTTTATTAATTTTTTTGGCAGAATATATCAGAATAGAAAGATTCTATTCTTTATCATTGTTCTTCTGGATATAAGATGATAGACCTTTTGTTTCTGCGGAGTAGGCAACGCATTTTCTACAGCATTTAAATTAGTCAGCAACTCTGCGAAGCAGGGATACAGACTCCATTTTTATAGAAGCTATAAGTGAGGCCAAAATCTTTCCCGAGCTCACATAGCTGGTAAATGTCATACATCAGGTTTTGTTTGTTTGTTTGTTTGTTTGTAATTGCCAAATGGTACATGCTCTCACCACACAGAGAAAGGGAAAAAGAAACCCCCCTGCCTGATGCAGCATGGTCACATACCTTTTCTGTGGTTTCCTCCATGTCTGTCCTGTTGGGATTTGGGCCCACACTGGCGCTTGGCATGTTTTTCAAGCCACCAGAGCCTACTTTGAACCACAGTTACCTGTGTGGGATCTTACTCCCTAACCACTAGGCTACAGGGAGGACCCAGACACCAGACTTCAGTCTTCTCTTTTCTGTGTCTTTGTATTCAGCCCACAGCCTTCCCTCCTTTGAGTTTCTATTTAAGGGGACCAGCAGTTAGCATAATGGCTATGTCGCTGTACTCCCATGTAGTCGACCGCAGTTCACGTCCCGGACCTGGTGACTTAAACTCACGCCGGGCACATGTGCAAGGTTCCGAGAGGAGAAAGGAGGAGAAGGGATTGTGGCGTGGCCATCCCCCCAGGGGGTGATTTCTCGCTGTCTCTCTGTCTTCCTGGCAAGCACACATGCACTATAGCAAAAAACCTCTCCAAAAAAGTAATAATAATAATTTCTATTTAAGTTTTGCAAGTTTTTTTTTTTTTGGAGAGATTTTCACTGTAGGGCGTGTGCGCTCGCCAGACAGAGAGAGACATAGAGACAGAAATCGAGAAATCACCCCCCAGGGGGGATGGTCACGCCGCAATCCCTTCTCCTCCATTCTCCTCTCGGGATCTTGGGCACGCACGTACACGCGCCCGGCGTGAGTTTTAAGCCACCGGGTCCGGGACACGAACCGTGGTCGACTACGTGGGAGTCCAGCGACATAGCCATTACGCTAACTGCTGGTTCCCGCAAGTTTTATAATGATGTCGCTAATAAGATTTTAGAACACACAAAATATTCTTAATATTTGTTTCATTTCTTAATACTAGTTTGTACCTATTTCATGACATCTTTTAAAAATTATTTATTTATTTATTTTTAAGAGAGATTTTTGCTGTAGGGCACATGCTCTCACCAGAGAGACGGAAGACAGAAAGCAAGAAATCACCCCCTAGGAGGGATGGCCATGCTACAGTCCCTTCTCCTTCATTCTCCTCTCGGGATCTTGGGCACACACACACATGTGCCTGGTGTGAGTTTTTAGCTGCCAGATCCAATACTCGAAGCACAGTTGACTATGTGGGAGGCCAGAGACGTAACCATTATGTCACCTACTGGTCCCTCATGGCATCTTTTTATCTTTCACTTCATTTCATTCTATTCCCTTCTGATTGCACTTAAAAAAAATCCCTCCCCCCCATAAAAAAGAAAGAGAAGAATTCTGCGACCATTTATAACATGCGTCTGCAGTAGCCACCGAACTCAAGAGCTCTTTCTTCCCCCATGCAGTGTTCTGGTTGAGAAGGATTTAAGCTTTTCAGGGAATGAAGCTATCTTGTAGAAATGGAAGAGAAGATGGGGCTGGGTGGTGGCTCAGTGGTAAAGCCCCTCTTACGGGTCTGAGAGAAGACCCCCATGAGAAGGTTACTGGTTCAGTCTCCCTAATTAGGCCACACACCCATGTGCCCCTGATCTGAGACTGGCTGAGCCTGGGTTGGGTTGTGGCATGAGCACCTTGTCAGATGGGCTCTCTCCCTGTCTACTCTTGGAATAAACAAACAGAAAAGAAAAGGAAAGGAAAAGAAATCCTAGAAGTAGTGATTTCAGGAAATACTCCTAGCAAACTTTCTTCTATTTGTTCAAGGTCATCCTTGACCCCACCATAGTGTCCCTTTACTCACACGAGGACAGTGAGATTAGTAACTGACATCATTACGTGCCAGGCACCCTACTAAACACCACACTCTGCATTTTGCACGTGTCCGCTCTTACTCGATTTCCACAACACAACGTGAGGGGAGTTCTTCTAGCCTTCTGTTTCAGATGCAGATACTGAGGCTTAGAGGTTAGTGAACTTGCCCAAAACCGCACGATGCCATTGTGCGGCAGCCAAGGCCACATGGGAGGCCCACGTTCTGGCCTGGTCCAATCTAAACAAGCTGGGCTTGGTGGCATCTGTGGTCCTAGCTAGTTGGGAGGCCGGGGAAAGAGGATCACGAGATGGTAAGATTGTCAGAAATATCTCTCTCTTGGGACCAGTAGCTGGTATAATGGTTATGTCACTGGACTCCCACGTAGTTGACTGCTGTTCAAGTTCCGGACCCAGCACCCTAAAACTCATGCCGGGCATGTGTGCATATGTGCCCAAAATCCTGAGAGGAGAATGAAAGAGAAGGGACTGTGGTGTTGGCCATCTTCCTTGGGGAGTGATTTCTTGATTTCTCTCTCTCTGTCTCTCCAGTGAGCACACGCACCCCTTAGCAAAAATTTCTTTAAAAAGAAAAACAAAAAAAACCCAAAAAACCTCCCTCCTTCTCTCTCTCTCTCATTTTAAATAAAAGCCCATGGGGTCAGCACATGTCATGGTGGTCAAGGTTCTGGACTCCCATGTGGCTGACCATGGTTCTAGCCCCAAATCTGGTGGCCTTGAAAATCATGTCGGGCACATGTGTGTGCCCAAAATCCCAAGAAGAAAATGTAGGAACAGGGACTGCAGCATGGCCATCACTTCTGGAAGATGATTTCTCACTTTCCCTCTCTCTGTCTCTCTCTGGTGAGCACACATGCCCTATGGCAAAAACATAAAAGCAAGTAAATAAAAAAGTAAAATGACATCCATGTGGCTAGTGAGAGCGGAAGCTGGATTCGGAGCCAGGCAGGCCAGCCCTAGAGCCGACCTTCTTGATCATCCCTGTGGTCACTGTTGCCCTTTCCCTCTCCTCTTCATCATCAGTGTCCCTGGGTCATCTCCCTGTGTCCATGTGCTCCTCGTTTCTGCAGACCTAACTCAAAGCCACCATCAAGCCTGCCCCTGCTGTCACTCCTCTCTCCAAACCTCATCGCTGTTCTTTCTGGGAATTTCTCCCCTCCTTCCTTCAGTTCACTCACCTTTTCCGGCCTGTTTTAGTTATTGGTGTATACAGCTTTAGTTCTTTTTCAAACCCTAAGCTTCTCCTGGGGATGGTCTTCATTTCTTTCATCTTCATACTCCCCATGGCTCTCTGAGACAGTGTCCTGTCCTGAGTAGATTCTCATTTTTTTGAGAGAGAGAGATTTTTGCCATAGGGTGTGTGTGCTCGCCAGAGAGACAGAGAGAAAGCGAGAAATCTCCCCCCCAGGGGGGATGGCCACGCCGCAATCCCTTCTCCTCCATTCTCCTCTCAGATCTTGGACACGCACGCACTCGCGCCCGGCGTTGAGTTTAAACCACCAGGTCCGTGACTCGAACTGTGGTCAACTACATGGGAGTCTAGCAACGTAGCCATTACACTAACTGCTGGTACCCTTAGTAGATTCTCATTAAATATCTGGATGGAAGAAGATACTTCAGCACTTTGCTGTCACAAACTTTCAGTTAATCCCCCTCTGCTAAGATCAGTACAGTGATTTATAAACAGAAATGGTTGAGATTCACAGCACATCCCCTAGCTCATTCTGGTATTAGCTGCCCACCACAGTGAGAAATAAGAACAACCGCCTGCCCTCACAGAATCCTCCATTCCATCCTATACCATAATCATTTGGTAGCACTTAAATCCTGAAGTTTTGGAGCCAGCAGATTAAGGCACTGGGCTCCCACATGGCTGACCGTGGCTCAAGTTCCAGGCCCTGTGGCTTGAAACACTCCAGGCGTGTGTCTATGCATGCCCAAAATCCTGAGAGGAGAATGGAGGAGAAGGGTCTGTGGAGTGGCCATCCCTCCTGGGGGGTGACTTCTCACTTTCCCTCTCTCTGGCTCTCCAGCAAGTGCACATGCTCTAGTGCAAAAACATAATACATATATAAAAAAAAGTTTTAGGCAAGAATAACAATTTAAAAAAATCAGACTTTGTCAGAATAAAATAAGCAATTGGCAGAAATGCGCTTATCTGCACCCCACCATACACCTGTATTTTTTTTGGCGGGGGGGGGCGTCATTCCACTGTTAGGATATAAATTCACCTATGGCAGAAAGTAAGCTCAACCTCTAGATACAGATCTGAGTTCAGGGTGAGACAGTGGTGCAGTGCTAAAATGTGATGCTCTGCAAGGCTGACCCAGATGGGAGGTTCCTGGTTTGGCGTCAGCGACCTGCCTCAGTTTGCGGGCACATGCTTGCCCTGATCCAGGGTTGGCTGACGGTGGGTCAGGGAGTCCAGAGCCTACTGGGGTACTGTCTTTTGCTCTCTCTCTGTCTCTCTTGCTCATAGAAGGAAGGAAGAAGAAATTCTAAAAACTCAATAAAAAAAAAATCCAAGATCTTATTTTGCCATATTTGTAACTCACTGGGACAAATCTTGCTTTTAGGTTGAGTCGATAATCAATATTTCAAATACCCCCAAATTTATACAATCAGAGTGATGACTGTAGAACAGTGAGACTGACTGTTATTGTCAGTTATGTGACTCACTCACCCAGTCATTGCGGCTCCAGTCTGTCCTCGGTCTGTGCGATGGAGGGGCATGATAACTGCTTCACAGACCTGAAAGGCCAGGAGACCAGCAATGCCGGCCATCAATAATGCTGCAGACAGCTGTCATTTTTCATATGGGTTTCTGGTTGTGTGACATCCTCGCCTTTCTTCCATTGTTTGCTTTAGTTAACGCTAGGCACTCACTCATGACAGTCACTCCTGCACTGGGTGATGTCCCTTTTCTATCATCCCTTTCTGACCTGCAGAGAGGCATTTCTGTTGCAGTTAATAAGGATTTGCTCTGACTGAAATGAGCAGCCAGGCAAACACATTTGAAGACAGGGACGGTCCAGAACAGGGCATGTTCTTCCCTCGCTGCTTCCAGTTAGGCAGTCTTATTTTTTTAAGAAGCAAGAAAGGTAAGAAATGCACATCTGATCCACAGCTTCCAAGTGATACAACTCTCATCTTTCCTGCTGTGAGGCTGTTTGCCTTTCCTTGCATGCTTTTTTTTTTTGTCATTGAGAGGTTATGACAACACGAGCCATATTGTATTTATAAACATCACGTGTTTCCTTGATATGGCTTGCAGTTTCTGCCAGACAGAACACATGGAAGAAACATTTCTCGTTAGCTCAGCATTGGTTTGAGTTATGCTGATTTCCGGGACAGGAAAAATGCCTTCCTACTCAGATTTAACTTTCATAGAGTAGAAACAAACCCTCTGAATGTCCGTGAAATAGTTTTAACAAGGGTGGATACTGCTCCTTTAAACCACATATTTTGACTAAAAGCTTCCTTCTGTAACAACCCCAAGCTTTGCATTCAGTCACCATGAAGACAGGCAGAGCTGAACGCACTGAAGAAATGGGTGGTTTTGAGGTCTCTGCAAGTCTAAAAAGTTTCTTCTAGAAAAGAAAGGTTCATGGAAGATGAAAGGTAAGAAGAGCTGTGCCTTTATAACAAACTATAAGCTTCAGAATTGTTTTTGCCCATGCTCTGATACATTTACAGTCAGTGGAGTCAAGGCTTCTGTATCGGGACTCAATTCGATAAGGCATTGTAATGTGAGGATTTTATTTTAACTTTTTTTGCAGTAGAAGGAACCCTCTTTGTCGCTGGCGTTAATCTGTTTTTAAAAATCCATTTAAATTACGCTGGGCTGTCTCCAATCTATAAATCTTGTGATCTAGTTTCTGTTTAACCATATAATTTAGAAAAGGATTTCACTTTTCAACATAGTTTACTTGTCCAGTGCTCATTGATTTACGTGTTTTGTGACAATTTGCAATGTTTTCATGAAGATATTGACTTGCCTTTAGGTTCTGAGACCAAAGTAGAAAAATTTGAAGGCATGGTACCAATGCAGAGAGGGATTAGTATGCGTCCTTCAGAATTCTAGGGAAAAATCATTTGTGTGTGTGTGTGTGGTTTTTTTTTCTTGTAAAAATCACTTAAAATTTTAAAATCAAGCTAGTCCTTTTATCTTGGTTGTGAAAAGTTTTAAAAGGAGTGTCAACATAAACTTGATAAAGCACCATTAAAAACTCCTACAGCTTTTAAATAACAGAAATAAGCCTGTAATATCAGGTTTAAAGATTGCCTGAAAAAAACCTGAAACAGAAATCATATTTACGTGAGATAACTGTTTTGTTTCACTCTTGCAGTAACTCAGTGGCAGTGTTTTGCATTGATTTCTTTTTAACGCATTGAATAAGAAGCAATGTCCTTCTGTTTCCTTCTAAAGTGACATGTGTGCACAGATCTGCTTACCCATATTCCTGTGCATATCGTTATCCCAGTTTGTAGATGAATTAATACACACGAGAATTCATCATACGGCGTGGTCTAAGCACCGTGTATGATTCGATTTAGTCGTTATAATAACCCACTGCACAGGTACTGTTATACCCACGTTAAGATGGGAAAACTGAGGCCAGGAGCGGTGGAGAACAAGATCACTCACTAGAGAGTAGCAGACCTGTCATTCAGTCCTCAATGACTGTCCCATAGTCTCATCAAGTTCTCCACTCCACAGCCTTCCCAGCGGCTCAGAGCTCCAGGTGTGGAGTGCCATGCAGATAACTTGAAAATAATAATGCTAGGTAAGGAAGGCTTCTTTAGCTTCAAGATGAGTTATGTTGGGTTTTTGTTGAGCTGAGGTTTATTTTAAGATCTATAGTATCCAAAACTTAGTATCAGACTGGTTGTTTATCCAGGCACCTGGTTGCTCCTTGGAGGGAAATGAGCACAGGGAGCACAGATCCCGTGGAGATGGCAAAAAACACTTGGGGTAAACAACACACCCCTCTTTATGCGGAGAGCATCACTTCTTTCTTCGTGGCTTCATGAGCTGTGTGCAATCTCGTAACACACGTGTTCATGGGCAAGAGCAGCCGCTGTGCAGACTGAGTGCGATTTGCAAGTGAGAAAGTGCCTTTGAAAAGGGACCTGCACTGCTGCTGTTTAGGCAGCTGGCTGAGCTGTCAGGAAGAGGACAGGAAGGATAGTAAAGAATGCAGAAAGTGGGACCAGCAGATGGCGAAAGGATTATGTCACTGCACTCCCATGTAGTCGACTGCAGTTCGAGTCCTGGACCTGGCGGCTTAAAACTCACATGGGCACGTGTGCCTGAATGTCCAAAATCCCAAGAGGAGAATGGAGGAGAAGGGATTGCAGCATGGCCATGCCCCCAGGGGTTGATTTCTCACTTTCTGTCTCTTTTTCTGACCAACACACACCCTATAGCAAAACTCTCTCTTAAAAAAAAAAAAAAAAAAAAAAAGATGGCTGACAGTGAAGGGTTCTGGAGTCAGGAGAGCTGCCCAGTCGCGGCAGAACCAGAACTGTCACCTTCAGCATGGCTCTTCCCACCCCTCCTGCAGATTAAGACATCAACTCAGCAACAAAAATACCCTGGTGATTTGTGATGCAAAGTAATTACTGCCAACAGCTTCAGCAGGGCTGCAGCTGCTCATCACAGCGGGACTCAGGACTCGGGACTCGGCTTGCACTTGCTCCCAGCCTCATGTGAGCATAAAATCCAGAGTTGGCTACACAACTAATACAACTGCAAGCTCCACTGGAACCGAAGCTTCTTCCTCCTTCAGCAGGTCCTAGGTCAGTTCCCGACCAGTTCTGAGCCATTGCGGGCTGGAGTGTAATAAGCGGGTTTGACCGCACCTCTCCGCCCTTTGGTTTCCAAGCCACAACCTTTTCCTGCGCTCTTCTAAGTATAGATGTTAGCGGAAATTGCCTTTGACCAGGAGCATCTGTGCGCGTGTTCAAATTATATCCCTACACCTACATGGCTTCTGGCTGGGGTTTTGCTTTACTGTGCTCCTTGTGGGATGCCATCAGGGCAGCCCAGACTACACTGTATTAGATCCTTCCCCATTGGCCTAGGCCCCTGAATCCAACGCCACTCTGTAGAGTAGAAGGTTTCCAGGTGGCCATTCTTTTCTTCTAAGACAGATTTTTTTTGAAGAAGAAGAAGAAGTTTTTGCTATAAGGCACGTGCACTCACCGGAAAGAGAGACAGAGAGACAGAAAGAGAGAAATCACCCCTCCCCCCAAGGGGATGGCCCACCTCAGTCCCTTCTCCTCCATTCTCTCGGAATCTTTGGGCACACACGCTCATGTGCCTGGCGTGAGTTTAAGCCACCGGGTCCAGGACTCGAACTGCAATCAACTACATGGGAGTCCAGTAACATAGCCATTATGCCAACTGCTGGTCCTAACAGATTTTTACTATAGGGCATGTGTGCTGTGCAGAGAGACAGTGATAGGGACAGAAAGTGAGAAATCACCTTCCAGGAGGCTGGCCATGCTACAACTCCTTCTCTTCCATCCTCCTCTCAGGATTTTGGGCACACACACACACACACACACACACACACACACACTCACCCAGAGTGAGTTTTAACCTACTGGGTCCAGAACTTGAACTACGGTCGATTATGTGGGAGTCCAGTCCAGTGACGTAGTAACCATTATACTATCTGCTGTTCCTGGTGGCCATTCTTTTCTTTGCTCTTTTTCCTAAATGTCTCAGGTGAGCATACTTTTGTATAAATTTGGGCTAGAGGGAAGCACACATTAATCTTTTAAAGAGAAATAATGTTCTACAGAAACTTAGCACCTGCTGGCAACTCATTTCTTCTCTGCCCTGCTTCTTCCCACAGAGCAGGTGATCTCTTTGCTTGCCTGTAATTTGCAGGAGGAATAGATAATCTGTTGGCTTTCGAGGAAGTAAACCCGGCTCCTTTCCATTTGTCTCTGCGAAAACCTCCCTGACCTGCATTGGTGGGTGCTCCCTCAAGAAATGGGCCTGACTTATTTGAACTAGTGAGGTTTGAGACTGGGAAGAGGGTCTTAGCCATCACCCTTTTTTTTTTTTTTTTTTGAGGGTTTTTTGCTTTG
>NW_006159427.1:2387195-2401994 GCF_000334495.1 Tupaia belangeri chinensis
CCCCTTTTTTTTTTTTTTTTTTGAGAGGTTTTTGCTATAGGGCGCGTGCGCTCGCCAGACAGACAGAGAGAGACAGAGAGATAGAAAGCAAGAAATCACCCCCCAGGGGGGATGGTCATGCCGCAATCCCTTTTCCTCCATTCTCCTCGCGGGATCTTGGGCATGCACGCACACGTGCCCGGCATGAGTTGTAAGCCACTGGGTCCAGGACGCAAACCGCGGTCGACTACGTGGGAGTCCAGCGACATAGCCATTATGCTAACTGCTGGTTCCCAAGAGGTTTTTGCTATAGGGCATGTGCACTCGCCAGACAGACAGAGAGAGACAGAGAGACAGAAAGTGAGAAATCACCCCTCAGGGGGGATGGCCACACCGCAATCCCTTCTCTCCATTCTCAGGATCTTGGGCACGCACACATATGTGCCCAGCGTGAGTTTTAAGCCACCAGGTCCAGGATGCGAACCGCGGTTGACTATGTGGGGGTCCAGTGACATAGCCATTACGCTAACTGCTGGTTCCCAGCCATCACCCTTTTATAACCCATTCATCTATGAGGTGAGACCCAGGCGATCCAACATGGTTGGAATGACATGGTCAAGGTCACAAGAGAAGGAAGTGACAAAAATGGGACTGGAGATCGACCACCTGTCCCTCAGACCAGGCTCTCGTCCATGCCCAGCATTGTGTCTAGATGTTTCTTGCTCTTGTGCCCATCATTTAGGGTCTCCTGAGGCTGGTTTTCTTGAGGAGCTAGGGAGACACTGTCAATCTGACCTCCCTTAGCCATCGGTGTATAGTCAAACACTGCCAGGTTTTCCTTGACCTCCAAAAAGCAGCACAACGCTCTCTCTCTTCTAGATTATCTTGCTGAAAAAGAATCTGAAATCTTGTAGGAGGGCCAGAGCCTATTAATGGGAAATGCATGGGTCTGGACCAAAAATAAATGGATTCTGAAACTAACTAGATTTAGATTATCCAATATTTTTTATTGAAGGAGAATAAGCCATCAAGGCAACTGAAAAATAGCAGCTGGTTCAAATTATGAATTGCTTGGACTAAAACAATATTGGCTTAACAAGGTCGTGTAGTACTAAAGCATTATTTTTAAAATCAGCCTCTTTGCTATGGCAAATCGCTCCTACAATCACTCTACTTAATACTTTAATACGCAGACTACTCAAACTACTTGCCACATGGTTCTTGACTTGGAACCAGAGATTGTAGGAAACAGGTTTTGCAGTTTTAGTGTTTATATAATGTTGTTTCTAATGAACGTTGATAAGATAAGAAGGAGCACATAGGTCTTGATAGTTCATGAATATTCTTGCTTAGGTTACAACTAAAAAAAAGTCAGTTCAAAATTGATTTGGAGGGACCAGCAGTTAGTGTAATGGCTATGTCGCTGGACTCCCACGTAGTCGACGCGGTTCATGACCCGGTGGCTTAAAACTCATGCCAGGTGCATGTGTGTGCGTGCCCAAGATCCCGAGAGGAGTACGGAGGAAAATGGATTGTGGTGTGGCCATCCCCCCGGGAGGGGGGGTGATTTCTCACTTTCTATCTCTCTCTCTCTGTCTGGCGAGCACACGTGCCCTATAGCAAAAACCTCTCAAAAAAAAAAATTGATTTGGAGAAATTTATTAAACACTCAGTAGCACAGCTGGTGAAAGGAAATGGCCAAAATGGTGACAAAACCTGAAGCTTTCAGATGAAGACCAAGTTGGGGGTTCATGCAGGAGACAGAGTAAAATTTCATTAAAGGTTATACAGTTGGGGGCCAGCTACGTGGCGTGGTGGTTAAGGTAACTGGATCCAACGTGGCCAACCGCACTGTTTAGGTCCCAGACCTGTGCATATGTATGTGTGCTCAAAATCCTGAAAGGAGATTGGAGGAGAAGGGTTTGCAAAGTGGTCATCTTCACCGGGTTGCTCACTCACTCTCTCTCTCTCTCTCTCTCTGACAAGTGCACGTGTCCTATAGTAAATAAAAAAAAATGAAAGATACAGTTGGAAAAAAATTAACTGTTTTGATCACAGAATCAAATTTTTTAAAAAAAGATTTATTTAATTTTACTTATTATTATTATTTTATGGTTTTGCTACAGGGCTCATGTGCTCACCAGAGAGACAGACAAACAAACAGAGGGAAAATGAGAAAACAAGCCGCCAGGTCCAGGACTTGAACTGCAGTTGGCCACGTGGGAGTCCAGCTCCTTAACCATCCTGCCACCTGCTGGCCCCAAAATCTCATCCTTAAGAGTTCTCAAGTCCTTGGGAACCAGCAGTTAGCGTAATGGCTATGTCGCTGGACTCCCACGTAGTCGACCGCGGTTCGTGTCCCGGACCCGGTGGCTTAAAACTCACGCCAGGCGCGTGTGCGTGCGTGCCCAAGATCCCGAGAGGAGAATGGAGGAGAAGGGATTGTGGCGTGACCATCCCCCCTGGGGGGTGATTTCTCGCTTTCTGTCTCTATGTCTCTCTCTGTCTGTCTGGCGAGCGCACGCGCCCTACAGTGAAAATCTCTCCAAAACAAACAAACAAACAAACAAAAAAAAAGAGTTCTCAAGTCCTACATCATTTTATTTGGTACAAAAGAAGAGCTGGTCATTAAATCACGTTTTATATTTAAGTGCTCTTCAGATGCAAAGGTGTGGCTGTCGGGAGGGTGTGTCATTTGAGCTAGAGGCCTCCCCCCTTGTCCGGCAGCCTCCGGCAGCCCTCGCTCACACCACATCCCTGAAATACAGAGAATTGCTTGATCTATACATGTGCTCCATTTTTTTTTTTTACATTTCCTGTGACATCAGAGGTCATGCTTCATCTTGTTCTGATTTCATCCTTTGAACCTTTCCTTTTCATTTGCCCTTGATTGTATAAAAAGAGCTGCCAAAAACCCAAACAGTGAAGGATCCTAATGGTATCAAGGATGGGTGTGTTTGGAGATAGCGGGGCCTCACTGCACTGCGCTTAAAGCCAGTGCGTGTTCCTCACAAAACACCCCACCTCGAAGGGCTCAGGGTCTGAGCACCTCAACTGGGATGAGCTAGGGCCACTCCGTCTCTCACTTCCAAGGCGGAAAGAACCCGAACAGAACCTTCTGTAGGTGTTGACCCCTTGCAGTGTGTATGTGTGTGTGTGTGGGGGGGATGCGAGCTGAATACATATCCTCAAGTGGATACCATTTTTGCTTGCTTTTAAAAGCACATCTAAAAATATGTTTCCTAGCAGCTGTGTAACTGCAAAACAAAAAAGTCTGATCCACTGCAGCGCAATTTACTCACCAGTTATCTACAGGGCTCAGACCTGAATGCTTCAGAAACCTGCCGCAGATTTTACTGTATATATTTAGACCAAGGCGCCTATTAGCTTGCGCTCCGAGAGAACTTCTACATTCTCGTGAAAATGAGAAATGTGGCTCCGTGGGCAACCTAAGGCTATCATTATGTTAATCTGACCGTTTTAAGACTGAAATATGTTGTTTTTAAATGTTTCTGTATTTATATTTTTTGAAACAATGATCTGAAGAAATTTAGTGAAATGCTAATAAGTTTCTATTCAGCATCACTTTGTGACTGGGGTATAAAAATGAGCCCAAAGGGGAATTTTGATATTTTTAATTTGGACCCAGAATTTTTATTGACAGATATGTACCCAAATCCATGGTATAGTTTAATAATATAAAACATACTCGAATATATTTTTATATTTTTAAATATAAATATAGTGAGTATATGTGCAAAGCTGCTTTGGCTACTATGTTCAAAAATGAAACAGATCGACATTTGCATTAAACACCACCCTTTGCTATCCCTAAATAAATAAATAAGTAAATGTCAAAACTTAATTTTGAGCAGTATTATAAGATAAATGTTTTTCTCCCAGGAACCATCCTAAAGCATCCACATCCTAGTTTTTCATGTAAATGTGGAACAGGACTAGAATGAGTAATAGGCCTTAAATTCTGAGAGCCTATAAAAGCTCATTTTGAGCTAATTGGTTCCAGCCTTCTCACCAACCGAAACCTTTATTCAGGCCACAGGCAAGTAGTGGCAAGAATTATTTTTTCATTCTGAAGAGAAGTTCTCATTCTATAAGACGGGAAAGCAAGGAGAAGGACCCAAAGTGGAGTTGCGGGTAATTGCCACATTATCTCATAATTACTGTAAATAATTGAAATTTGAATCTACTTACCATACCGATATGGAATGAATGGGGAGCCATTGTCATTTCCATGGCCTGAGCTGGGTCTCGAACCATTACCTAATTGAGGAATGGGACTGTGGGAAAGGACTTTCTTGAATGCGAGTCCACGGTATATCACTGATCCTTTTTCCAAGATGGTGTCTTTGGATTAGAAACAGTATGGTGTTCGTAAATTGGCCGAATCCCCACTCTGCTGTGAGAGCTTATGCTCACTAACGAATATATTGTTCAGAATCTCCATTGGTGTGTGTGTGCGAGATCTTTTTTGTGTGGTTTAGTTTTGCTATAGGACATGTGTGCTTGCTAGAGAAAGAGAAAGTGAGAAATGCCCCCCCCCAGGGGGGGTGGCCAGGCTACAATCCCTTCTCCTCCATTTTCCCCTCGGGATTTTAGGCACCCATACACATGTGCCTGGTGTGCCTCTCAAGCTGCGGGTCCAGGACTCAAACTATGCATTTGGCTGTGTGGGACCCAGCTGCCTGAACCTCCATGCCCCCTGCTGGCCCTTTATGAGCTCTTATACCTCACTAAAGAATGTAGCATTCTCTTCATCCTCCTATGACTCTATTGAAGTGGATGTTACCCACTTTATTCATTTTGCTTAGTGTCACAGCTCATTGGGTGATTCATGAATGTTTTCTGGCAGTTTTCACAGTAAGGCATGTTGATCTTGCTGTTCAGCCGGCAGGGCGTTGTAACAGCGATCGAGCTCACTGGATATTCACAGCAGCAGATACGGGAGGTATTCTTGAACCAGCTTAGCGGCAGAATCAGAGGCCTAGAGAAGTTCACGATCAAAACCACGGTCAGATGAGACCATGCCCAAGAGGAGATTCTCAGAAGAAACTACATCTTTTCTTTCTTTTTTTTGGGGGGGGAGAGAGATTTTCACTGTAGGGCGCGTGCGCTCGCCAGACAGACAGAGAGAGACATAGAGACAGAAAGCGAGAAATCACCCCCCAGGGGGGATGGTCACGCCGCAATCCCTTCTCCTCCATTCTCCTCGTTTGTTTTTGTAAACTTTCTGTAGGGTACATGAGCTTGCTGGAGAGAAATGGAGAGAGAAGGGAGGAGCGAAAAAACAACCCCCAGAAAAGATGGCCATACTGCAATCCCTTATCCCTTCTCCATTCTCCTCTTTTTTCTTTTAAAGAATTACTTTATTTATTTATTTATTTTATTTTTAATTTGACCAGAGGAAGACAGAGTCAGAATGTATGTGAGAGAGAGAGAGGGAAAGTGAAAAAGCAAGCCACCAGGTTCGGGACTTGAACCGCAGCGCTCTTAACCACCATGCCACCTGCCAGTCCCCATCTTCATTCTACTCTTGAGATTTTGGGGTACGCACACATAACCAAGTGTGTTTTTTTTCAGGTCTAGGATCCTAACCGCACAGTTCGCCATTCGGGATCCAGCTGCCTTAACCACCACATTGTTTAACTGCCCCTAAACTGTTTTAATTTTTTTTTAAAAGCTTTAAGTAAAAAAATTTTAAAACAAATTTTCATACTTCAATATATCTAGGAGAGTTCATCAGAATGGAGCCAATGTCTGACTACCCTAATAGTAAGAAACTCACTCAGTTTTTTCACCTGTGTCTTCCTGTATCTCTGAAAGAAGTTCTGTCCCAGTGTTGCTTTTCAGAAAAGGGAGGCAACATGGGACCAGCAGTTAGCGTAATGGCTATGTCGCGGGACTCCCACGCAGTCGACCGCGGTTCGCATAATACAAAGATAATACAAAGACAAAACAGGAGGTTAGAGGTTGGGTTTTGGTTCAGCTTGAAGCTTGTTTCTCTTTGAGATGAGTTTGAAGCTCTTGGTGCTGATTAAGAACGTTGAAAAGCGCTCCGTGGATTGCAAAGCATTTTGTTCACATGGCTGACCTCGTGTGTGGCAGGGAGTTCTTTCTTTTCAGGAGATACATGTACGGGAGGAACAACTAGATGGTATCTACTCCCTCGTCCAATGTGGCGTCTTGTCCTGTGTCTTTACGCAGAGTCCTTGGGCTGCTCAATTTCTGGACGGAAGGGCTGCATTGGGAGTAGGAATATTGGAGGCCTGGCAGTTTGTTGTTGGGACACAGGGAAGGAGATCCTGTCTCCGAGGAGGCTTCTCTGAGTGTCAGAGCCTGGTAGGGAGGAAGGGATTGACGGAGGACTGGCCAACCTCCCTCGGTGGTTGGTGTAGGGCAAGGCATGGCAGGGCGTGGACAGAGATGCCTGCCAAGCCCAGCCTCAGGGTAAGCACGATTCCCAAACTGGTTGTCTTTGAGGCTGTTATTTATCCAAATAAGGCGAAGCAGTGGTTTTGCTGACCAGCTCAGATTCCCGAGCCATGTTCACTGATTGCCTGGCTGGCTTGGTATTTAAACTGAAAACACGAAGGTATTCCTTTGAAATGGATCACCCGTGGGCTCTTGGACTTCCTGGAGTCACTGTTTAGATGTTTTTACCACCACACTTGTAGATAACATTAATATGGGGGGGAAGGGATCAGACCAGCAGGTGGCGTGGTGGCTAAGGTGCTGGACTCTTGCAGGGTCGACCACAGTTCAAGTCCCAGACCTAGCAGCTTAAAAAACAAAACAAATATATTTATGGGATGGAGGGGCAGGGGCACTATTTTACCTTTCTCTTGTTACTCCTCCCACCCTCCATACAGATGGCATGGCTCAGGTATCTCTGACCTGATTTTAGACAGACAGTACCCATCTTCAGGGGTCCTTGAAGCCCTCCCTGGAAGAGCATTCAGAGGTCTGTCCTCCGTGTGCGAATTTGTGCTGGCGCTATTATTTGACTTTGACGAAGGCACTTGAAGTTCCTCTGTGAAGTGGGGTTCATAACATTTAACTGATGGGAGTGAGCTAAGAAGTAAGTGACGTAGTTCTGGGAGTCGTTTAGTAAAATAGGAAGTCTCCAGACACAGCCATTCCCTTCCCCGTTTTCACCTTCTCCTGGCAGATTTAGTTGAAAATAGGTACTCCGAAATTCTAGGTAATTACGCTTGTCATTGGAAGTTGAGTCAGATCATCGTTCTGTATCAGAATCAGCGGAGGCCACAGGGGAGTGAAGCTTTTGCTGTGAGTTGTTTTTGTTTGTTTGTTTGTTTGCGAGCTTTTTGCTATAGGGTGCGTGCGCTCGCCAGAAAGAGAGAGACAGAGAGACAGAAAATGAGAAATCACCCCCCCCGGGGGGGGTGGCCATGCCGCAATCCCTTTTCCTCCATTCTCCTCTCGGGATCCTGGGCACACACCCACACGTACTTGGCATGAATTTAAGTCACAGGGTCCGGGACTCAAAACACGGTCGACTACATGGGAGTTCAGCAACATAGCCATTACGCTAACTGCTGGTCCCTTTGCTGTGAGTTTACAGTGCCCAGTGCCACCACGTCCCAGTACTCACCAGAGAAGCTGCTCTCACAGTGCTCTCTGGACCAGCACCTCAGCCGCACCTGGGGGCTCGTCAGAAACGCAGATTCTCAGGCCCTCCCCAGACTAGTGAGTCAGACACTGGCTGTGAGAGCCAGTAACCTGCTTTAGCAGACCCTCCCGGCACACCGGTGTGGAAGTTACTGCGCTGGGGTACTTCACGGCTGGGTTAGGAGTCTCCTTTCCCTGGGTCCCTGGCCTCCCTACCTCTTGTCCCTGACTATGTCCACTTCCTGTCCAGAACTCCTAAGAAAGGAACGCCTTCCTGCCTACTGACATTCTACTTATAATCTGTAGGCCTACTTAAACCTCACCTCTTCATAGAGTATTCCTCAATTACTCCAGCGGAAGATTCTCGTTCTTCTAAGGATTCCATGAGTGTTTGTGTATTATATTCTTTAAATTTTTTTTTTCCAGAGGGTGTGTGTGAGAGAGAGAGAGGAAAAACAACCTTGCCAAGGAACGGACTCATCATCATCCTTTATCCCCCATTTTTCCCTCCTTTTAGAATTTTGGGCACCCCACATGGTTTTCAAGCCACCAGGTCTAAGACTTGAGCTCTCTTTGGACACTTGGCAAAAGTTATCCTTGCTGCTTTGTCTTTTTATTTATTTTATTTGTTTATTTTTGTAGGGGGCTTATGCACATGAGAGAGAGAAGCCCCCTCCATAGCATCTGCTCATGCCACAATGTCCTTTCCAGGTCCTGGAGCTCATCAGGACCTTGGGTGCCCACGTGTTCACTGGCAAGTTTTCAGGCTGAAGAGCTCCAGCCCCACAGTTAGCCATGTGGCTTCCAGCCCTGTGGTCCAGTATGCTATGGACTGTGGCTTCGAGGCTTGGGCCTTAGTCTTTATTTTTAAAAGTCTATTTATTTCATTCATGAGAGAAAGAGAAAGAGGCAGGCGCCCCTAACAGAAGATCACCCCAAGTTGTAGTCCCCCTTAGCTTTCCAGCATCTCAGGTGCCCAGCATATACAGGTCAGTCCAGGATCCGAACTCAGGGCCTTCCGATGTGGCTCCCATATCACACGGCGACGTTCTACCACCTGCGCCAACATGGCTAGGCCTGCTTTCTCTTATTTTTAATATTTCTATAGAGGCCTGATTTTCTCTACCAGGATGTATTGGGTCGTTGGAAGAGTCATGACATATCTCTCCGTTTTTCTATGCAAAAATGCATCATGACTTTTCTGATGACCCAATATATTCTTCAAAGATACGAATTATGTCTTACAGATCCTTTTGCCCTTGCCAGCCTTTACCATGGCTTTTCACATATTGTGGCTTCCCACTAAATAGTTCATGGACCCGCAGACTCTTATCATTGGAAGGGGCCTTAAATAAGGTCTAGATCAGACTTCTTATTACAGAAGAAGAAATTGACATTAACATCTGGGCCAGGATGCAGGCCAGGGTGATTCTGTGTTGGTGTTCCTCCCCCTACAAGACCCTACCCCAACTGCTGAGAGACGCTCCTGGGGACACTTGAGGCCACTGCCTGGTCCAAAACATAGAAGGCACTCTGTGTTTCCTGCCACAGAAATAATCTTGGTAGGTTCGTGGCTTATGATCCTTCAGGGTTATCTTCTGGACTCTTCCTTCACACTGCCCTTTCTTTTCTTGACACGGCCCATATTGTGCAGCCAAGGATCAAAATAATGGCACGGCTAAAACACCCTACGTTGTCTATAGCCCTCCTTTAAAATCAGGACTGAAGACAGTGCCGCTTCATCAGGTAATGTTGGATGCCTTGGTAATGGAACCAGCCCGTGTCCTGTGAGACCGATATGAGAATAGCCACGTGCAGGCAATGGAGTGATTCCAGCAGCAAGGCTACGCCACAGCCCTGAAGAGCTGTGAGGAAAGGGGTAGGGGAGGCGAAGGGGGACAGGAGGCAGGCCTCGAGGGGTCAGAAGTGCCAGGGAACTTGGTGGTAAGAAGCCAAGATTGCTGGAGGCCACAAGAAAGGGCCCAAAGGGAGGAACTGGAGTCCCAAGATTTGTATAGTTTTACTTAGAAAGACAGTGGCAGACCAAGAACAAATGGCCAGGGGGACCAGCAGTTAGCGCAATGGCTATGTCACTGGACTCCCATGTAGACGACCGCGGTTCGAGTCCCAGACCTGGTGGCTTAAACTCACACCTGGTGCATGTGCGTGTGTGCCCAAGATCCCGAGGGGAGAATAGAGGAGAAGGGATTTCGGCAGGGCCATTTCCCCCCCCGGGGGGGGGTGATTTCTCGCTTTCTATCTCTCTGTCTCTCTGTGTCTGTCTGGCAAGCGCACACACCCTATAGAAAAAAAAAATCTCTCCAAAAAAAGAAAAAAAAAAAAAGAACAAATGGCCATTCACTAGTAATCCGTCACTGTGTTACCACTGTTTCTTCTAAGGAGTGCTGAGATTTGTGTGTCCTTTCATCCGAGTCGTGTAGCCTGCAATTCAAAATTGATCATCACCAGCTCGTCGTGTAAGTTGAGTTATGTGAAATCATCCAGCTAATGATATGCTCTTGGGTCATCGGGAAAGTCATGACACATTTTTGCCTAAAAAATAAACATCGTGACTTTCCCAATGACCTGATAGTGTATATCAATAATATATATTTTAATTCTAACTTGCAATCGTCCTAAAACTACATAATGCTCACTCACAACATGATGAAGTTGGTCCATCTCCCTAAGGAAAATGAGCAGGGCAGAGGCCTCTGTCAAGGTACATGCAACCCTGAGAGGTGTGATTCCAGGGTTATCACCCGGTAACGGAATTGGGGTTGTAATAACAAGGAATTTTCATCAACTAAGACCCAGATATGTTAGCCCATAAACGATTTGGTGTCTGACTCATGAGAACATATGTGCACATGTATGTGTGTGTACATAGCCCTATGTGCACAAGAATCCATATATACACATATAACCAAGAGTGACAACTAAAGAGCAGTGTGCAAGTACAGGTGAGGTGTGTATGTGTGTGTATACATGCATAATTATACTGCTGCCATTATGCTGGTTAGCTGCTGTAGTTAGTCAATTGTGTAACTAATTTAGAAGCAAGTTGATAAAACCTAATCTTAATCCAAGAGAGTATCCAGGTAATTAGACCCCAAGGCCACCGCGATGTCCCAGTGATTCTCTTCCTTTGCTGTGAAAATCGGGACCTGTGAGAGATCACCCAAGGGATTGCTCCGTGTTACACGCTGAGGCCGAGGTCCAGCAAGTTCTTCCTCAGTGATGCTGGTGGGACTGGCACCAGGAGCTCACAGGGTCCTGGGGGACATGGCACTCCACGCTCCCACCGTGAAGGGGGCAGAGATGCAGTGGGGGGCCTGAAGCGGGTCCTCCTGCTGCTTCACTCCTGACCAGCTTGGTGAAGGTGGACAAGGCCTTGACTCCCCATACTTCCGTGTCCACACCATTCAAATGGGGGTAGTAACACCTATTCCTTGTATGTCACTGAGATCTGGGGCCTGTTAGATAGAATCACAATTGAGAATGCTTTGTAAACAGCAGAATGTTGGATGGTTGTCAGGATGGGTGTGGGAGGGGTGTTTAAAATTCTTTGTTGGGGTACCAGCAGATGGTGTAGTGTTCACGTCACTGGACTCCCACATCATCGGCCACTGTCCAAATCCTGGACCCGGTGGCTTAAAACTCACTCTGGTCGCACATGCGAGCATGCCCACAATCTTGAGAGGAGAATGAAGGAGAATGGATTGCAGTGTGGTCATCTGCCCTGTGGGTGACTTCTTGCTTTCTGTCTCTCCATCTTTCTCTGACTCTCTGGCAAGTGCACACGCCCTATAGCAAAAATCTTTCTGAAAAAAAAAAAAATTCTTTGTTGGGTCAGCCCCATTGCCTAGTGGTTAAGGGAGCTGGATCCCACCCACATGCCCCCTGCAATACTTCGCCCCAGTGGCTTGAGAAACATACTGGATGTGTTTGTGAATGCAGGCCCATAATCCCAACAGGATAAAGAAATGGAGGAGATGGGACCAGCAATTGGCATAATGGTTATGTCACTGGACTCCCATGTAGTTGACCACAGTTTGAGTCCTGGACCCGGTGGCTTAAACTCACCAGCCGCGTGTGCGTGCAAGATCCCGATCCCGAGAGGAGAATGGAGGAGAAGGGATTGCGGCGTGGCCATCCCTCCTGGGGGGTGACTTCTCGCTTTCTGTCTCTCTCTCTGTCTGTCTGGCGAGCGCACATGCCCTATAGCAAAAACCTCTTAAAAAAAAAAAAAAACTGTAACTATTTTAGGTACAAAAGGAGGTTGTCCTTGGCTTAAGTGACACAGAGTAGCCCAACACAGGACACTGCTGATAATGAGTATCAGCGAGAGGAGATTTTCTTTTGATCTGCCTTGCAGTTCTCACAGTCAGGGATTGTGGCTTGGGAGTTAAATGATTGATCTAGCGTTACTTCTCTGCTCCAGACCGAGATCTTTAACCACTGTGGAGTGGAGAGTTGGCCAGCCAGGCCTGGCACCGACAGTTTTAGCAGACTTCCTCCATGTCCGATATTTATGGGAATCACACTCACCTGAATACAGCTGGATGCTAACCGCTGACAGGAACTTCTCTTTCCTGAGAATGGAATGATTTTGGCTACGGTCTGTCTGTCTCGTGTCTGGGAGACATTCCATTTATAATCAAATGAAACATTAATAGGTTAACTGAGACCTTCCAAAGACAATCTTTCTAATTGTAACAGTATAAGCAAGATGAATTTGAAATTGTTCCCACCTAATAATCACTCACTGTCTCTATATCACCTTCACGTAAGCACACTTTAGATTTTGTTTTAGCATATTTATACACAAATATATTTTTAAGAGAGATTTTTGCTATAGGGTGCATGTACTTATGGGAGAGACAGAGAGAGACAAACGGCAAGAAATCACTCCCCAGGGAGATTGCCATGTCATAATCCCTTCTCCTCCATTCTCCTCTCGGGATTTTGGGCACGCATGCACACACGCCCAACATGAGTTTTAAGCTACCCAGTCCAGGACTTGAACTACAGTCAACTATGTGGGAGTCCAACGACGTAACTGTTATGCCATCTGCTGGTGTCCCCCAGCATAGGTAGCTTTTTAAAAGCCAGTAAAGAAATGAGTAAAAAAAGGGAAAAAAGGAATAAACTTCACAATACCGTTGGCCTGACCAGTGCATAAAAATGACTTCCCATTGAGGTGATGCCAAATATTTACTAGCTACTGTTTTCTTAATACTAACCCAGAAATAAATCGCTTCCACTTTGCTCATGGCCCTAGTCAATGAAAGGAGTGGATGTGAAGAGTGGGACACTGTATGCGCTGCTGAGAGGGAGATTTAACAACGGCTGTGGCATCTCAAGGTAGACCAGGCTGGAAATCGTCTGGTGAAGTCATCAACCCAGAGTGTGGGGGTCTCCGTGGTTAGGCGTCCTCAGACTGACCCCAGCTTTGTGGTGAGTGAGCATGAACCAGCCCTTCTCCAGAGTGTACTGTCAGTTAGGTGAAGCCAATGGATCTGATCCCAAACCAAGATAGTGTTTAGGCACTTGGCCTGGCTGGCTCAGGAACCGGTACTCTGGGGCCTGAGGACAGCAAACTCGCCCTGTCTGGGGGCTGAGCTTCGTGCTTCCAGCGAATGTCTAACTCATCCTGATTCACCCAAGGATGGGGCTGGCTTTCACACGCCTGCCAGTGAATTACTGCGCTCGTCATGATGAAGCCATGCACGCACCCTGCCCGTGGTGCCCCGGAGCAGTTTGAAAGTGAAAGGAAATTGCTGTGAGCGTGGCAGGAAGGGAGAGACGGGAGAGGTAAACCAGACCCCCTCCCACGTCACACCACCAGCCTGCACGGAACTGGGGTCGACAGCAGCCCCCTCTCTAACGCAGCCCATGTGGAATAATGTGTTGGATGTGGTGAGCATTGCTTAGCCAAACAGCAGTGAGTGGACTGCTTCTGCTTCCTGGGGGGCAGTGTGGCCCCGAGCACTTCACACCCAGTCCCCGGAACGAGCTGTCCTGCATGTACTAATAGCAGGTAAACAGAGCTGCAGGAGCCATGCCCACGAGCTCGTCTTCTGCCATAAACCAGGGTCTTTGGGGAACGTGGCAGGCATGGAATCATGGCTTCATCACGACCAGGGAGACCGACCCTTGCATCCCCCCTTCCTGGAAAGCGTGTTTGACTGAATTAACGAAACCTGCCAAATGTATAGCAGATGCTTCAGGGGCTGACAGGGTGTGCTTCCCATAGTCTGGTGAGAAATAACAAACCCTTGCTGATTAGATTAAGAGTCAAAACAAGGGCTTTCACATTCCTCCTGCTCCTTTCCAACCTCGTAGGTGGCATCTGTTACAACCGCGTCTTCCAAATATTGTTCCTAATGAGGCCTCATTTCAGGAGGGCGGCGAGGTCATGCGCTCCACTCCCCTCCTTTAATAACCACAGAGAGGGGCGATGGCGGTAAACAGTATTTTTTTTTAGAAAGCCTGCAATGCTGACTGGATTTGGACTGAAGGAACGTCACGGAATTCTTTTGGTCAGCAAGAACAACCTCTAAAAGCCTTAGAATGCTTTTTAAATGCACAGGCTACCCAGAGCATGGGAGTTGGGTGTGGCATGAGGCCAGTCAGGCTTCCAGCTCAGCCTCTGGAGTTCCTTGGCACCGGATTCCCACTTGGAAAGCTTTGGGTTCCACTCGGTCCCTGGGGACTCAGAAAGCGTGGTGGTGATTAAGCGGAACCTACCTGCCAGCAAAGGAAATGCTTCCCTTCTTCCTCAGCCGTGGTTCGCAATGCGTCCCTACCTGTCCTCGGCTGAGAGCCACACAAGCCACTTCTTGTGGACGTGCACCTCCTTGTACCAGTGACTCTGGAGGAGAATGGCTGTCGCTTTTTGGTCTCTGGGGACAGCCTGGCCTTTACCTTCTTGTCATCTTCAGGGCGGGGCAGAGGGCTCAGGTTTCCCTGCTCCAATTCCCCCTTGGCATCCCTTGGCTGGTCCTCTTCTGTCCTCCCTTCTCCCTGCAGTTGTTTTCCAGAATGTTTGCAGCTGCTTCTTCGGCACTAGGTAGGACTGAGAAATAATGGCCGCTGCCCAAAGTCCTGCAAACCCGGCCTGGTTAATTAATAGACAGCCTCCCTTACTGGCCTCGTGTTTTCCCTCCG
>NW_006159427.1:2402467-2471703 GCF_000334495.1 Tupaia belangeri chinensis
TGGGGTTTCTTTCCTTTGCCAATCCCAGACTTCAAAAGTCTGGCAGCAGAATGGGTGCTGGGTGCTGGTCTAGGTCCTGGCACCTTTAGCTCATCCAAAAACCCATCTGGCATCTGATCTTGGGGGGTGGGTTTTCTGATGTCCAGCGTTCTGTTGGCGGGGCGTTTGCGTGTTTGAATGGTCTTGTTTGCCGTAGGTCAAATCTGCGTGGAAACAAACATTTCCTGTATTGTTAACCCGTTTACCTAGGCCGCTGGGTGATCCTCACTGGGGTGTGTTTTCCCCGTAAGCAATTATTGAGGCACTGAGTCACCCACGCGGTAGCCTGTGGTTGGATGTGGGCTGAGGTTATTCAGAGACTAATTTCCAAGGGGAGGAGAAATTGGCTTATCATAGAGAAGGCGACTTTTTATCCATGCCTGTGGCAGCTTCGCTGGGAGGACTGGCTAAAACAACATGGTCTTTATTGGTTGTGAACACTGGAGCTGGAAAACATTTTAGGATCTCTGTGTCCTTTGGGATGATTTCGTCTCTCAAGAGGAAGCCGTCTAAACTATCTAAATGTAGAACCGAGGATTTACATGAAGCCAGCAAACAAAGGAGTTGCGTAATCGGGAGCTGAGCCAATGTGCTTTTCAGCAGTGTTCCTTATCCAGGTGATTTCCTTAAGAGAAAGAAAGTGGCTTAAATTCTTGGAGGATGGAAGAGTCTCTAAGAGTAAGAATCCGTTTCCGTTTTCTCTGGTTCCTTCCCTGTGTGGTCTGAGCGAGTGGTCTGTTTACAGTTCTCGTCTTGCATGGGTGGGGTCTGAAATACAGTAAACAGTATGGAATGGTCCCTTTCCACAAAGAATATATGTATTTTTAAATGCTCCACAAAGATAGATGATTACAGAGATGAGAGTTTCCCAAAATGATTTTACATAATGCCTTTCATAGTAGATTCCCCTCCCCCCCAAAAAAAAAAGATTCTAAGATGTTCCTTCTTCTCTTACCTTCGAGAAACTTCCAAGTGAGTGTAGTTTTGTTTGACTTACAGTGCTTTGGGGACATGAAATATAGCTATCTGTAAGAATTCCTAACTCAAACTTCAGATAATCCACGTGAAACTGGCCCACATAGTCTCTGCTGTTTGAGAAGAGCAGGGTGAGCAGTTGAGGAAGCCGTGAGCTGTGGCAGGGACAGCGGCTGGTCAATCAGCCAGGGCTGTGGTGACCAGGGTCTGGGAGAAATTGCCCTGATGGTAAGACCTGGAAGGACTCAAACAATCACACAGCAGTGGTGTGGACAGTAACGGGAAGACAGGAGAAGGATGCCCAGCAAAGGAGATGAATGAGGGAGAATCCTGGCAGTGTGTCTAGTACAGGCCAAGGAATGTTTTCTGTGCCTGGGCTTAGGCTGAGGCACATTAATATCTTTGTTGTGCTCTGAGAAGTTGTTAGACAGACCTTTATTTTTGTGTGTAGGTCATCTCTTTCCTGACGTCAGGTTGAAATTCTTTAAAGTTCACCTAGAGACATTCGTGCTGAAATTTGGGGGAGGAAGGAAGTGACAATGATACAAACATATCCAGGTACTTTTCACTTATTAGGAAATGAGATCATAAGGATTAGTGAGGTCAGAGAGCTTAATGGGAAAATCAGGGATTCAGATACAGCAGGGATTTCAACAAGTTCATGGAAAATGAATTTATTTGGTACAAAAAAATTATGAAATTCATGCATTCTTTTTTCTTTATTTGGAAAGGTTTTTGCTATAGGGCGTGTGCGCTCACCAAAAGGACAGAGAGAAACAGAGACAGAAAGCAATAAACCACCACCCCACCCCCCCGGGGCGGGGGGGGGGGAAGGGCCACGCCTCAATTCCTTCTCCATTCTCCTCTTGGGATCTTGGGCACGCACGCACGCACACGCACCCAGCGTGAGTTTAAGTCACCGGGTCTGGGACTCTAACCATGGTTGACCACATGGGAGTTCAGCGACACAGCCATTACGCTAACTGCTGGTCCCATGCATAGTTTTTTTATGATACACAGTTTCCGTGAACTCTTTACGATCCCTGTATTAAGGTAAATGGCAACTCCTTGTGTATATGTGTGTGTGTTGCTTGTTTATTTATCTTATGAGTTTAATATAATTTTCTCCTAGCAGCGCTGACTTTTCAGTACTAGAAGAGGAAAACCAGTGTGCATTTAATGTCATACTTATCCAAATAACAATTAAAAAGCAAAACAAAGTGAAATTGTGTAGGTACCTGATTCTAGAGTGATAACTCTATGGAAAGAACTCTAGCATAAAAAGCTGAAAGGCTCAGGGTGTTTTAAATTACGCATTATAGTATGTTTGTATTATTAATCGCCAGAAGCTGTGATTACTCTCCAGAAAGAGAGAGAGAAACACCCTCCCACCCCCATGGGCCACAGTCACATCGTTTTTCACCCTGTTGGGATTCAAGCACGTTTGCATGTGTGTCTGCACACATGTGCCTGGCGTGGTTTTTCAAGCTGTCAGGGCCAGGATTTGAACTGTGGTCAGCCACGTGGGATCCAGTTCAGATGCACTGTATTTAACCACTGCACTATGGCACTGGCTCCAGTTAGGGACTCTTACTCATCATCCTGTTTCAGTAAATCACATGAGTCTCTGCTAAAGCTTGTGAAATCTACTTTTTCATGGAGTGGCAGGTAGTCTCCTTGGAGATTACACTGAAGACTTGAAAAAGAGTCTGCCTTCTCATCTCACCATCCTTCTGTCACACCCTAAGAGTGAGTTGCCTTTGGTGGTCCATATCCTTGAGTGTATGAACCCAGTTATCTCATTTTAAGGGTTCACTCTAGCTGTAGGCTGAAAGTACCTCTCCCCACTGTACAATGGGATCGTTGTGTCATTCTCTTCTTGGGTTCTGTTTAGAGCCCAGGATGACATTATCAGAGTTCTTTTTAAGACTCAGTCTTAGGGGATCAGCCGTTAGCGTAATGGCTATGTTGCTGGACTCCCATGTAGTCGACCACAGTTCGCGTCCTGGACCCGGTGGCTTAAAACTCAAGCCAGGTGCGTGTGCGTGCCTGCCCAAGAGCCTGAGAGGAGAATGGAGGAGAAGGGATTGCGGCATGGCCATCGCCCCTGGGGGGTGATTTCTCGCTTTCTATCTCTCTGTCTCTCTCTATCTGTCTGGCGAGCGAAAAAAAAAAAAAAAGACTCAGTCTTAGACCGTCAATGATAGCTTGGCAAAACCACCTAAGACTCCTGCCAGAGGCGTCCGACCTCTCAGTCACCTGCCCTATGGAGACACTCGGCCTCGGGTTACCTGTTTTGTATTCCCCTGTGGGTTACCCAGGTTGCCAGTGATCCCTGCCAGTGACTCTGTGGGACGTTGGCAAGATCGTTGGGAAGTGGACAAGGCAGGGCTGATACACAGAGCTGCCGCCAGGTCTTTGATGCTGATTGCTCTTGGCTGGGATCTGCTCTCAGTGGTGGAGGTCGCATTCGGGTTGACCACAGCCCTCGGTCCTCATACGAATGCACGAGACGATGTATCAGAGTCATTTTAAATGAATTATTACATTCCTTTGTGTGTTGCTTGTTTATTTATCTTATGAGTTTAATATAATTTTCTCCTAGCAGCGCTGACTTTTCAGTACTAGAAGAGGAAAACCAGTGTGCATTTAATGTCATACTTATCCAAATAACAATTAAAAAGCAAAACAAAGTGAAATTGTGTAGGTACCTGATTCTAGAGTGATAACTCTATGGAAAGAACTCTAGCATAAAAAGCTGAAAGGCTCAGGGTGTTTTAAATTACGCATTATAGTATGTTTGTATTATTAATCGCCAGAAGTTGTGATTACTCTCCAGAAAGAGAGAGAGAAACACCCTCCCACCCCCATGGGCCACAGTCACATCGTTTTTCACCCTGTTGGGATTCAAGCACGTTTGCATGTGTGTCTGCACACATGTGCCTGGCGTGGTTTTTCAAGCTGTCAGGGCCAGGATTTGAACTGTGGTCAGCCACGTGGGATCCAGTTCAGATGCACTGTATTTAACCACTGCACTATGGCACTGGCTCCAGTTAGGGACTCTTACTCATCATCCTGTTTCAGTAAATCACATGAGTCTCTGCTAAAGCTTGTGAAATCTACTTTTTCATGGAGTGGCAGGTAGTCTCCTTGGAGATTACACTGAAGACTTGAAAAAGAGTCTGCCTTCTCATCTCACCATCCTTCTGTCACACCCTAAGAGTGAGTTGCCTTTGGTGGTCCATATCCTTGAGTGTATGAACCCAGTTATCTCATTTTAAGGGTTCACTCTAGCTGTAGGCTGAAAGTACCTCTCCCCACTGTACAATGGGATCGTTGTGTCATTCTCTTCTTGGGTTCTGTTTAGAGCCCAGGATGACATTATCAGAGTTCTTTTTAAGACTCAGTCTTAGGGGACCAGCCGTTAGCGTAATGGCTATGTTGCTGGACTCCCATGTAGTCGACCACAGTTCGCGTCCTGGACCCGGTGGCTTAAAACTCAAGCCAGGTGCGTGTGCGTGCCTGCCCAAGATCCTGAGAGGAGAATGGAGGAGAAGGGATTGCGGCATGGCCATCGCCCCTGGGGAAAAAAAAAAAAAAAGACTCAGTCTTAGACCGTCAATGATAGCTTGGCAAAACCACCTAAGACTCCTGCCAGAGGCGTCCGACCTCTCAGTCACCTGCCCTATGGAGACACTCGGCCTCGGGTTACCTGTTTTGTATTCCCCTGTGGGTTACCCAGGTTGCCAGTGATCCCTGCCAGTGACTCTGTGGGACGTTGGCAAGATTGTTGGGAAGTGGACAAGGCAGGGCTGATACACAGAGCTGCCGCCAGGTCTTTGATGCTGATTGCTCTTGGCTGGGATCTGCTCTCAGTGGTGGAGGTCGCATTCTGGTTGACCACAGCCCTCGGTCCTCATACGAATGCACGAGACGATGTATCAGAGTCATTTTAAATGAATTATTACATTCCTTTCTAATCTCATCTATGCATGCCACCAGGAAGTCCAAGGAGTTTTTTTCTTCTCACAAAAATGTTTAATGTTTTCTTTTTAAAGTTATTTAGATAGTGTACCTTCTAACCATTTCTTTGCACATCACCAAACATGTATTTTAAGTATCTATACAGACCTCTCTATTTTAAAAGAAATTTGCTCAATTATTTATTAAGTAAAATTAATTTTTCAGTTTTCTTTCATTAATATTCTTTATTCTAAGCAGTTGTGTTCTCTCTAGAATCTTAATGTTTCTTTTTACTCTCTCGTCAAAAAGAGGGCAGATTCTTCTCTGTGCCCATGGGGGTCAGAATTGCTCAAATCAACACCTGATCTGAAGCTCAGTAAGGAGGAAAAATGGAACAGGGTTGGGCTACTGTTCACCCCCCTTTTTTTTCTTTTTAAGTTTGCTATAGGGAACATGTGCTCAATGAAGTGGGGGGGAGAAAAAGTAAGAAATCATACTCAGGGGATGGCCATGCCATAATCCCTTCTTCCATTCTCCTCTCCAGATTTTAGACATGTATGCACATTTTCCAAGCTGCCAGGTCCAGGACTCGAACCACACAGTTGACCATATAGGATGCAGCCACCTTAACTACTGTACCACTGGCAGGCTTGGACATTTTTTCGTTCTAATTAATAACAATAACGACAATAGTATGCACCATGTTTTGTACCCGATTTGACTTGGGCACTGTGTGATGCTCTCTATACTAGAGCATGTTTGAGTCAACACTGTAAACTTACCTTGGTGTGTGTTTTGGTGGATTATTGCATTGTGTGCTGTGACCATGTGGGGAATTGGGGATTTGCTGGCCAAGCCAGTCCCTGTTGTCTTTATGACAGGGAAGCTGGTGTAGCTTACTGCTAAGCCACACCTTTCCTTTTATTGAACCCTGAATTGTGGAGGGCCGAGTGTGAGAGGTATTTATGGAGGATCCTTCTGTGTTAATCTCCTGCAAAGCCTCTGTCACATGGTTGCGCCAGTCCCTCTGGAATGAGTCGATTGGATATATTGCCACATAGTGACCTTGGGACTGGCCCTCCTGGCTTAAGGCCCCAAGCACCTAAATGATGAGCATGTCAAGGGAGTGGAGGGAGAACACGTGAGCTGCAGCAGAGGTACCGGAAGCCCAGCCTGGATCCCAAGGGCTAGAACAGGGCAGAGAGTTCCAGCCGTGAGGGCGGATGGGATATTACAGTTGGGCTTTTAGGAGGCAGGACAGACGAATCTGTTGTGATGGGAAATGTACATGTGGTAGGAGGGAGCTGGGGCCACAGAAATGAAATTGTGATGGTGAGTGAAGAGCCTACATATTCTGGGTCCCCAGAAACAGTCCCCTGAGCAGCTAAAAGGCCGACTCTATGGTACTCAGGTATTGTACTCTCTAGGTCTCTCTCTCTCTCTCTCTCTTTTTTTTTTTTTTTTTTTAGGTTTTTGCCAGAGGGTACATGTACTCACCAGAGAAAGGGAAAGTGAAAAATCATCCTCCAGGGGCATTGGCCACGCTGCAGGCCCTTCTCCATTCTCTCCTCTGGATTTGTGGGCACGCATGCCCATGTGCCCAGCATAGTTTTCAAGTCCATGTGACTTGAACCATGGTCAGCCCTGTGAAAATCCAGCACTTAACCACTAGGCCACTTGCTGGCTCCTTTTCTTTTCTTTTTTTTAAAAGAATTATTTAATTTTAAAAAATGTATTGCTATTATTACTTTCCAGTTTGATCCAAGAAAGAGTGGGAGAAGGTGAGAAAGCAAGCCACCAGGTCTGGGACTCGAACCACTGTCAGCCTTGTGGGAGTCCAGCACCTTTAACCACCAAACACCTTCCAGCCCTGGCTTCTCTTGAAGTCTATTTTGTTGCTACATATTGCACTTTGTTTGTGCTTTCAATGGGTCACTTTTATTATTAAATCCACCATAATATGTACAACTCTCTGGTCAGGGACGCTGCATTGCTAGGTCCCTCCAGGGACAAGGCAAGGAAGCTGTGGTTCCCCCCAGTTCTTCCTCTGCATTCTGATCTAGGAGATAGGCTAAAGAACGCACCACTACAAGGTGGCAATGTAGGGGCTTGCTCAGAACAGTAGGAGATACAGGGAAAAGCCTGACTCTTAGCAAGAGCTTCGTAAATACTGTTTACGAAACAGATGAAGTTATTTGGTAAGGAATCGGCTGGCCATAATCAGAGCAGGCTGTTTCATTTTCCACCTGCTCCTGTTGCTTCTGCCTTCTCTGCCCACCCATACAGTGGGTGTCTTGGCTGCTCCCCTGGGAGCCCTCCCCACCCTCCTCAGGCTCCCACCTCACCCACCCTCCAACCATCTATACCCTTACTGTAGGGAGTGTGTGCTCCTGAGATGGAACACATAGGACTTGAACTTGAAGAGTGGGCCCCGGGCTGGGTCTTCTGCCCATAGCCATTTGGAGAATCTGAATGGGCACTTGTGTCTTGGTTCTTGACCAAAGCACAGTATAGCAATAGTCATATTCTGAATTAATCCGTGTCTTTTATTCTGCTCCTTGTCAACACAGCAGTGTAGTGCAAATTCAAAATTAGATCCTCCTTTGTTCATGAACTTGATTTTTCAATTATTTCTTCTAAAGGAGTGCTCCTGGAAGACCCCATGGGAAGACCTACTTCTCTGGAACTGGGTGATACTGGCACTGCCCAGAATGCCAGCCTACCTGGGCACCAGTTCCGTGGGTTCCTTGTCACTCCGGCAGCCCCAGAGAGGGTGCTGTTCGGATTCTTTCTCCCTGCCCAATCGGGGTTCCTCCTTCCCTCTCTCCTATGCCCTTTTTTTTTTTTTTGGAGAAGTTTTTGCTATAGGGCACGTGTGCTCTCCAGACTGACAGAAAGACAGAAAGCAAGAAATCACCCCCCAGGGGGGATGGCCACACCACAATCCCTTCTCCTCCATTCTCCTCTCAGGATCTTGGGCATGCACGCATACACACCCAGCGTGAGTTTAATCCACCAGGTCTGGGACTCGAACCATGGTTAACTACATGGGAGTCCAGCGACATAGCCATTACACTAACTGCTGGTCCCTCCCATGCCCTCTTTACCATGAGGTTTGCCAGTGATCACACTCACGTCCGGTGCTATCTCCTTCCAACCTTCTGGTGCTCACTTCTCATAGGCTTAAATAAAGCGTTGCTGAACTAATGAGACTTCCCTCCAGGTCGCCCACACACACCGGCATCTCCATTCCCGGTGCTCGGTCCATAGCCTGTGCCAGCTTGGAACCATGGGTGCAATTTTCCAACGTTGACAGAAAGGAAAACGTGCCCAGGACAAGTTTGAGAAAGCACAAGTTTAGGGACCAGCAGCTGGCATAATGGTTACATTACTGGACTCCCACATAGTAACCCGGGATTCAAGTCCCAGACCTGTCGGCTCACAACACTCACGTCGGGCACATGTGCGTGCATGCCCAAGATCCTGAGAGGACAATGGAGAAGAGAGTGCGGTATGGCCATCCCCCACGGGGGGTGAGTTCTCGCTTTCTGTCTCTGTTTCTATCTCTCCGGCAAGCGCGCACACCCTATAGCAAAAAAAATCTCTCTAAAACACACACACACACAAATTTAGCACTACGGATACATTATACCCACATTTAGTCATTTATTTATTAAGTGTCTCTAGGAAGTTGTGACCTCAGAAGTTAAACCCCTGCACCATTCTTTCCTCACACCCCACAGTGTGGAGTGCTTGTTTCCTGTGGTTGCTGTAGAGATGGCCATAGACTTAGCGGCTTCACACACCACAGATTTATCATCAGACATTTGTAGAAGTCAGAAGGCCCGGGTGGGTTTGGAGGGCCGACGCCCAGGTGCAGGCAGAGCACCCTCGCCTAGAAGCCCAGAGGGACTGCTTCCTTGCCTTCCAGGCTCCCGATGCTGTCTGCACTCTGTGCCTCACATGCCCCTTCTCCGTCTCCATCTTCAAAGTCCACAGCGCGGGCTCTCCCGGGCTCTCTCTCTGATCTGGTTTTTGATTATTTGTTTGTTTGAATTCCCAGAGGGCACACGCACTGGCCAGAGAGAAGGAGACAGAGGACACACCCCCACGGGGGCATGGTCACACCCCAACCCCTTCTCCTCCCTTGTCTGTCCTACCAGGATTTTAGGCATGCACATGCACTTGGCATGTTTTCTCAGCCACGGGAGCCAGGATGTGAGGGGCAGCTGGTCACGTGGGGTCCAGCTCACCTTAACACTAGGCTGTGCCAGCCCTCCCACTCGGCTTCTGTCATCACAGGTGGGCCCTCCCCACACTCTGATCCCCCTACCTTCCTTTTCCACATAGAAAGCCCCTTGTGGATGATTGGGCCCGCCTGGACCGTGACCTCCCTGTCAATTTCATCCCGTCTGTACAGTCCCCTTTGTCACGAGGGGGAACCTGTTCACAGACTCCAGGGACCGCTGCACCAACTTGCAGGGCAGAAGCATTATTTGGGCTCTGATGGGAGGGAAGCCACATGGTCACACTGAGACTCCTCGAAAACCATGGATATCCAAGTAAACTTTCTAATTCCTTGTTTTATTTTCAGATGCAGAGAGACATTGTTTATGCAAGAGGAGATGGCCCTGGTGCCTCTCGACCTGGATCCACGGCTCACCCACCCCATGCGATTCCAAATTCTCCACCATCCACTCCGGTGCCCCATTCTATGCCCCCGTCCCCATCCAGAATTCCCTATGGGGGCACCCGCCCCATGGTGGTTCCCGGCAATGCCACCATCCCCAGGGACAGACTCTCCAGCCTGCCAGTCTCCCGATCCATCTCCCCAAGCCCAAGCGCCATTTTAGAAAGAAGAGATGTCAAGCCAGATGAAGACCTGGGTGGCAAAAATGTCGCCATGTACAGAAACGAGGGTTTCTACGCGGACCCTTACCTGTACCATGAAGGACGGATGAGCATCGCCTCGTCCCACGGTGGGCACCCGCTGGACGTCCCCGATCACATCATCGCGTATCACCGCACAGCCATCCGGTCAGCGAGTGCTTATTGCAATCCCTCTCTGCAAGCCGAGATGCATATGGAGCAGTCCCTGTACAGACAGAAGTCAAGGAAGTACCCTGAGAGCCATTTGCCTACCCTGGGCTCCAAGACGCCTCCCGCCTCTCCGCACCGAGTCGGTGACCTGAGAATGATAGACATGCACGCTCATTACAATGCCCACGGACCCCCGCACACCTTGCAGCCAGACCGGGCCTCGCCAAGCCGCCAGTCCTTTAAAAAGGAGCCGGGCACCTTGGTGTATATCGAAAAACCGCGCAATACCCCAGGATTATCTGGCATTGTGGACCTCGGCCCCCCTCTACTTGAGAAGCAAGTGTTTGCTTACAGCACTGCTACGATCCCCAAAGACAGAGAGACCAGGTAAGGCATGGGGAGGGTGGCTGAGAGCGATCTGTGCTCTTCACTGCTGAGCGCTGTCCTTCGGAGGTCGGCCCGAGAGGACGAATGGCACCGGTCATGTGCAGCATGGCCGACAGGTGCTGCAAAGAAAGTAGAGTGACCTCAGAGATTACCCCGTCTTTGAGGAATTCCTAAGTCAGTGGGGTGAGGTGAGGCATGCCAGCAGCCATGTAAGAGAGGGCACGTGCAGGGCAGGCAGATGGTATAGTGGGTATGTCCCTGGACTCCCACATGACCGATTGCGGTTCAAGTCTTGGGTCCACTGGCTTGAAAATCATGTTGGTACATGTGCGTGCATGCCCAAGATCTCAGGAGGAGAATGACAGAGAACCGATTGTGTAGTGGCCATCTTCCCTGGGGGGCGATGTCTCACTTTCCCTCTCAGTGTCTCTGTCTCTCTCTCACCCCCTGGTTAAGTGCATGTGCCCTAAGGCAAAGACTTCTTTAAAAAAAAAAGTGGTCACATGCAGCAATTTCCGTGATCAGTCCTGCAGGCTTTGAGGCACGGTAGTAGCAGCCTTCTCATTAATCTAAATCTGAGTAACTCAGGAGAAAATTGTGATTCACAGAAACCTTTGGGCGGATAGATCAAGACATCATAGTAATTGATCTTCCGCGGAAAAGAAATGAATGGTTTAGGTTTTAATTGTTTGAGATGTCAATTTATGCATTTCCCTGTGGAATGAAGTTTTGTTTTCTCACCTAGTTGTGGGACACAGAAAGAATGTGCCACTATCTGTCTTCTAGGATGACAAAGCGTGACTCTGCATGAAAATAGTAACGGAATGGTTTAGATTTCATGCGCGTTAGGAGGTGGTGCTGAATTCTACTAAATCTTTCTAGGGAATGAGATGCTCTGGATATTTAAATTTCTTTCCAAATACATGCATTTTATTTTTTATAGATCTAGAACCTTCCTGCTATATCATGAAAACCCTCCAAAGGGTTTTCTCTGTGTGTAGTAATGGAAAAACCAAGTCTGAGATCCAGATGTTCAGCTGCTCAGTACTGTACTGTCACTTGCTATTCCATGAGAAGGCCCCAATTGTGAATGGAGTGCAGACTGTCTACCTTAGTATTTTCACACACACATCAGAAAGCCCTGTCCCCTTTAGCAGGTTATCTCTCCTTATTTCTTCAGTCCCAGTGAGTATCACAGAAGAAAGATTTCAAGAGGACAGAGAGAGAATGAACGTGGACGTTTTGAGGTCATTAATCCAGCAGCCAATTCCAGCTTCCTCTGTCAGCTAGAGAAACAGCAATGGGGACCGGCTGGCTTCTGTAGAACTGAGAAAAATGAAGGATTGGAACGTAGTAGTCATTCTCTCCTTTCCAACGTCCTTTAAAGGGCATTGAAATTCTAAGAATCAAAGAAAACGGTCATAACCACAGGTGTCTAAGGGGTTTGGGAGAGGAGGCTCATTGGAACAGACCGGTGTCACCACCGGAGAGGAGTCGACCCATGGTGTTGGAATCTTGCATGCTTGTGCTGTGATGCTTTGCAGAGAGGGTAACCAAGTGATCCCCGCAGTGGGCTCTGAGGCATTAGTTGGGAAAGGGTGTGTAACTGAGAAGATGGGATTTAGCACTCTAAGAATTTAGTCTAGAAGCAATAAAAATGTCTATCTGCATAATATGCTGTTAAGAACCAGAATCCATTGACATTGTCTGCCTTCCTCCCAGCCCCAGCCCATGTCACCCATGTTCCTGCCACACGTGTATTACTTAGTGAGCGTTGTCGAATCCTGCTTTTCAAGGGATCTGGTTATGGGAGAAAATAAAACACAGGAATTCAAGTCTAGTGATCTGTGGAGTCTCTATGTGACACCCTGATCAGCGTCTTGAAGGATGTAGCTTTTAGTACCTTCTGTGTTCTTTTAGGGCCTCTAATTCCTCTTTTAAGGCCTCTAATTCCTCTTTTAAAAAAAGAACTCGCTGGCCTCAGGGACTTTCATTTCACCCAACTTTGGAAAAGTCACTGGATTTCTGTTTCGCATGCTAGAAACCCTTTTTAGAAAATCCAAATTATTGTATTTCCAGAATAATAAGTATTAGTAAAAGTGGACAAAAAGATTGATGTTCACCTATACTATATACTGTCATTATCACTAACATATTCTGATATATGATTGTAATTAGAAATACAATTTTTACAATTTCACGTTTTCCATTCCCCAAAACATGAAACAGCAGAAGGAGAATTGTATTTCACCCATCTTACCAGGGCAACTCCTCACCTGTCAGTTAGCTTATCTCCCGAGGGTGGAATTGGAGTGCTTGCATTTATGTGTGGGCTGGCTAGGTTCCGGTCTCCTTGTAGCCTTACACACACACACCAAAAGCACACCACATACACATACCACATTGATATATGTCCTCTACACTTAGACTATTTTTTTTTGAGAAGTTTTTGCCATAAGGCACATACACTCGCCAGAAAGAGAGAGACACAGAGACAGAAAGGGAGAAATCACCCCCCAGAGGGGATGGCCACGCCACAATCCCTTTCCCTTCATTCTCCTCTTGGGATCTTGGGCACGCACACACATGCACCCAGCATGAATTTAAGCCACCTGGTCCAGGACTCGAACCATGGTTGACTACATGGGAGTCCAGCAACATAGCCATTATGCCAACTGCTGGTCCCTACACTCACTATTACTGAAAGACCTAAACACTCCCCACAACTTCGCCAGACACATGACAAAAGTGAGTAAGGACTCTCTGAATAAAAGAAAAAAAAACTGGGCCAGCCACTGGCATGGCAGTTGAGGCAGCTAGATCTCACTTGGCCCAATATGCAATTTGAGTCCAGGACCTAGTGGCTTGAAAAACATGCCAGGCACATGTGCATGTGTGTCAAAAATCCTGAGAGGAGAATGGAAGAGAAGGGATTGTGATGTGGCCATCCCTTTGGGGGTGATTTCTCACTTTTCCTCTCATTATCTCTCCCTGTCTCTTTCTGGTGAGGAAAAGAAAAGAAAAGAAAAGAAAAGAAAAGAAAAGAAAAGAAAAGAAAAGAAAAGAAAAGAAAAGAAAAGAAAGAAAAGAAAAGAAAAGAAAAGAAAAGAAAAGACAAGACCCAGCACAGGCTCTGTGTTAAGGAGATTCTGCACATCATACAGTGTAATGCTCTGAGCAGCCGCGTATGGTATACACTGTCATTACCCCATATTACAGTACAGAGATTGAGGCTCAAAGAACTTAAGCAACTTACTCAAGTCTGTAAGTGGCATGAAATGTCCTGACCCATTAAAGAATCCATACCATTGTGCAGGGTTCTGCCCGTGAGTGAGAACCATGAGCCCTTTTTACACAGGAGAGAAGGAAATTCAAGAGTCAATTTTGAGCATTTCAACCAAAATCCTTCAAAAATTGTTTCAGAACTTGATGCTAAGTAACTGCTCCTAAAGGATATTTACAGTCACAAACGTGATAGAATTTGAATACTTAACGCTGCTAAATATATACATGCCGTTTAAAATATAACTGGCCTAGCTAGTATATTAGCACAATTATGCAGAAATAGGATAAGGCAAAAAGAGACAGTCTTGGTAGATTTTCTTTTTTAAAAATGCAGCTGAGTTCCACGACAAAGAAAAAAAGTATAAACACCCTAAACAATGACTGAAGCTCAAAATTATAGTCCATCGTCTCACCTCTGCTGTGATGTTATTTTAGATATATTTAATTTGCACAAGTCTAGTTAAAGAATCTTCAGCCCCTTAAAGCCTAACTTCATGAATATGAGACCCAATAAAGTCCCAAAGCAATTTTGTATTAAGAAGCAAATCAATCTGAGAGTGCTGTGTTTTTGTTTTGGAGAGGTTTTTACCATAGGGTACGTGCACTCATCAGAAAGACAGAGAGACAGAAAGCGAGAAATCACCCCCTAGGGGGTATGACCACACCACAATCCCTTCCCCATTCTCCTCTTGGGATCTTGGGCACGCATGCACACACGCCCCGGCATGAGTTTAAGCCACCGGGTCCGGGACGCGAACCGCGGTCGACCACGTGGGAATCCAGTGACATAGCCATTACGCTAACTGCTGGTTCCCTCTCTCTGTCTTTCTTTTTTTTTTTTTTTGAGAGGTTTTCGCCACAGGGCGCGTGCGCTCGCCAGACAGACAGAGAGACAGAAAGCGAGAAATCACCCCCTAGGGGGTATGACCACACCACAATCCCTTCCCCATTCTCCTCTTGGGATCTTGGGCACGCATGCACACACGCCCCGGCATGAGTTTAAGCCACCGGGTCTGGGACTCAAACAGCCGTTGACTACGTGGGAGTCCAGCAACATAGCCATTATGCTAACTGCTGGCCCCTGAGAGTGATTTTTATGTGAGTCATGGAGGTGAAATTTTACATCTAAGATATGATGCTACGGAGACCAGGAGGGTCCCTCTACTGTTCCAGAGAGCTCTTCGCGCTAACAGCCCAAATACCAGCATGATGTTTGAGATTGGAGAAAAATGTCTTTCTTTCACATCTGTAATCAAGAGGCACCCAATGGTAGCATTTTTGAAAGAACTTGATTTTTATAACAGTTTTATTCACTTAAGAGACCAAGTAATTTCATCTTGATTCTTTTTTCAAGTTATTTATTTCTTCCATGAAAGAGAAAAACAGGTACCCCCAACATGATCTTTACGCCAGGATCCATCTCCAGCCTCAGGGAGCCCAAATCCCAGCCGCACAGAGAGACCTCAGAATACAAACCACTGGCAAACGTGGCCACCGTGTGGGGAAGAGGCATTACCACTGCACCACCACTGTTGGCCTAATCAGATTCTTATATTTAGTCCTGGACCTTGTTCTAATCAATTTTATATCTTTTCTTAAAAGTTTATTTATTAGGACCAGCAGATGGCATAATAGCTACATTGCTAGACTCCCATGTAGTCAGCCATGGTTCAGTTCCCAGGCCCTGCAGCTTAAAACTCATGCTGGGCACATGTGCGCACGTGCCCAAGATCCTGAGAAGAAAATGGAGGAGAAGGGATTGCAGCATGGCCATCTATCTGGGGGCGAGATTTCTCACTTTTTGTCTTTCTGTCTCTCTGGCAAGTGCACACGCCCTGTAGCAAAAATCCCTCTAAAAAAAAGTTGTTTTTTTGTTTCGTTTTGTTTTTTTTGTTTGTTTTTTATTCATGATAGAGAATGCACAAGCATGCACGAGTGATGCTCACCAGGGTCTCGTGACACTGCAGTCTCCTTTCCCTGTTCCTCCAGGATCAGGGTCATGGGTCATCAGGATCATGGGGGCACACATGCATACACCTGGCGTGTTTTCTCGTCAGTCTAGAGTTCTGAACCCGCAATCCGTATGTGGCCTCCAGATCTGCAGTTCAATTTGCTGCTGACTATACCACCAGGCAGGGCATCTGTTTTCTAATAATCTAATTATGACAAACAGTATCTAGAAGTGCTGGAGAAGACCATGCATGTAGTATAACATGCGTGTGGTAGGGCCCTCCTCCCAAGAAGGCTGTGGGCTCTGGCGTGGAGTATCCGATCTGGGCAGCAATCCTCATGCGTGAGCTTCTACAAAGAAAACAGTCTTGAGTGGTGAGATGGCTTTACCCAGATGGCTTCTTTGCAGCTGGGACCCCAGGAAGAGCCTAGATCTGAGTGATGACAAGTGAACAGACTGCCAAGGGAGACAGTGTCACAAATGGCTTGGTGCATGAGGCTCTGTCTTCCCTGCATCAGAACGTTACCTTGTTGAACAGCATCATTATTTCTATTCATGGCATGGAAAACAGCCCTTAAGATTTGTAAAAGTCTAGGGCATGTATGCATTGCTGTTTTTCTATTTGTAGTTTGGATCATATAAAGTAATATCTTTATTGAAATAACACTCCAAAAATGGTTGCTCATTGCAGAGTGACTGATAGCTCTCCATCCAAATACACAGCTCTCTCTACCTGGAACGTGATTTTCCAAGACGTGTAAACTTGAACTGAAATATTTTTACACCATTCTCTACCTAGAGCAGCTAAATTCAAAAACTAGCAGAGTCATGGCAGGGAGCAGGTTCTTGCGCTCTCTGGATCCCTGTGTGTGGAGAGAAAGAACCCACATGGGGTTCTGTTGAGATCTCTGGGGCTGCCTAGACAGGGAGCAGGGCCCATAACTGTTGGCCAGTTAGGAAAAAGGGGGAAAAACTACTTCTGTGCGTGGGAGGGAGCTGCATGCTAACTCGTGGTCTGTATCCGTTTTTAATCATCTTGCATCACTTTCTCATTTTACAAGGATTAAACATTATTGTATTGGTAGCTTTGAGGGGTGGAAGAGAGTCTTGGTTTAACAGTTGATCAAACAAAAGTCTGCATTCGGATTTATGTCATTTAAGATGCTCTCTGTGACTGGCAGACCTTGGAAGAGTCTGCATTCTGCTTCATCCTGCTAGAGAGCAGGGAGTCTGCAAGGTGGAGGATGAGTGATCATTTCTTTCCTCTCCCGCACGTATGGGCCAAAGTGAGCCACGTCAGTGATGTCAGACTCGGCCTCTCTCTAAAGCAGGGCTCCTTGTCTGCTGTGCTGTAGACGGTTGAGGCTTGAGACTTTGTGGTGGGGCAGTCCTGTGCATTGTATTATGGGATGTTTAGCAGCATCTTGGTCTCTGCCCACTAGATTCCAGTAGCAAACTACCCCAAGATTGCCCTTGTCACGACAACAAACATGTCTCTAGACCTTGCCGAATGCCCCTGATGAGGGAAATACTGCTCTAGAAGAAATCTGGACATTTCGACTTAGGTAGAGAAATGAAAGAGTGCCCCATGCTCGGGCAGTAGACATTGTGACATCTGTAAGACATAGATTGTGACGATTATTACCTTGATTCTGCACTTTACCCCTTGGTAAAGAAACTCATTATTGATGCAACTACTATTATTGCCTGTGCTTTAATGGATCTGCCCAGCAACCATTGATTGAGAGGAGTTAATCTGGCTGTCGACGTTGTTTTCATTTTCTTTCTTTCTTTTTTTTGGGGGGAGAGGTTTTTGCTATAGGGCGCGTGCGCTTGCCAGACAGACAGACAGAGAGAGAGAGAGACAGAAAGTGAGAAATCACCCCCAAGGGGGGTTGGCCATGCCACTATCCCTTCTCCTCCATTCTTCTCTCAGGATCCTGGGCACGCATGCACACACGCCCGGCATGAGTTTACACCACCGGATCCGGGACTCAAACTGCGGTCGGACTACATGGGAGTTCAGCAACATAGCCATTACGCTAACTGCTGGTCCCTGGTCGTGGACTTTTAAGCTTGGGTTTAAATCCAAGTTCTAACACTCGGTACAGTTGGGGCCTTTGACAAACCACTGGATCTTGCTCTGCCTCCATTTGTTCATCTATAAAATAGAGATACGGATGGTATCCACCTCGTGCAGTGGAATAACCCATGACGCCTTAATGCCTTGTGCTGTGCCTGGGATACACTAAGTGCTCAAGGGTTCCTACCTTGAGCAAAGCTCTCTACTCAGTGCTACCCAGCAGGGAGGGAAATCCACAGAGAGAGCTGAGACGGGAGAGACCGTTATGAATAAACATTGAAAAGCACTGGAAGAAGGAGGTGACAACCTAGAACTAAGTGTGAACAGAAAACAGAACTAGCTCAGCTCACAGATCAAATTCCAATGTGCCAAGGGCCAAAGCCACTTGTTGGTCTATTTCAGGAGAAGAGTCAGGATTGCACATCTTCTTGGGTTTTAAAGGTAAAAATACAAGCCAGGTGTGCTACATCCTTTGACGATTGCATCTGAGCTCTGCGGTTGATGACAAAGGCACCTCGCCAGGTATGGATGCAGTTACTAGGTTACCTGTTTGGATGTCTAATCGTGCCTGACGGAGTCCGCTCTGGCCTGAATTGCTTCTCTATGTAGCTGTAATTATGGATCAATAAATGTTTATTGAGCTCCTCTCACATGCTCAGCTGTGGACCTCAAGCTTCGCTGGATACAAAGAAATTTAGATGCGGCCTCCAAATACAAGGAGCATAAACCACGAAGACAGTTATATTGGGTCGCTAGAAAAGTCATGGTATTTTCCTATGTTTTCTATGCAAACAGACGTCATGACTTTTCCGACCACTTTATAAAACGTTAAAAGCTTAATGTAAACATATACACGATGTCATGGTTAAGCACAGAAAACTAAGGAGCTTCAAGTGCTACTAAATACCTGCTTTGGAGGAACAACCACAAGAGTGAGATCTCATTCTTGACATTTCTTTTGGTGTTGCTAATGCCTAAGGATGCTCAGCCTGTCATCCTGAGTGACAGCATCTCCTAGTGAAGCCGTGAAAAGGACATACCCAGTCCAGCTCCTCTCCCAGAGACCCAAGCTTCAAGACAAGAGCATATTCCAGTGACTGGAAGTCCAGCTTGGACAGTCGGGACACGTTTTCCTTGGAAACAATGAGGAACAGCAATGGGACTAATAATACATTCTAGGTTAAAGAGGCTCCCTTGGGCCAGCTGGCAGTCTAACCATCACTTATCCAAGTTCTGAACAATGAAAGTCCAAGAAACTTCTCAATTACAAGCCTGCCATAATTTGCGGATTACTCATACATAATTAATTCCAAAGAAGTGATACAAACAGTAATTGATGTGAATTCAAGAAATGGAGTTCTTTCCTCTAGTCCTATTGGTCGGGGTGCCTTCCTGAAAACATCAAGATGGTCCAGAATTTGAGGCATGTACATGTGAAAAGAAAAGAAATCATTGTGGAGTCTGTCTTTATCTAAAATTTGCTGTAGTTCTACCATGATGGCACCTGTAAAAATTCTCTCTCTCTCAGGTGCTGCCTTGCCAGTCTCAGAAATCACGTGAGTGTGGATAAATTGAATTATGATGTCATTCACTGGATTACAACTTATGGTTAAGCAATACATGTGAATCATTCCTTAGGCTGCTGAGTCAGGCAACAGATGGCTGACAAATACTTGACCAACTGATACATTTATGAAGATAGCTCCATTTTTATGCCAGGGATATACTTTCTTTCTTTTCTTTTTTTAGAGAGAGAGAGATTTCTGCTGTAGGTGCATGCACTCGCCTGACAGACAGAGAAAATCATCCCCCAGGGGGATGGCCACACCACAATCCCTTCTCCTCCATTCTCCTTTTGGGATCTTGAGCATGTACACACAGGTGCCCAGCTTGAGTTTAAGCCACCAGGTCCTGGATTCGAACCGTGATTGACTGCGTGAGTGTCCAGCGATGTAACCATTACATCATCTGCTGGTCCCGATGCCATGGATATTCTGTCAAAAATGCCAATGGAGAGCTGGCTCCATGACACAGTTGTAATGTAGTGCTCAAGAGAAGCTGGATTCCACATGGCAACTGCAGTTTGAATCTCTTGCCCTTTGGTCTGAAACATGCCAGATATGTATGTGGGTGTGCCCAGGGTCTAACAGGCTGGAGAACCAGAGGAAGGGGATTGTAGCATGGCTGGACCTCTCTCTCTCTCTCTCTGTTTTTCTCCCTTTCTCTCCCTCGTACAAACACATGCTCTATCGTGAATAAAGTGGAAAAACAATGTAATAACAGTGGGATGACTGTCACAAATCTGTGCTACTTTAAACAGTCCAACCTCTCAAAACGAAAAGCCATCATCTGTCACGAATTAGATCCAATTAAAATGGACTTCTGTATCTCCTTTCAATATTCATGAGGTACTGTCAATCAGAAGTCTTAAGTCTGAAACCAGGACCTAATCTAGAATAACCTAAATACTCTGAGAGTCTTTGCAAGAAGAGTTAATAGTTTAAGTGTAAAAGTCTACCTTCTTTAAAAATGGCAAGATGTGGGACCAGCAATTGGTGTAATGGCTATGTCACTGGCCTTCCATGATGTCGACTATAGTTCAAGTCCCGGACCCGGTGGCTTAAACTCATGCCCAGCACGTGTGCATACATGCTCCCAAGATCCCAAAAGGAGAATGGAGGAGAAGGGATTGCAGTGTGGCCATCTCCCCTGGGGGGTGATTTCTCGCTTTCTCTCTCTGTCTCTTTCTGTCTTTCTGGCAAGCACATGCACCCTATAACAAGAACCTCTACAAAAAAAAAAGAAGGCAATATGAGGGACCCGCAGATGATGTAATGGTTACATCGCTGGATTCCCATGTGGTTGACCGCAGTTAGAGTGCCTAACCTGGTGTGTGTGCATGCATGCCTCAGATCCCGAGAAGAGAATGGAGAAAGAAGGGATTGCGGCATGACCGTTCCCCTTGGGAGGGGAGGTGATTTCTCACTTCCTGTTTCTCTGTCTCTCCAGTGAGCACATGCACTCTATAGCAAAAATTTCTCCAGAAAAAGAAAAAAAAAAATGGCAGGAGTCAGCCTGGGTGCCACACAGCCTAACAACTGGGCTCGTTGTCTTAGCATATGGCCCGGTGCCGACAACCCCAGGTTCACTGGACACCTAGGCCATGATGTAACCTCTCTTGGGATCATTTGTCTTTCTGGCTGGTAGGGATCATGAAGATTGTACTCGTCCTTATTTCAGGTCTGGCTTTTATTTTTCTTGAATGAAACAAATGAAATCATGAGGGGATCTTCGAAAGGTACATATAAAGTGTTTATTATGAAAAAATCTATGCAGGGATTTCAATATTTTTTTTTTGCATGAAAATAAAACTTGTGTTTTGGTTTTGCTTTTAATTTGCTACAGGGCAAGTACTTTTGCCAAAGAGAGGCGCAGACAGAGAGGGAGACATCTCCCTGTAAGGACAGGGGGGAGACGGCCATACTGTAATCCCCTCTCCTCCATTCTCCTCCAGGGACTTTTGGCACACAAGCATGTGGCCGGCCTGTTTTCTAAGCGGCTGGATTTGGAACTTAAACTGTGCAGTGGCTTCAGCTGCCTTAACCACCATGCCACCTGCCGGCCATAAAGTTTGTACTTCAATTCCATTTTATCCACAAACTTTCTGAAGTCCCTTCTTAGAGCCAAATCTAAGGATTGTTTCTAACTATAAAAACTAAATAAATAAATGAAGATTTTGGGCCAACCCTGCGGTTAAGGGAGCTGGACCCCCACATGATTGTCAATGATTCAAATCTCATTCCAGGTAGCTTGAAAAACACTCTGCACGCATGTCTGTCCCAAATCCTCACAAGATGGAGTTGTGAAGGAGAAAGGATTGCAGTGTGACCCGGCCCCATTAGGGGATGTTTTCTCTCCCTCTTTCTTTCTCTCTGTCTCTCTCTCTCTCTTTCTCTCTCTCTGTCTCTCTCTGGCTACCGCACACACCCTCGGGTAATTAAAAAAAAGGCAGGTCTTTTAAAGTCTTTATTGCCCACTCCACTCATGTAGGGCCAACTTACACGACCAGTAAAGACCGCTTCTTCCTTGTCTGTCTTCAGAGCCGAGGAGATGTGGGAGAACACTGCATCCTAATCCCTGACTTTACAGAAGGGGAACCGAAGAGACTCCCGAAGGTCCAGTTTTCATTATCACACTGTTCAGCTCTTTTTCCTCTTTGTAATGAAGGCAGTGTGTTTCTGGGTCCCCCAGCAAGCACAAGTAACTAAGAGCAAACAAACAAACAAACAAAAAACCCAGAGAGGCTAAATATAGGAAATGCCTTAGTTCTTTTTCGTTATCATATTTCTTTGGAGTCCACCCAGAGAGTTTAAAGATCAAAAGCAGGTGCCAGTGAGGAGCTTATTACCACAGCCACCCGAGGACCACTCGGAGAGCATTTCTCCGCAGCCTCTGACCCCATCGCTCACGTAAGTTAGATTATAGGCAAGCAGCCTGTAACATGACTGAAGGGCTACTTTCACAGGCCTGAACCCGTACAAAAAACGACATGTCACTTCTAGAACATGAATATTTAAGATCATCCTCGGGGAAGAGAAGGAAAGTGCAGAAGAGGTGATCTGGTAAACCTGGGTGTGGCTTGCCCTGGGGTGTGGAGGCTCTAGTCACCCAGCAGAGAGCCAGCCGGAAGTGAGGTGCCTCGCCCTGCTGGGAGTCCCTGTGCGGGGCAGCTCAGAGGCCTGGCAGAGGGCTTGGTGCGGGAGCCTGCAGGGGCTCGGTGGCCTCCTGCTGCCTGAGCCTTTGCGTCCTCTGCTGTGATAGAAGGATGTAACTACTACTTTTTAGGGATTCTGTGCAGGTGAGGTGAGAACAGAAAGGGCTGGCTCCACGGCTAGTGCAGGGGTCCCCAACCTCTGAGCCACAGAACGGTCTGGGCCTTATTATTACAATGTAATAATAATAATAATAATAAACTCTACAGTAAATGTAATGCACTTAAATCATCTCAAACCGTTTCTCCAGCACCCCCTTGGTCTGTGGAAAAATTCTGTTCCACTAAACTGGTCCCTAGTACCAAAAAGGTTGGGGATTACTGCCCTAGTGGTTAAGGGAGCTGGATCCTACATACCCAGCTACTTGGTCAAATCCTGTCCACAGAGACTTGAAGATCACACCGGGCACATGTGTGTGCATGCCCAAAATCCCAAAAGAGGGAGAGATGGAGAAGGGATTGTGGCGTGGCCATCTCCTGTGGGGGGTGCTTTCTCCCTCTCGCTCTCTCTTTTCGTCTCACTGTTTCTGGCGAGCACATGCGCCCTCTGGCAAAAAATTTTTAAATACAGTTGTGGGACCAACAGATGGTGTAATGGTTATATCGTTGTACTCCCATGTAGTCAACCGTGGTTTGAATCCTGGATCCGGCGTCTTTAACGTACTCCAGGTGCATATGCATGCATGCCCAAAATCCCAAGAGGAGAATGCAGAAGGGATTGTGGTGTGGCCATCCTCCCAGGGGCTGATTTCTCACTTTCTGTCTCTCTGTCTGTCTCTGTCTCTTCAGCAAGGGCATACACCCTATAGCAAAAATCTCTCTCATAAATAATTAATTGGCTAATTAATGAATTAAATAAAATAGATATACAATCATTTTCTGAACTGGAAAGTTCCCTATACAGAAGAGCGGACTGACATAAAACCAAAAAGCCATATACGTGTGCTGGCCATTTGGACCTGAGAGACTATTGTGTCCTCCTATCTGACTTGGGGCCATCTTCTGGGCCCAGCCAGAACAGCCTGCACAGAAAGGCAACATGAAAAATGAAAGGCCGCCTGGAGCAGCTCCCGAGCCTGCCGGCTGCACATGGGGGGAACGCCCGATGCAGGGTGCACGTTGGGCACGCAGGCCTGGGTGTGGCTGAGCTCTGCCCTGCTGTAGCCACCAGCCACACCTTTTATTTCTCCTTCAGTCAAGATCAGAGAAGCGGAACAGGAAGAACTCTGACACCTAAATAAGTCCCTTCCCGCTAGGAAATTCTGTAATTTTAGACTTCTAGGTTGGGTCAGATTTCGGGCGTGATACTCTTTGGGTGGTGAGTGTAAGAGAATGGGTCCCTGTGGGTGACAAGGGCTGGGAGCTTGGGGGGGACTGTGCTTCCTCTGCGTACTTAGGGCTTATGAAGTTCGCTCCTCCCTGTCACAAGCTCCACTCCCCCTCACAGGCTTCCTGTGTTTGAACTTGCCGGGGACTTTCCTACCTCATGGACTTCGCATTCGCTGTTTCTGCTGCTCCTGGGGTCTTTGACAAACGTCTCCCCGCCTGTCTGCTCCACCCCCAGCACTTCAGCTAGACTCCAGCAGCTCAGGGAGGCTTTTCCTGACCACCCTGCTGCCCCCAAGTATGTGGGGGACTTGAGATGTTCATGGATAAATAGAATAAAGTAGGACCTTATTTTGGTGCAAGATTTTTTTTTTTTTTTGAGAGAGGATTTTTTGTTTTGTTTTGTTTGTTTTTGTCTTAGGGCACATGCCTGCCCTAGAGAAAGACAGAAACAGTGACAGAGAAGGTGAGAAATTACCCCTACCCCCAGGGAGATGGCCACACCACAGTCCCTTCTTCTCCATTCACCTTCCAGGATCTTGGGCATGCATGCACATGTGCCCGGCGTGAATTTCCAGGCGCCGGGTCTGGGACTCAAACCACAGTCGACTATGTGGCAGTCCAGCAATGTAACCTCTATGCCATTTGCTGGCCCCATAAGAAATTCTTGAAATCCATACATAATTTTTCCATAATGCACATTTTCCATGATCCTTTTGAAATCTCATTTACTGGTATGATTAAATATATATATGTATACACACACACACCTATACTTATATAATTTAGTTCACCATAACCCCCCCACCTCCCAGAATGTCAGTTCAAGGAGGACAAAACTACAGAAGAGCCTAGCAGAGAGAGTATGTCAGGGTGTGGTACGTGGAGTTCACGCCAGGGAAGGGACAGGAAGAATTAGCAGGGACTGTCCAGATAGTCCTGGTGGCAGAGGGCGGAGGGAGTGCGACCACATGCAGGGAGAGAGCTAGTTTTGTATGACTCAGGGAACTGAAGACAACAAAGGACTGCTCTACTGAAAGGGGATTCTGGAGTTTCAGATCTAGGCGGTAAAACCATTGAAGGTCACCGTCCAGCTGTGAAGGCCAGTTGGAAGATGTGTAACGCTACACTTCTGAAGGGCCGATCAGTGTGGTGTTGGCGCTATGACAGATGTGCCCGGCGCTGACTGACGGGACAACTCCCAGGCTGGAGTCACCAAGGATGTGAGGGGATTTCCTGAGTGCGGGGAGGGAAGATAAGGTGAATCAGAAGCAGGGGAGATGCTGACTGAGATGTTGGACAGAACGATGGATTGACATGCCAGCATGTTCTGTCTCCCTGCTCAGTCTGTGGGCAGAGGACCATGGGAGGAAGCGCAACCTTCAGGGTCAGGCTGAAAACATTGTTTCTTTGTGATCTCTCTCTGCCCAGTCCTCGTCTAAGGACTGAGGCTGCGAGAAAAATGATCAGACACGGCCATCACCCCAGAAGGACGTGCTATGATGGGGACACTATTAATACATACTGAGGACCTAGAAGGATGAGTCATAGTACCCCCCCCCCCAGCATCAATACCTTCAGTGCATATTCAATAGCTATTTCAGCAAGAATTAAATTGACCTGGACATATTTTGGAGGCCTACCTTTAGCTGCACAGTTTGTTTGTTTTTACCAATAGGCTAAGTTTAGGGGAGAAATAGAAAGTTCATTGCTCGTAGTTCTGTTTGAAGCTTTACCACAAATTCAGATCGTTTTCATTCCAGAGTTTTGTTGAACTCATCTGAAAACTGTGTCTTTAATTACTTTTTTTTTTTTTTCTCCCTCATACCAAAGAATCAGGGCATGAACAAACAAGGGCATAGCCTAGCTTTAAACCTGTTCACTGTTCCATTCTGGAAAACGCCTTCAGCACTGCCAAGACTGAGAGGTTTTAGTTTAGTTAGATTTCTCCTGGGGTGGTGGGGGGCTGGGGGAGATTGACACCGTGAAAGCAAAGAACTGCTTAGGAAGCACACTTTATTCTTGACTGGTCCACAGTAGCTAGGGTGACGCCTAGCACCTATTAGTGCTCAAAAATATTTGTTGACTGACTCACAAACCGAATGTCAATTTCTGGTGAGGACAGAAAATGGGAGACAATGAACCAGAATGGCAGGGTGAGGCGGGGAGATCACAAAATATTAGAACTAGAGGCAAATGAAGAGACCACCTGGTAAGTACTCTCTGCATGCCGGCTCCGTGCCACCGGTTTTCAGAGTTAGTCACTGGTGAGGAAGGTCAATGCTTCTGCCTGGGAGCTAGCCACATCAGCTCAGCCCCTCCGGTACCCCCTCTGGTTGTTTCAAACCATATCCTTTGGGCTTCATTACAGGGAAACTGCCAGTCTGGTACTTGTTACACTGTTTACTTGTTTCTTAATAGCTGTTAATTCGTTTAGCGATAGGACGATAAGGACTTAATTCAGGCTTAATGAGGTCTCGGTCAGTACAAAGGCAAGCCTCAAGTCAAAAACTGAGGATGGCGATGCTTGAATCAAAAAGGCTTATACAGGCAGTCAGCCGCTGTAAATATTTCCCGAGGCACAGATGTTTTTTTCCCTCTCCCTGCACTCTGAAGACTGAGAACAGACCATCAGCAGTATGGGTTTTGCTTCAGTTTCTCAGACAGACATGGGGCTAGAAGGAAAGCTGGTTGAAGCAGTAGGACTTCAATATTGAAACCAGCACTTTCCCTGAATTCAGCTAGAATGTTTGTATGAATACTGTGTTTGGGCCCTGAGAAGATTCATTCAGCCGGGCTGACTTACGGCACTAAATGTCGACCTAACTGTGTTTTCTAATCATACAGAAACGGTTTATGGAATGATACAAAATGGTTTATGAAATCATTTTTAAACTGTCTTTTCCACAGTAATGATACCAGTCCTGTACTACCTTAAACCAAGTGATACGGGCAAGAATTCGCCTATGGGCCTTTACTGTTCTGATGATTTTCCTACCAAATTGCCACTGTAATAAAATGACAGGGTTGTATTTAATTTCTCTTCTTCCACTACCTTCCTTTTTTTTCCCCCCTTTTCACATTAAAACATACTTTATAACATTTCATCATGGGAGAAGACTGTGTAAGTTTCCAGTCGTTGTAATTTAGTTAAACCATAAAATTGTTTCCAGATTACCAACCATGAAATGGAAAGACAATCTTATTTATGAATTTATAAATCAGATAATCTCCCACAAATGAATCTTGAAACCAGAAACACTTTGATGATTACATAGGAGGGAAAAAGTTTTCTCATTACCATGTGTCAAAAGGAATCTATGTTGCACAGTGGTTTCCGCGGAGACGGTGGGGTGCGCATGCGTCGTCCCATCCGTGGTCTGCACATTGCTGTCTGCACCGCGCTCAGGCCCCTCTGGTTCCGGCAGAAGGGAAAAGAATCGCTCCCCTTCTACCGTCATGCTTAAGAGCCTGAACTCTCCCGGAGGGTGTCCAGGGAGCAGCTTCCTGACTCCATATCTCTGACACAACATGTCTCCTTCCCGGTCACCCAGCCGATAACCAAAGAGAGGCCACTGGAAGCACTCACTCCATTTCTCACAGCTCCACAAAGGAGAGCTTAGCGTGGGAGTACCTGGGCTGGAGAGGGGGAAGCTGTGTGGGGGCTGTCTTTACATCCTGTAGCCGTTAGCTGGGGTAAGCACAGGGCAGAAGCCAAGCACCCTCTAAGATGAAGCTAATGCCTCTGACATGTGCAATGCCGGTGGACTCCATGTGGAGGTGACCTGGCCTATGCCCTGACACTGCACCGGTCTAACCGTGAGGATCAGCTGAAGGACAGTCTTCTTGACCTGGAGTGATGCAGGGGCTTCATTTGGTTTTTAACGCTGCTGCCCTCCTTAGCTGGACAAGGTAATGGACACAGTGGACCGACGATCAGAAAGGACCCTGGCTTAGCCCTGACCAGCCTGTGCCCTGCTGGCCCTGGGATGCCAGAACTCACTGTTATTTCCCTCTCCGCACATGCGCCTTTGTGCTCTGCAGTCATGGACGTCCTTGACGTTGGCATTTCTTAGTATTTCATCCTCTGGTGTACTCAGGTAGCCACCCTGCCATCCTGTTACACACTCCAACCCCACAGAATGCTTCAGGCCATCTCCTCACCTAAGCTTCTAGATCCCACAAATGTAGGGCACTTTTAGTAATTGCCAGAAGGCACAGGGACACACCAAAGAGAGAGAGAGAGGAGATGGGGAGAAAGTTCCTCCTGATGGGGCATGGTCAGGCCACTCACTCCTGCTCCTCTCTCTCCATGGTGTCAGGGTGTGGACCCTGCACGTTTTTCAAGCCTCCATGGCTGGGACTTGAACTGTGGTGGGCTGGGCTCCCTGAAACACTACACTGCAAGACTGGCCCCCACTTTTATTTTTCTTTGGAAGCAATATCCTTTGCATTTGCCGAAGATCGAACAAGAGCAGTGAACTAGTACATCTCAAGGTAGCTCTAAATCCAACTCCACTCAGGGTCGTGAGTTCGACTCTAGCACTGTCATGGATGGCACCTCCTGTGGGATGAACGAGGGGCTGCACAGATGTCACCTGGTACCGAGCGGTTCTCATTCATTTCCAAGAGTTTGTGTGGTCTGTGTCTCCCATGCTGGGCGGCATGATCAACTCCCACCCTGTCATTTCACATATGCCATTGCAACTGGGACCAATGAATGTGGAATTTCCAGTGGGTATTTACTAACCTGCTTTCTTCATTTGAATTTCTTACTGATTTTTCTGTTTGACACATGGACTGGCTTATGGCACAGAGGAAGCCACGAACACTGGTATGCCTGAAATGCTCTTCAGCTCACATTTGGCACCCACTGGTGTGTCTAGGCACATTTGCAAAGTTTCTCTGTGGAGGTGCGTTTCCTCGCTCACCATCTGAGATTCCTTGTTGGCCCTCTCAGAGATGATACTCATAATACTCACTTTGTTCGGATGTGCGATCATGAACCATCCTGACTGCATGACCGTATTCAAGAAGCGGCGTATTGGGAACCAGCAGTTAGCGTAATGGCTGTGTTGCTGGACTCCCACATAGTCGACCGCGGTTCACGTCCCGGACCCGGTGGCTTAAAACTCACGTCGGGCGCGTGTGCATGTGTGCGTGCCCAAGATCCCGAGAGGAGAATGGAGGAGAAGGGATTGCGGTGTGACCATCTCCCCTGGGGGGTGATTTCTCGCTTTCTGTCTCTATGTCTCTCTCTGTCTGTCTGGCGAGCGCACGCACCCTATAGCAAAAATCTCTCCCCCCCAAAAAAAGAAGTGGCGTATTGTGACAAATGTATCCAGTTTAAACTATAGTAAAGGCATAGAATTCGTTTTTTGGGGAGAGGTTTTTGCTATAGGGTGCATGTGCTCACCAGACAGAGAGAGACAGAGAGACAGAAAGGGAGAAATCACCGCCCAGGGGGGATGGCCACGCCGCAATCCCTTCTCCTCCATTCTCCTCTTGGGATCTTGGGCACTCACGCACACGCACCCGGCGTGAGTTTTAAGCCACTGGGTCCGGGACGCGAACCGCGGTCGACTACGTGGGAGTCCAGCGACATAGCCATTACGCTAACTGCTGGTCCCAGAAAAGACATAGAATTCTGAAGTCAGAAGCTTGTCATTGAAAACTAAGCTCAGCGCTTCACATGCCGCCCCTGCTTATAGTCCAGCAGCCAGACTCAAGGCACAAAGTGTGGACAAAGTTCCCCTTAAAAATCCTCCTGATGGCCGTGAAGTTCAGGAAATAGATATTCCAGTTTTCAAGAAGCCCAGCGTCGCCAGCTGTTTTGTTTTGTTTCTGGTGATAGGACAGATGGCCTGTCCCTCCACTGAGTACCTGATAAAGTGGTTGGCTTGCATTTAAGAGCCATGGTGTATGAACACGTGGCACGTAGCCCAGAACTCACCGTCACTCACACCACTGGAGGCCCGCAGGACGGAGCCCCTCAGTGAGGCCTGAGGTTCCTTCTGGTGTCTCAAGCTCCTGCTAGGACACCTGCCCCGAGATACAGTGGCAGGACAGGTCCCCACAGCAAACTGTTCTCCCCTCTCTTTTTTTTCACTGTTTCTAACAACAGTAGTCGCTCTGCCCCTCATCCATTATTTTATTGTCCAGTTTTCATTCTCTATGGTGAACCTTGGTCTGAAAACAGATGAGTACAGTACAAGAAGATATTTGAGAAAGAGTCCACATCCCTAGAACTTTTGTTACAGTATACTTATCTTGTTGTTTCTTCCTGTTAATTTGTCAGTCTCTTACTGCGCATAATTTACAAATTACACTTATGGATGTATAGAGAAAAACAATCTATAAGGGTTTGGTACTATCTGTGGTTCCAGGCACCTGTGGTTAAGAGGGGATTACCGCCCAAAGGACACGCGGCCAAACTCCCACGAGGTGACGTGTGCGATGCCCTTCTTCACTTGGTTGCTGTGCTGTGGTTTTAATAATATGTTGAAAATATTTGATGGTCTCTGAAGTGTCCATTGTTTGAGGCCCAGAAATATGAGTAGATTTCCTTTTTGTTTGTTTTTGAGAGATTTTTGCTATAGGGCATGTGCACTCCCTAGAGAGAGACAGAGACAGAAAGCGAGAAATCATCTCTTGGGGGGACAGCCATGCCACAGTCCCTTCTCCTTCATCTTCTTGCGATTTGGGGCATACACGCACATGCACACAAGTGTGAGTTTTAAGCCACAGGGTCCGGGATTTGAATGGCAGTTGACTACGTGGGAGTCCAGCGACGTAACCATTATGCCATCTGCTGGTCCCATGAGCCTATTTCAAATGCCACATGAACCATAATGTAGCATCAGAGAGACCTACAGAGAGAGGTGTACGGTATCTGCACAAAGTCAATACTTAGGAGAACTTTTCATTACTGTCTTGAGATGACCAGCTTGTTCAGGATGTTTCCTGCTTGATCCTATGAGAGCTTCCAGGCTGAATTTCCTACAACATTCGATTGAACATCGTCTATGCCCAAACACTGCTTCTGATCACAGTTTTCCATGATCTTAAGAAGAGACACCAGGGTCCAGCAGGTGGGATAGTGGTTAAGACACTGGACTCCCACATGGCTAACTACGGTTCGAGTCCCAGATCCTGCGGCTTAAAACTCAAGCTGGGCACGTGTGCATGTGTGCCCAAGATCCAAGGAGGAGAATGGAAGAGAAGGGATTATGGCATGACCGTCCCTCCACCCCCAGTGAATGATTTCTTGCTTTCTCTCTCTCTGTCTCTCTGGCGGGTACATACGCCCTAAGCAAACCCCCCCCCCAAAAAAAAAGAGAGAGAGAGAGAGAGAAAGACACCAGTTTGGGGGGCCTGGGGCAAGTGTTACTGCACATTCAACATTCAGCATCTCCATCGTTCATAACAAAGCCAGTCGGCAGCACGCAAGTCCTAGAAGGAGCTCTTTGGGCAGGTGAGATTATGAAAGCAGGGCAGAAAGGCTGAAAAGCACGACACCCAAAAAGAAGTATTTCTCAGGGAGATGCCTTTGCAGTTTTCTAGCAGGCCCCAGCAGATCTACCCAGTGTCATGTCAGTGACATTGCAGGCTTCATATTAAACTCTGGGCACTGGGTCCTGATCTCAGCTGGGGATTTGCAGGCTCTTCACGTCCTGGGCCAGGTTGGGGTGACGTTGGCGGACTACTGGATGGTACCTTTTATAACCCTCGGGCAGATCATTCCCCTTTGAAAACCAGTCTGAAAGTCAATAGAGCTTTAACAAACCATTCTCTTGTTTTACAGAGAGAGGATGCAAGCCATGGAGAAACAGATTGCCAGTTTAACTGGCCTTGTTCAGTCTGCGCTTTTTAAAGGGCCCATTACAAGTAGTAGCAAAGATGCATCTAGGTAAACAGAAGAAAGCAAACCAATGAGGAAATAATTCAGTCTGTTTCTCTTTAATCATTAAGAGAACTCATTCATCCAAATCTGTTTCCTTGTAATCATCTCAAGGCTGAAAATACGCATATCTCTATGAATCATGGCAAGGGGAGGGGGTGTTTGTTTTCTCTTGTTTTGTTGTCCTTCTGTAATTCTTGGTCAAAAGTAACACTTTGGCCCAAGAAGGGTAAACAGGCTTCCCGGTGCATGTGGCTTCATGGACCACTCACTGCGCAGTGCCTGCCACCACCATCCACGCGTGTCCATGTCCGCCATCATCTGAAAGTCACAAGTGTGCCCAGCTGCACCCCAGCACCGGCTGCACACCCGGGAAGCCCTGTCCATCCTGGCCAAGCATGGTGCTGGTGCTCAGATACCTCATTGCTTACTCCCATCACTGCCAGTTGCTTAGCGTTGTTAATGGAAGGGGCAAAAACGAAAGACAGAAAAGGGCATTTTGAAAACTTACAGCCGACTCTCTCTTTCTTTTATCAGCGAGAAAATGATGAAAACCACAGCCAGCAGAAGCCACACTGACGGTGCAGGTACGTACGTGACCTCTGAGCTCCAGAAGGCCTTCAGGCACCCTCCTCTGCCCCCCTCCTCCGTGCTGTTTCAGAAGTATTTAGCCCTTCCCTCAGTCACTTACTCCTTGGGAGTTCAGAGGCTTCCCAGATAAGTCCTCACCCTCTCACACTTTCCATGCTAATGCCGAAGTTCCAGATTGAGTCACTCACTCAGGAAGCAGGCACTCATCTCACCTCAGCGCTGTTCACTCACTCTCTCACTCATTCACACATTACTGTTCATCCGTATGGCCACACACCTAAGAAACACATGCTGGGTGCTGGGCACGGACGGCGGGGATGGAGGCTGTCATTCTGATACGGGACTGCCTGCCCAGACTTAGCCACTTGTGGCTAAGGTGGATATGCGACACGCAATTTTACATGTGTTGAGTGTTGAGACATGCAAGAAAATCGTTTACACAGGGCTGGCCTACCCTGAGGAAGGGCAGGCACAAACTGAGGCTTGCCGGACGAGTAGGACTCAGGGCAGGGTGAAGGTGAAGAGCTGCCCAGGTGGAGGGAATTCCGATGTTCTAAGTGCCCATTGCAGCCACTGCAAGGTTCTGCGAGGGACATCAGCCTGCTGCAGTAGATGCACCGAGAGAAGGGGGAGTTAAGAGGTTGAATCCCACCTGGCCAACTTCACAGTTGGGCGTACCAGACCTGGCAGCTTGAAGAATATGCTGGGCATGTGTGTCTGTGTGCCAAAGGTCCCAGGAGGAGAATGGAGGAGAGGGGATTGCAGCATGGCCATCCCCCTCCTAGGGTGGGGTGGGGTGTTATCTCTCTTTCTTCCTCCCTCTTTCTCATTCTTTCTGTCCCTAGGGAGCATACATGCCCTACAGCAAACAAACGAACCAAAAAATGATCATGGAAAGTAGAACTAAAATATAAATTGACTTTAGTGCAAAAAAAATTTTTTTTTGAGCCCATGCATAGTTTTTTTATAATATGCATTTGCCTTGACCTTTTCGAAGATCCTGCCTATTTGACGCACATCTCATCTGCAGGTCCAGGGCAGGCGTCTCTCCAGGTGAAGTGTCCCCTCCCATCTAGTTAGAAATAGAAATCAGAAGCAGGAAACAGGTTCAGATGCTCTAATAAATTCCACAGGAAGCACGTGTCAAGTCGAGTGAAATCCCTTTTGTGGGGAAAACCCATGTCCAGTTTTGTGTGGTGTGGTAGACTGGACAGACTTGGGGACGGAAGCGAAGGCCTCTTTCCATCCTGTTCTGCTCAGAGGCCAAGCGCAGTGTAGCCGCACAGCCAACGGGCCCCTCTTCTGTGATCCCGATCCTGATGGGTGTACTGCTTTACTTAGAAATCAGCCAGTGGCCTTGGCCAAAGCCAGACAATTATTTCAGAGAAATCGCTAAACATGCCTTCAGAGTAATTGCCAGTTCATTTTAGAAATAATCATTCACTCATTCTTTTCTTATTTATGGTAAGCTTAGGAAACTGCAGAATACTAAAACCTTCCAGCCCTCTGAAATCCATTGTCAAAATGATTAGTATCCACCACCATTGTTCTAATCAATGCGTACGTGCTTCTTCGTGTTCTCCTTCTGTTCCTTTTCATTTTTGTGGAATAGTAATAATAGACATTTGGAGTTGCTTCTTGTGTGCCAGGCTGTTCTGGGTGTTTTGGGTGTGTTCTCCATCCACTCCTAACACTTCCTCCGGGGCTAGATGGGTGCGGATTTTATTCCTTCGTTCCAGATGAGGAAACTGAACACACGTCCACAGGCAGGACACATCGCAACCATGCTCGCACCCCTGTCATTTCATTTCAGTCTTTCATTTTAAGAAATTCCTGTCCCTTTAAAGATTTACGTTGATTATTTCATTGTTTTTGAAAATGCTTATTACTGTCTCTTATTTTTTGGCACGGAGCAAGGAACAAGCATAATTTCCTAGATATAGATCCCAAAGTGGATTCAGTAAGTCCAAAGGGACAAACAGTTCAGTAGCTCTGACGACAGGCTCCCAGCCTTCCCTTCTGAAAGGCTAAGCTGGTTTGAGGCCCCCAGCAAAGTGCACATTACCTGCTCCCAGAGTCTCTGCTGAGTTTGGTCTTTCTCATTCTAATGGGGCAGGGCTAGACATTGTCCCCAGGGGCCTAGTTACCATAGCAACCTTGTACAAGCACACAAGATATATGAATTGTTTTGGCATCCTAGGAAGTAAGCTACAGGACAGGAAGTGTTATCCCTGTACAAACAGGATTGTAGAGAAGTCAAGGAATTCCTCTGGCCAAGGATAAACGCGAGAAAGGAAAACTGCTCTTCCTGTTACTTCAGGAATATGTACGGAGTTGAATATAAATATTAAGAGAACAAAAGGACCCTCCCATCCCAAAGGCACGCCTGTGTGTTTTACACTGTGCATTATATTATTTAACACACGTAACACTATAAGGAAGATGGTGTTATCTTTATTTTAAATGGAAGGAAGATAAAGCTCAGAGAGTTTGAGTCACTCATCCAAAGCCACACAGCTAGTAAGAATGACAGCCGGCCTAGCCAACCCATGAACCATGTTCTTTCTATCACAAGATACAGTAAATTCACATCAAATGTGCACTTAATAAGACTTGTGTTAAGATATAACTGACCAGGGCCGGCAGGTGGCATAGTGGTTAAGGTACTGAACTGCTATGTGGCTGACCTCAGTTCGAGTCCTAGATCCAGCAGCTTGAAACTCGCACCAGGTATGTGTGTATGTGTGCCCAGAATCGAAAAGGAAAATGGAGGAGAAGAGATTCCTACGTGGCCAGTAGCTCTGACGATCCTGGCAGGCAGGGGCGGGGGTGTTATTTCTCGCTTTCTCTCTCCCTGTCTCTCCGTCTCTCCAGGAAGCACATCCACTCTGTAGCAAAAGCTCTCATAAATAAATAAAAAGATACGACTGACCCAAAGGTGAAGTACAAGAAAGCAAAAAGGTTCTGAGGACAAACTGTATGTGGAAGTGCCTCTTCTCACCAGGCTAGGCCTATGGGGAAAACCCGTGGCCCCCACCCCCCCACATGTGGGTGTGGAAAACTGCCAGTCCATTGTGATCCCCTCAGAATAGTTGGCCTTGAAGGCTCGGAGCTCCGTCCACAGCTGCGGTTCGTGGGAATGCTGTAGGGTGTTCTTGTACTTAGGACCTGCACGGTTGGAGAATGGTCCAAAATCATTGTAGAGGCGCCAAGTCATGCTGTTTGAGGGTGATTTTGACCTGAGGAGTGGGTACACCTGGAAGTGGGTCAGCCCTACACAAACAGGATTGTAGAGAAGTCAAGGAATTCCTCTGGCCAAGGATAAACGCGAGAAAGGAAAACTGCTCTTCCTGTTACTTCAGGAATATGTACGGAGTTGAATATAAATATTAAGAGAACAAAAGGACCCTCCCATCCCAAAGGCACGCCTGTGTGTTTTACACTGTGCATTATATTATTTAACACACGTAACACTATAAGGAAGATGGTGTTATCTTTATTTTAAATGGAAGGAAGATAAAGCTCAGAGAGTTTGAGTCACTCATCCAAAGCCACACAGCTAGTAAGAATGACAGCCGGCCTAGCCAACCCATGAACCATGTTCTTTCTATCACAAGATACAGTAAATTCACATCAAATGTGCACTTAATAAGACTTGTGTTAAGATATAACTGACCAGGGCCGGCAGGTGGCATAGTGGTTAAGGTACTGAACTGCTATGTGGCTGACCTCAGTTCGAGTCCTAGATCCAGCAGCTTGAAACTCGCACCAGGTATGTGTGTATGTGTGCCCAGAATCGAAAAGGAAAATGGAGGAGAAGAGATTCCTACGTGGCCAGTAGCTCTGACGATCCTGGCAGGCAGGGGCGGGGGTGTTATTTCTCGCTTTCTCTCTCCCTGTCTCTCCGTCTCTCCAGGAAGCACATCCACTCTGTAGCAAAAGCTCTCATAAATAAATAAAAAGATACGACTGACCCAAAGGTGAAGTACAAGAAAGCAAAAAGGTTCTGAGGACAAACTGTATGTGGAAGTGCCTCTTCTCACCAGGCTAGGCCTATGGGGAAAACCCGTGGCCCCCACCCCCCCACATGTGGGTGTGGAAAACTGCCAGTCCATTGTGATCCCCTCAGAATAGTTGGCCTTGAAGGCTCGGAGCTCCGTCCACAGCTGCGGTTCGTGGGAATGCTGTAGGGTGTTCTTGTACTTAGGACCTGCACGGTTGGAGAATGGTCCAAAATCATTGTAGAGGCGCCAAGTCATGCTGTTTGAGGGTGATTTTGACCTGAGGAGTGGGTACACCTGGAAGTGGGTCAGAACCAGGATGAAAGGTAATGATGTGAGTTCCTAAGTTCCCTGCAAGTTCACTGTCTGGTCTGCTGGAGTTTCTTTGTGAATCCCTTAAAACGTCTTCTATGATGCCCTGACATCCCCACGGGGGTCCTTAGCAGGCTGGCAGCAGCTCTGTCCGAGTCACCAAGGAGGAGAGCTTGGTGTGCTGTCCGCTGCTGGCACTGCTGAGGCCAGGTGTGAGGACGCCAGGGACTGCTCCCTTACTGGCACGTCACCACTGCCAATGGCACCAGTTCTGCAGAGACTTTGCTTGGTACCTGCTGGGGAAGGAAATCCTCTGCTGGTTGTTGAGCCGAGAGGGAAGATGGGCCACCAGTTGTGACAGCTCCAGGAAGTGAAGATACCTAACAGGGTTCTGTCCTGTCATGCCAGCCCATCCTGTCCCGAAGCTTCTCTTTTTCTCTTTATAGGAAAGAGAACTGAGTAAGTGTGTGTGTGTGTGTGTGTATGTGTGTGTGCGCGCGCACGCGTGCATGTAATGTGGGCCTGTTCCCATAAAATTGCATTTTCCTAAAAAGGAAACAGGTTTAAACAAACCTTACCCTTTGCTTATAATTCCTGCCCAAGGTTCTTTTTTTTTTTTTTTTTTTTGAGAGAGAGAGAAAGAGAGATTTTTGCTATTGGGCACATGTGCTTGCTAGAGAGACAGAAAGCAAGAAATCACCCTCTAGGGGGGATGGCCACACTGCAATCCCTTCTCCTCTATTCTCCTCTCAGAATCTTGGACATGGACCCACACAGTCCTGGCATGAGTTTTAAGTCATCAGGTCCAGGGCTCAAACTGTGGTAGACTACATAGGAGGCCAGTGACGTAACTAGTATGCCATCTGCTGGTCCCTCCTGGGGTTCTTTTTGAGTCATTTTGAAAGCAAACTTCTTCAGATCAGGCCATTTTCTGATGGACTTTATGAAATCCATGAGGATTATTTATGCTGAACTCAAGGAGTAGAAGCTTGGTGCCAGTAGGTGGTGTGGTGGTTAAGGTGCTAGATTCCAACATGACCAATCAAGGTTCAAGTCCCAGACCGGGCGGCTTGCTTTCTTTTTCTCTCTCTCCCTCCCTCTCTTTTTCTGGTGAGTGCACATGCCCTATACCCGATTTTAAAATAATAATAAACAAAATAAAATAAATAATTATTTTTTAAAAGTTTATGGCAGCTAGAAAACAAGTTAGGAATTTCTTTCTGGTGCTTTTTCTGATTTCACTCCTGAAAAAATTTCACGCCATGCCTTGTCTTCTTCCTAAGGAGATGTGTACACAGGTCCTGCTGCTTTCAGCTTAGAAAATCTAAAGATTAAGAGTGCACCCCACTTCTCCTTAGATTTCCTGGTGACGGGCAGATCTCTACCCAGAAGTAAAGTCTGTGCCATGCAGAAAATAGTCACAAAAGCATTCTCTAGTGGGTCCTAGACTTCTTGTTTATTTGTTTGCTAAAGAGATGTGTACCCACTAGAGAGAGATGAGGTAGTCCTGGAGGGGAAACTAAAGTACCCCCAGGGGGATTGGAGATTGGCCACACTACAATCCCTTTCCCATCCTCTTCTTGGGATTTTGGGTATGCACACACAGGCTCCCAGTGTGTTTTTCCAAGCCACCACATCTGGGACTCAAACCACACCCTTGGCCATGTGGTATCCAGCTCCCTTAAGTACCACATCACCTGCTGGCCCAGGTCCATGCCTTGTAGGAGTGCCTTTTCTGTTACAGTATCACAGGTAGTCACTATGAAGATTTAAAAATACAAAGAATATTGGGGTTATTGGAAAAGCAATGGTGCATTTTTGCAATGGATGGCACTAGTTCATTTTTAGAAGTACTAGAGTCATTCGCATCTGTTATTGCTGTGCCATTTGACAGCTGACAGTTCTAGCTTCGTTCTGGAAAAAAAAAATCGAGCAATTTGGTTGAGTTTTCGAGATTTCACAACAAACTGAAGATGGGAGACCAAACTGCATTTTGGCCATATTTTATTGTTTTACTTCCATAAAGGGAAAAACACACATCAAGCTCGTGAAAAGTTGTGTATGGTATATAGTGACAATGCTCTATAAGAACGGCAGTGCCAGTGATGGTTCAGAGTCCCAGGCTGCTGATTTTGATCTCAACGGCACGCCTTAGTCAGGGAGGTCCACTGAGGTTGAGAATGACAGAATAAAGCATTGATTCCATCAAACCCACGTTACACAGCTCAGGAGATGGCAGAAACATTGAGCATCCGTCATGCAAGCACTCACAGCCACCTGAAGAAGCTGGGAGACGTAAGCAAGCTCCATACTTGGGCTCCTCTTTAACTCAAAGAAGTTCGTTTGATGGCGCATATGACCTCTGCGATACGCTCATGAAGCGTGAGGAAAATGATCCTTCTCTGGTGATGAGAGGTAGATTGCTTTCAACAATGGGGTGTGCAAACAGTCTTGATCTCCACATGATGATTAACCCCAAATGACACTGACAGCAGACATTCATCAGAGGATGCTCATGCTCTCAATGTGGGCTTTTAAAGGTGGCGTGTTTGCGAGCTCCCACCAAGGAAGCAAACAGTCGGTGTGAATGTGTACTGTGGGCAGCTGGACAGTTTGAACAAATCCATCATCCGGAAACGTCCAGAGCTCGTTGATTGTAGAGTCGTGTTCCATCATGACAAAACGAGATCACACGCAAGTCTACTCCTCTGTCAAATATCACTGGCGCTGGCTGGTCTGTGTTCCCACACCCACCACACTCGCCTGACCTCGTGCCATCAGACATCCACTTGTTTCGCTCCCTTCAAATTCCTAACGTGGTGTAACATTCAATTCAGGTGAGGCTGTAAATCAGCACCTTATTCAGTTTTTCACCAATAAAGACTGGTCCTTCTATGAACAAGGAATTATGAGGCTCACTGAAAGCTGGCAAAAGGTTATTGAACAAAACTAATGATCTTTGTTCTTTCTATATTAATAAGTAAATGACCTTTGAAAAACATAGAAAAGTATGTTCTTTTCTGGCAACCTGTTAGAAATAAAAAAATATAAAACTTTGAGGCCAGCAGGTGGCATGGTGGTTAAGGTGCTAGACTCCCACATGACTGACCGTGGTGTGCATCCCAGACCTGGCAGCTCGCTTTCTCACTTTCACTCTCGCTCTCTCTCTTTCTCTCTATCTCTCTCAGTTGAATTAATAACAATAATAATCATAATAAATCTTTAAAATATATATAAAGTCTATATGACTTACCACAAGCTGAAGAGGGTTAACACTTCATTATATAGACTAACTTTTCTCTGTGGAAATCTGTATGATTAAGAAGATACCTAAAACAGATGATGGCTAGATGATTGAAGATATGCAGATAGATAGGTGATAAATAGATGATAGGCAGAGGTAAATAGATGATAGGCAGTTAGGTGAGAATATAGAAAGTCACTTTTTTTTTTTTCAGTTGTCAGAGGTCACATGTGCTTGCCAGAGAGACAGTGTGTTTGAGTTATCATGGGACATGGTCACCTCCCAATGGGACATGGTCACCCACAATCCCATCCTCATTTCTCCATCCTGCTGACACACTTGGCATGTTTTTCAAGCCACCAGAGCCAGGATTTGAACCATGGTTGGCCATGCAGAATCTGGTTCCTTTAACCTCTGTGCCATAGGGCCAGCCTGAGCTGCTGCTTTTTTTCTTTATTTTTTGTTTTGAGAGATTTTTGCTGGAGGGTGCATGTGCTTGACAGAGAGACTGAAAGTAAGAAATCATCCCCCAGAGGGAATGTCCATGCTGCAATCCCTTCTCCTTCATTCTCCTCTCAGAATTTTGGGCACACATTCACCTGAGCCTGACATGAGTTTCAAGCCACCGGGTCCGGGACTTAGACCGCGATGGCCTATGTGGGAGCCTTAACTACTCCACCACCTGCCGGCCCCAGGTGTTAGCTTCTTGGGAGACTGACTGATGGATTGATGGAGAGGTGACATACAGACAGGTGATGGACAGACTGGCAGGTAGCAGGGGCATAGACAGCTTCCTTCACCCAGCGTCAGGCTGTATGTGCTGCCCTGCGTTCTTATAGCACTAACTTCCAGAACGGTTTTCAGACAGCATCCTAGAACACTGTATGGTCTATGTTCTGTTTGACAATGACAGAAATGGGCATTTTTTAGAGTCACCAATAATTGTATAGGGTGGGGCTCAGAGCTTAGACTCTCCTTCTGGACATTCTTAGGTACTTTGCTCTTTGTTCTCGTAGGTGCTCCCCACATTTCTGGCGGGAAGACTCTCAGTGCCCTGGAGTCCACAGGGCCGCCCAGCCAGCCCCTGCCTGCTGGCACCTCAGCTGTGCACCTGAGCCTGCGGGACATGAGGCGGAACGTGGCTGAACTCCGGCTCCAGCTGCAGCAGATGCGACAGCTCCAGGTACACACCGGGCTTTCACGGATCGTGCTCCCTTAGCCGCCCTCAACAGCCTTCTCCCACACCCCTACCCCTCTTTCTTTCCCTGAGCTCTCTATAGCACACTGTCCTGGGCTAAAGAAGGCCCCAGAGAAGAGAGCAGAAAAGGCCCAGCTTCTGCTCACATGTGACCGCAGTCAGCCTGTAACTAGTCTCTAAACTGTGCTTGCTTTTTTTTTTTTTCTTCTTTAAAAAAATGTTGCCAGCTGGCATTTACCCCTGCAGGAAAGACACGCCCAGGCCTAGGGGCTGGAGGAGGAAGAATGTGCCCCCCATGGGGCAGAGTCATACCACAGTACCTCTCCACTTCTCCTTTAGGGATTTTGGGCACACACACACATGCACCCCGTGTGTCTCTGGGACTCGGACCTCACAGTGGGGCCTGTGGGATCCAGCTGCCTTAACCGCCATGCCGTGGGCTGGCCCACTGTGCATGCTTTTATACACGAAGAAACTATTCAGCATCTGTTTTTGGAGGCGAAGTAAAAGGAGAGGAGCCCTGTAGAGCATTCTAGCAGCCGGCTAAGGCCACCTGCTTCCAGAATTTAGGCTGCTTTGTCCTCCCAATGAGCGGGTGAAAAGGTGTGATAGTCAGCCCAGTTTCTTTTTGGGGGGTGCAAGGAATTGTGATGTATTTTGAACTGAGTTTAGAATAGAATGTTAATTCATAAGGGAAAAAAGCCATCATGATGATTTGTTGAGAAAAACATCTACTTTATTTGCATTGTGTGTTCCATATTTTCCTCACCCTCTCCCATCATTAAGGAATATATGAACTGTATGGGAACCAAACAGGAGGGAAAATGACCCTGCATGTCACAAATCTTGGTCAACAGATCTCATAATCCTGCCCAGGCAGAATCAGCTCTCTGTCGGGTGGGTAACAGGAGCTGACTGGCACCTCTCCTTATGAGATCATGTTTGCTTCGTGAGTCAGCCTCCCTGCCTTTGGTGACCAGGCGGACACTGAGGTGGTGGTGCTGACTTAGACGCTGCCCAGGCATCCTCCCCAGTGTCACAAAGCTGGTAATCTAGGGTCCGGAGAGTAGTGCAGCAACAGTGCAGCCGGACCCCCGTGGGAAAAGTCCTGGCTTCCCATCCTGCTACCTTATGTGTGCCGGGCAGGTTGGCTGAGGCTAGAGATTGTGGCAAGAAGCCCCTGATGGGAGGGTGTGTCTCTCTCTCTATTTCTCTCTCTCTTAGGGAAGAAATAAATGTAGTTTCAAAAAACAAAACACAACATAAAAAACAGAGCCTAGCTTACGTCGCTGACCTCCCACATGACCGACCGTGGTTTGAGTCTCGGACCTGACAGCTTGAAACTCACGCTGGGCACATATGCCCAAAATCCCAAGAGGAAGTGGAGGAGAAGGGATTGCGGCATGGGTCATCCCTCTTGGGGAGTAATTTCTTGCTTCCTGTCTTTCTGGCAAGTGCACACACCCCATAGCAAAAATCTCTCTTAAAAAATAAATAAAAATAAAAACAAAAACAGACCTCTCAATTTAAACATATGTAAGCAGTGAACACTCCCAGGAGCCTGAGACAGCGGTGCAGCCATGGCGTCCTCAGTAGCCAGTGGAGTCAACCTCCCGCGCCTGTGAGACAGGGCTTCGAATTGCAGCTCTTCTCTCCCTTCAGCACATCACTGACATGAGCCCTATGTTTTTCCACCAACTAATTAAGGCTAATAAAACTATTTTCTCTTGCCCTCTGCCTACCAGAGAACAGACAGAGGGCATCTGGTTTGAGAGACCTGCCCTAGCCCTGGCTTGAGTCACGAGGGCAGAAAGGAGAGATCACGCCACTTCATGTGCTGATCTCCAAGGACCGCTGTCTTTAGGGCAACGCCCAGGCTCCTCGCACATCCAACGCAAATTCCTTTAAATCCTCTTCTGAATCATGCCATCTGTGAAATTCTACAACCTTTGCATTAGCTTCTCTCGCTTTGCAATTTTTAAAGGCACTTGGCAATGACATGAAGTGTGCAGCTGGGCTGAGCTTGAATGTAGGGGTGACAAGGTCACGTGTCTTCAGTGCCCAGGCAGTAACTCCACGATCGAAGTAGAGGGACACTGGCAAAGCGACCCCGTCAGAGGACATCGACCACTCCATTCCAGCTGTCGCTTACCCTGACAGAGTCCAGTGTGTCTAGATGTTTCAGTATTTCGAAGGAATCTGGAAATATCAGTTTCATGTGAAATATCTCTACTTCAAAAATTGGAAAGCAATTAAAACCAAATTATTAGCACTCTGCCTGTCTGAGACAGTTGGTGGGCTTCCAGGTTCTCATCTGGGTTGTTGGGTAAGTCTCCTGTGAAGCTCCTGCCTTCCAACGCCATCTACTGGCTGTTTGGAAATTGTGTTATCACCATCAAGAAAAACTATTGTATTTGTTTTCAAGTACCTAACTGCTCTCAAAGGTGAGCATTTGCTGGTTTGGGGACAGGGTGGAATTGCTTTGGGTAAATTCCAGGCTTCCTCTGGATAGTTCATAGGTGTTAGAGGTGAATTTGAAACGCGGGGCATGACGTTTGTGGCGGTAGTGTCACCCTGTGGGCGGCTGGCTTTGGTACTCTGGCTGGCTGGGAGAGGTCTCCTGCAACTTGCCACTCCTTGCAACCCTTGAACTGTGGCTGCTCAGTGCAGAATATAGCTTTGTTAAACAAGGAAGGTATTTGGTCAAGCTCTAGGAATGCTGTCTTAACCACACAAGTTATTGCTCCAGACCTGCTCAACTTTTCTGCCTTTCTGGGAATAAAACCTAATGAGAAAATGAGCTTTCGAGCTTACAAGGGTGTGCAGTGCCAGAAAGCAGGCACATGGGGAAAGATGCACACTTCGTTTCCGAACCTGGCTACTGTCATTTCCACCTTAGTATTCTCTACATCCCATTCAATGTTCTTCCCCCTCAAGCTCTGTCTTTTCAGAGGAGTCTATTTAAGACAATATAGTGTAGAACAATTAAGCTATGTCAGCACCCGTTCTTCTTTAGCATAGGTATTATTATACGCCAAAAATGAAGTACAACCTCCAAGTGCCTATAAGTCCAATTATGGAGCTATCATTAGAGATAGGCAAAACTCTCTAGAATCATCTCAAAAGAACAAAAATTGAATTAGAAATTCAAATGTTCTTTGAACTGTGTTGCAAAATAGTGAAACTGAATGAAATCTTTTGTGCTTGGCAGCCGGCTCCAGTAATTAGATAATTAAATCATTGGAAAATCCCAGGCTGTAAAGCATATCCTATTTGAGCATTTTCATTTTCAAAATTGATGGATTATTCTCAGGAACAGAAATTGGATGCAGACACAGTGGCTGAGTAGATTTCAGCAGGGCAAAGGAATGTCAAGGGAGGCAAGAGAAGCCTAAGCAAATCAAAAACACCATGAAGTCCCCGTCCATGTAGTTCGTTGCTCTCTAGTTTCACATGCATTATCAGCATAAAGGTGGGTCTCAATCCTGGCTACCCATTGGAATCAACTGAGGCCCTTAACAAAATTATCAATTGCTGTGATTCAAATGTGTCCCCTGGAAATTCATGTGTTGAGCCACTGTGACAGGATTAAGAGAATGAAAACTTGATTCAATTATTGTGTTGAAAGGTGGGACCTTTGGAAGGAAATGTGTGACATCCCCTACAATTCACTCCTGGTGGGTTTATAAGGAGAGAAACTGACATGATATACAGACTCCACTCTCCCTGCACATAGCCACTATCCTCTCTATTCTGTCAGAATGTTGTGAAAGTGAGCTTCATGCCTTTGGACTTTTCAGCCACCAGAATCGTGAGTCAAATAAGCCTCTATTCTTTATATATCACTCAGTCTCAGGTATTTCTCTTTGGCAACTCAATCAAAGACTGAGTCTGACTTCATTGGTATGGACTAGAGGCTTTACATGACTGATTCTGTTGTAGAATGTTCCAGGGCAAAAGCTTCTGCTCTCAGGCATTAGGAATGTTTAGTCCATCAAGATGCCTCCAGCAAATGTCAAGATCAATCAAATATCATAAGAGTGAAGCAGAATCGAATAAGGCAGCCATCATCCTGTAATGCAGAAGGCACACCCAGTTACTTAACATCCTGACTTTAAACAATATATCTCATTCCTAGTGCCAAGTCAGATGTGTTTTCTGCTTAGTTAAAATTGATACAAGAACTATATAAACTTTTTATATCATTATGTTTCCAATCACAAATAATAGTTAGGTCTGTAGCTGGCAACCAAAGAAAAGGGCCCTGACATAGCAAGATCTTGTACCTAACAAACATGCTCTTCAAAAAGATAATTGCCTTTGCTCATTATATTTTCCAATATAATTTTTTTAAAAAAAACATTTTTTTTTTTCTAAATGAGAGGTAATATCTTTTTCTCAAAATGTCACTGTCCTTGGATTTTGCCAAGGTAATACCCTAACCACAAAAGTGATTGTATGCTGGGAACCAGCAGTTAGCGTAATGGCTGTGTCGCTGGACTCCCACGTAGTCGACCGCGGTTCACGTCCCGGACCCGGTGGCTTAAAACTCACGCCAGGCGCGTGTGCGTGCGTGCCCAAGATCCCAAGAGGAGAATGGAGGAGAAGGGATTGCGGCGTGACCATCCTCCCCGGGGGGTGATTTCTCGCTTTCTGTCTCTCTCTGTCTGGCGAGCGCACGCGCCCTACAGTGAAAATCTCTCAAAAAAAAAAAAAGTGATTGTATGCTGTCCCTCTTGGTGAGGGAGGGAGAGAGAGAAGCTGAGGGAAGAGGAAGCTTCTGGAAGAGACAGTAAACAGGTTCTGTGGAGGCTAAATGAGATTTTTGTCTAAATAGAGAATTGATACATCTTCTCTAATTCTCACATTTTTCTTTCCTCATACCTTATCTCCTTATTCTGTTTTCTAATAAATAAAAAAATTGGGGTATTCTGAATTCAGTCTTACAGTTTATGACTATTAGGAATTTGTTATCTCTTCTCAGGAGATGGAGGCAAAATAACAACATACAAAAAGAAACTCTGGCACACTGAGCCCTTGTGTTTGAAATGGTATAATTCAACACAGTTTCTTAATGTGTCTTTGTATAAGATAGTGCCTCATGGAAAGGTACCAGAGTCTCATTTATCTTCTGACATGCAAAGTAATGGTCGTGGGAATGTGCGTTTCTGAAGAAAGCACCCCAGAGATTGGCTTAGCAGAGCAAGTGTACCTTCCCCTACTTCACGTCCCGGACCCGGTGGCTTAAAACTCACGCCAGGCGCGTGTGCGTGCGTGCCCAAGATCCCAAGAGGAGAATGGAGGAGAAGGGATTGCGGCGTGACCATCCTCCCCGGGGGGTGATTTCTCGCTTTCTGTCTCTCTCTGTCTGGCGAGCGCACGCGCCCTACAGTGAAAATCTCTCAAAAAAAAAAAAAGTGATTGTATGCTGTCCCTCTTGGTGAGGGAGGGAGAGAGAGAAGCTGAGGGAAGAGGAAGCTTCTGGAAGAGACAGTAAACAGGTTCTGTGGAGGCTAAATGAGATTTTTGTCTAAATAGAGAATTGATACATCTTCTCTAATTCTCACATTTTTCTTTCCTCATACCTTATCTCCTTATTCTGTTTTCTAATAAATAAAAAAATTGGGGTATTCTGAATTCAGTCTTACAGTTTATGACTATTAGGAATTTGTTATCTCTTCTCAGGAGATGGAGGCAAAATAACAACATACAAAAAGAAACTCTGGCACACTGAGCCCTTGTGTTTGAAATGGTATAATTCAACACAGTTTCTTAATGTGTCTTTGTATAAGATAGTGCCTCATGGAAAGGTACCAGAGTCTCATTTATCTTCTGACATGCAAAGTAATGGTCGTGGGAATGTGCGTTTCTGAAGAAAGCACCCCAGAGATTGGCTTAGCAGAGCAAGTGTACCTTCCCCTACCAAGAAGTAGTAAATGGAACTGTTACAGAGCTTGACAGACTGCTGAATGATGCACTTAGCCCTAGCCAGATCTGCGAACAACAAGCTATCTAAGATGGGGAGGCAACACCCAGATAACACATAGCTATGACCAGGCATTCTTTTTTTTTGGCTCCCTAAGTCCTAGGGAAACTTATACAAGTGGTCAGGAGTCTGGCTGTCACCATGAAACCGCCCGATATGTGGCATAGCCACTGTCCTGTGTCAAAGCACAATCAGTGTCATTGTCCTACCCGTTGTTGCAAGATGGATAGTCATAGATTTTACCTAGGAAAACAAAAGTGAGTATGTGGGGTAATGGTTCATCTTGAGGTGGGTGAAATTAGCTTTATACAGTTTCCTACTTTCATCATGAAGTAGATATGGGTAATTTATTTGGTCCAATTAAAATTTAATGGCCAAGAACATTATTTCTGTCTAAGTATGCTTATAAACACGCCAAGGCGTTTTTAATGAATTGTGTTTTCAGCTATAAGGAAATAACTGCAATTCCACTTGTTTCCTGTTGGCAACTAGAAAACTGAAAAACAAATGTAAAACAACTGGTTTTTGGACATTGGACAATAGACCACACAAGACTGTGATCCTTAGGAGAATGTAAAAGGTTCACTTGACCCAGCTGTCTGCCTAGAGACACTTTCTACATCCTGATACTAGAAGGGATGACCCAAGCGGGTACTGACAATCTGACTTAGTCAATGAGATAAAATCGAAATTAACAGAGCTAAATCAGCCAGAGTTTGTGGACTGGAGTACCAAATAGAAAAAAATTCTGCGGGGAAAGAACTACATAAATCTTTGGATCTTTTATTGGATGAGAAGCCAAGAAAAGACCAAGTTGGGGGCTGTAAGCTCAAAAATTTCCAAGCCTGTAGGCTGCTCGCGTTTTGACAAGTCAGGGCAGAGAAGCTCTGCTGAGTATGTGGGCATTCAATATAGAGAGAAAGGACTACGCCTCACCTGGGGACTAAATTGACCCTACAGTAGATTCACTGTAACAATGCTTATAAGGAAACTTCTTAAAAACAAAGTAGATGATCTTTCTCAATTCATTTTTTGAAGTCAGCATTGTCAGTTACTTGGTATACAAGTGCCTGACCTATTTCAGAAAATTCCAGAATTCATCAAGGGAATAATAAAATCTAAAACTCCATGTCCAACATCCAGTCAAAAATTACCAGATTAGATTTCTAGTATAGGATATGCTGAAAAACATGACCTATAACCAAAAAACAAAAACAAAAACAAACTAGTTAATAGAAACCACGGCAGGGAGATTAAAATCAACAGAAAGGATTTCTAAACAGTTATTATAATTATTCTCAAGGACTTGAGTGAACATATTTAGTGAGACAAGAAGTGGAAGCTATAAAAGAAATTCAAGTGGAGCCTTGAAGAGCAAAAACCAAAATCTGAATGAATTTAACAGGAGATTAATCACTGCTCAAAGGAAATAGCAGTCAGTTGGAAAACATGACAATAGAAGCTACAAACTGAAGTATAGAAAGTCAAAAGACTGAAGAAAATGAACTAAAATTAAGTTCCTTCTTTAACAATTTTAAGTGATTAAGAGGGGAGAGAAAAATATGTGAAGAGTTAATGACTGACATTTTTCCAAATTTGTTGAAAGCTGTATCTCCAAGGCCAAAAAATGCTCAATAAACCTCTAGACTGGTAAGTAAAAATGAAACCAAACCAGAGCACATTGTAATCAATTGCTTAAAAACAGTGATAAATAGAAAAATCTGAAAACAGATAGGAGAAATGACACATTACATATAACAAATAAAAATTAGCACTGACTTCTCATCAGAAGTCAATGGAATGATATCTTTAAAAGACTGAAAAGAAAAACTTTCAGAAAATAGATGACCTTTCTCAATTTCTTTTATGAAGCTTGCATTGTTCTAGAGAAAACTAAACAACAACAACAAAAAAATAGAAGAAGAAGAATAAAAAAAAATTTTAAAAAAATAAAAACCAGGCAGGCATCCCTTGTGTAAGTAGATGTAGACTAGCTGTGGTGGCACAGGAGTAACAATGCTCTGCAGTGCTGAAGCCACATGGAGGGCCCAGGTTCTCGTCCATGGTCTCCCTGCACATGCTGGTGTGCACTGGTGTGCCTGTAATCCTGACTGGTGAGGCTTAGGTACATCGCAGTGTAAAGACTGTTGGGATACCTTTTCTTTCTTTCTCTCTCTTTCTCTGTCTCTCACTGTCATAGAAGAAATAAATAAGTAAACTTTGAAAAAGATAGAATAAATCCCTAACAAAAGTTAGCAATTATATTCCATAATATGTAAAAAGTTAATGCATTATTCCAAGGCTGTATCCTAGGACTACAAGATTGTTTTCTAACAATTAAGGATAAAAATCATATCATATTAATAAAAGCCGAAAAAGCATGTGGCAAAATTCAGCATCGATGATAAAAACACTCGACACTCCAGGGGTAGAAAGGAAACTTCCTTAACCTGATAACCACAAATAACTTGCAGAAACTCTAAACTCCTATAAACTTAGGAAGAAGATTCAGGAAATCTACTGTCACTTTTTTTGAGTTTATTCACTTATTTCTCTCAGAAAGAGAGAGGCATCCCCATCCAGGTTTTCACATTTTGATCCTCCCCAGCCTTAACCAGTCTGGCTCATACACTAGGTTGGTGTATGCGTCAGCATGGACAGGGAGGCTCCAGGCTGCTGACTGAGGACCTTCCTATGTGGGTCCAGTTGTGTTAATAATGCTCCTCCCTCTGGGCCCATTTCATCTTCTACTTATCTGATGGAAAAATAAAAAGGATAATTGGCTTTACTCACAAATGACATGATTGTGTACATATACAATTGAAAGGGCTCTAGAAACCTGCCACTAGAAATTGGTGAATTGAACAAGATCACCAGAATCAAGTCAATGCACAGCAAGGGAGTTGAGCACTGCTTTGACAGCAGGTAGTACTGCCATGCGTATCTAATTGGCCTGTATGGTGCTGACCTGTGGGCCTGCCACTGCTGCAGTCAGAGAAGGCAGAAAGCTAGAGCAGAGCCCCTGGCATATGTGAGTCCGTGGGTCATTGCTGACTTCAACCATTTAGAAGGAAATTTTGGGTTCTCCATTGTTGTCCGTTACTATCAACGTTACCTAATTCAATACATTCATTCCACAATGAATTGCATTTTTGCCATGTTCCAGGCAGGGCACCCTGGAAACTCTGGAAAGCAGAAATTAACTAGATGTAGAGAAGAGCATTCTTCTTTATTTTTATTTATTTTTTTTTTTTGAGGTGTTTTCCATAGGATGTGTGCACTCGCCAGAGGCAGACAGTGAGAGGGAAAGTGAGAAATCACCCCCGGGGGGGATGGCCACACTGCAATCCTTTCTTCCTCCATTCTCCTCCTGGGGTTTTGGGGATGCATACACTCACACTCCATGTGAGTTTTAAGCTGCTGGGCCCAGGGGTTGAGCCAGGGTTGGCCATGTGGAAGGCCAACACCTTTAACCACTGTGCCACCTGTTGGCCACAGGAAGAGCATTCATTCTACAAGGTAGAGTAGCACGAACGAAATCTTTCTGGCAGAAGGAGCCTGGCCAGTGTGTAGAACTGGAAGGATGTTGGTGTGGCTGGAGCAGAGTGTCGGGTGCATGCAGTGAGGAGACTGCCATGTGGGAAGGAGCCAGGCTGCCCAGCACCTTGTGCACAGCTGCAGCCACAGACAGCATGAGAAGAAGTTGTCCTCTCTGCACTGCCTTCAGAAATGGTGCCTTTCAGCCATACACTAAGTTTTCAAGACCACAATAAAAAGACATTAGCAAAGACAGTGACAGCATGCTCCTCATGAGTCATGCAGAGACAGTCACCACCCAGGAGTGGCCCGTTTTTATTTGGTTCCTTCCCAGACAAAACCACAGGCCACACCCCCAGGTCTGTGCTCAGACAGTAGATTTGTGCCAGACACTATTGTAAATAGCTTATTTTATTGTCGCACTGAATGTCCACGACCAGCCTATGTGCTAAGAACTGGCACTGCCCCTTTTATGGACAGACACCAAGATTAGTAACAGACCTACAGTCCTGCAGCTACTAAGCAGTAAAATTAGAAACTGAACCCAGGCAGTCGCTGGAGGCCAGTTCATTATCACACAGTGCTGATGTTGGAACCTAATGGCGGCTCTGCTTGTGGCCTGTGTGGAGATGTTCTGTCTCTATGCAGGAAAAATGGAAGCCATGATGAGGTTTCCAGCAGGGGGTTACTGGTCAGGTTGCATTTCCCTTCAATTTGCACAGAAAATGGACAGTTCACAAGGACACCTTCACTCCTAAGGTGCTTTATGGTAGTTGTAAAACAGCCCACAAGACCAGGAAACAAAGGAAACGATTGAGACACACTCATTGAAATTTCAGGGGCAACTTGAGGGATAGTATAATAGGCCTAATAGCATTTCTGTTACGGAGGCTGATGGAGCGCATTTGCTTGATGGATGTGCTGTGAGGAAAGTGTCCAGCCCTAGGGACTCAAGTGTCTGACTGGATTCTCATGAAGCCTGGATGCAGTCACTCACTCTGCGTTTTCTGGGAAGAGAGAAAAGAATAATCTAGAAAACGTATGGAAATTGTGGGCTTATGTTTCTAGCAGCCCAACTCACATCAGTGTCAAGGATCTCATTTTAAGGGTCTTTGTTATTTAGTACATGGAACCACAAACCCCCAAAGGGCACGGGTTATCTTTTCACTAATATTCTGAAATATTCCCTTAGGCAAATCAACATTTGCTGAGTCCCGAGTCTATACCAAGCTGTGCCTCATGTACCCCTCAGGAGAGTCCTGCCAGGGACTGTGGATTCCTCATCCTAAGCAATGAGGAAACTCTGAGGCCAAAATAGTCTTAAGGAACATGCCCAGTGTCTCACGGTGAGCTAGACAGAGGCTGTGGAGTTTGGTCCAAAGTCGTCCTGCCTCCATAGCCGGTGCTCTTTGGTACTCCTTATAAAAATATGTCACTGAAAGTGGATGCCTAGTGTCTCTGATGCACTGAACAGAGTATGGAAAAGATTCTGGTCTTTGCAGACATAGGAAAGTCTGCCTGTCATCTGGCTACTATAATAAAACCGATGTTAGTAGAAGCAGCAATAATAATACAGCGTCTTTGCTCCCTTCCCGTTCTCACTGAAATAAAGGTTCAGCTGCAGGGCTGTTGCTCCAAAGTCTCTTTTGTTCCACAGCTGCAGAACCAGGAGCTGCTGAGGGCCATGATGAAGAAGGCTGAGCTAGAAATCAGTAGCAAAGTGATGGAGACGATGAAGAGACTGGAGGATCCTGTGCAACGGCAGCGCGTCCTGGTGGAGCAAGAGAGGCAAAAATACCTTCATGAAGAGGAGAAGATTGTCAAGAAGCTCTGGTGAGTGCCAGTCATGTGCTGCGTGGTCAGCTGCTTGACCTGGAAGGAGAATTGCCTTTGCCAACAAGGAGGTCCTCCTAGTTGATGTTCTCTCCCTCTGTCCTTATGGAGCCCCTACTGTGTACAAGTTAGAGTCCTGCTGGTTCTGGTGTGCGTAGACACCTAAGCGCTCCTCTGTTGAGGCCCAGGAAATTCAGCAGTCCTCAGATGACTGTGCTGAGCTCTTTAAAATTGTAGCATCATGCAGAGACCAGCCAAAGGAAGTGGGAAAACACAATGATAAATGGAAAGTTTGTATTTAATCTCAATAAATTAAAACTAATGGCCCAAATAACACAGTACTAAAATTATCTTCCTATTATTCATCCGTAGTTAAAATTGCAAAAGAAGAATTTCAGTGTGAAGTGTGTCTGACCCAGGATAAAAGATGCGTCCTTGGGTGTTATGAATGTTGTTTAAGGTTCTTTTAGAAAGCATCTATCAAGTCCCACTGTTGAGCTGAGCAGAGTTTTATTACTCCCCCATCCGGAGGCAAGCACATCTTTTATGTTAATGTATGTTTTGTTATGCAATGAAGATTCATCATAGAGCTATTTCACCTTTTAGTAAAATGAATAGGGATGTTTTTTCTGAGTGTCTCTAATGTTGGTAGCTCGCTTATTTCTTAGAGAGTTTAAATCTCCCAGATTGGGATTATAAGGGAGCAAGTTGCAAATTTTCTTCAAGACCAGAATGAACAAGGAACCAGCAGTTAGCGTAATGGCTATGTCGCTGGACTCCCACGTAGTCGACCGCGGTTCGCGTCTCGGACCCGGTGGCTTAAATCTCACGCCGGGCGCGTGTGCGTGCGTGCCCAAGATCCCGAGAGGAGAATGGAGGAGAAGGGATTGCAGCGTGACCATCCCCCCCTGGGGGGTGATTTCTCGCTTTCTGTCTCTATGTCTCTCTCTGTCTGTCTGGCGAGCGCACGCGCCCTATAGCAAAAACCTCTCCAAAAAAAAAAAAAAAAAAGAAAAGAAAAAAAAAGACCAGAATGAACAGAAGTCTCTGTGATAGAATGTGTTATGTTCTAGTGCCTATGTCACCTTTGAGCCCTAGCTTATATCACACTAGATACCAAACCATTATGTTTGATTAAAATGAGAATGTCCCAGGGCCAGACAGTGGCGCAATGGTAAAGCACTGTGCTCTGTGAGACGGATCTACCTGGGAAGGTTCTGGGTTCACATCTCGAGACATCCCTGAGTGTTCCCATGATCCTGGGCTAGCTGAGGGATTCATTCTTTCTGTCTTCCCCTCTCCCTCTTGCTCACAGAAGAAATAAATCAATTCTTAAAAGGTTAGAATGCCCCTCTCAGCAGTATTGAAAAAAAATAAAATCAGAGGTATTATTTTCCTAACAAATTAAATTAGGCTACTCTTCATCCATGTCTCAAAAGAGCTTTTAAATTTTTACTTAGTTCATCCATTTGTAGATAGAGTTAATCACTCCCCATGAATCAGTAGGGCTATGATTTGTCTGAAATGTTTTTGTGGTAATCCAGCTATCTAAAACTAGGTCTCAAGATTCTTCCTTAAAATTGGGGACCAGCAGTTGGCATAATGGCTATGTCACTAGACTCCCATGTGGCCGACTGCAGTTCAAGTCCCAAACCTGGTTGCTTAAACTCACACCGGGAGCATGAGCGTGCAGCCCAAGATCTGAGGGATTTCTCACTTTCTGACTCTCTGTCTCTCTCCATCTTTCTGGCGATCGCACATGCCCTGTAACAAAAATCTCTCCAAAAAAATTTTTTTTCTTTAAAATATATTTTATATGTATGTTTATATACGTGTGTATATGTATGTGTGTATATATACACACATATTTTAATAGTATTTGCTTAATTTTTCTAATGAAATGTTGAAAAAAGGCAAATTTCCTTTCTTTAAAAATTGTGTTTATTGGGCTAGCAGGTGGCATGGTGGTTAAGGTGCTGGACTCCCATATGGCCAAACACAGTTTGAATTCCAGACCTGGTGGCTTCAAAATCATGCTGAGCGTGTCTGTATGTGCATGCCTAAAATTCCAAGAAGAAAATGGAGGAGAAGGGATTGTGGCATAGCCATCCCCTCTGGGGGCCGATGCCTCACTTTCTCTCTCACTCTGTCTCTGGTGAGCACATGCACCCTATGGCAAAAACCTAGTAAAATATATGTTTATTGGTTAGCTGAGATAGCTCTAGCTTCTAGCCTAGAATAGCCATCTTTAATCTCAGTGATATGAGACTCGTGCCCAAATTAGGAATGAGGTAGGAAACATAGACATGTCTTATGAGGTCTTCACCTGGTTAGCTTTGTGGGTGACCACAAATGAGCAAGATGTGCATGATGCCCTTGAGAAGCTCCAGTCCAGCAAAACAGAAAGCATAAATAGAGATGAGTATAACACAACACAGGTGATTTACAGGTGCCAGGTGACCCTTCACGAAGGAGAGGCTGCTTCTGACCCCAGGGATCAGGAAGACTAAGACTTCACCTGAATATATGCCTCAAAGGCCGGGCACAGTTCCATGAACATAGTAGTCTTGAAAGTGGTTTGTTAAACCGAACTGAGATGGCTCTGAAGTCGGGAAGGATTTCATCTGTAGAAGCTAGAGAGGGAAGGTCTTCCAGGGATAGGAACTTGTGAACCCACATATCTCTGGCCGAAGGAAGTGCAGGACATCCTTGGGGAATTAGGGGTAGTCCTGCTGGCTGAGAGAGTTGGATGTCAAATCCTGATAAAGTCTCATGTTTGAGGTTGTGCCATTCCCATTTATTAGTACTTTACTATAGCTTAAGCCAGTGGACCCCAACCTGTCCAACTCCGGGGACTAGGCTCATGGAACTCCATCCCTCCATGGATGGAATTGGTGTGGGTGGGGGGTTGGTCCTGACATGACCCATCCTGGGATGAACACCCACCGCGTATCCCATTTCCTCTCCCACATTGCAGTTAATGGTGAATCAATCACACAACAGGGCTTGTGCTGGGAATCCAAGACTACCACTGACCTATCAGGAGGGGGCACCCAGGCGGCCATGTGAGTGACAGAGAGTGGCTATAAACACAGACAGTGCCCACTGCCCATCTGCTACTGGACAGCCCAGGCCCCCAGTAGGCCACAGACTGGTACCAGTCAATGGCCTGGGACTTCAAGACCCCTGGCTTAGACCATGCTGGGGCCATGGGTACCCGTCTGATGCCTGTGTGGACTGCTTACTGACATAGACAGATCACATAGCACAGAAGTGGATTTCTGGCTTTTCCTGAGAGGTTCTCAGTCCCACCCCGGATTCAGAATCTTTGTCTGAAGACCCGAGTACTCTGCACGGGTGATTCCAAGGCACTTCCCTATTCAAGAGAAGGCATGACATGATGAAGTCGTTGACATGATTTTTATCAAGAAAGTAACAGTCGGGAAGGTGTCTTGGGCAACCGAGTACAGGGCTGACAGGAAGGGAGAGCCTGGTATCCAGGAGACTATTTTGGAAACTTCTGTAACAGTCCAGGCTAAAGGCAATAATGCAGTCAAAGTAGGAGAAGAACCCAACGCAACGTGCACTAAGATGTAATCATGTCAATTTACAGATTGGACGGGTCCAAGTGGCAAGACAGCTGGAAATTTCAGTTTTGAAACATTAGAACAGTGGTGTCTTCCTTTCCTCTCCTCCTTCTCTCTCTCTCCTCTTTCCACATAGTAGGAAAATAAATTCCTTCGGGAAGCCTATTAGGTGACGTTTCTGGTGAGCCATTCAAATCCCAGAGAGATGAAATTCAAGTCCAGAACCGTGGAGAGAAATTGGGTCAAGATGATGCTTCCATGTGGAAATAATAATTGGGCTTTTAATAACAATAGAATGAAATGTAACAAACTATATGCTGCTTATGCTGCCAGCAAGAGCGACAGAGACAGTGAGAGGGAAAGTGAGAAATCACCCCCCAGGGTCACACTGCAGTCCCTTCCCCAAGGTTCTCTTCCTAAGATCTTGGACACACATGCATGCGCACCCAGCATGAGTTTCAAGCCACCAGGTCTGGGACTCAAATCGTGGTGATTACATGGGAGTCCAGCGATGTAACTGCTATGCCATCCACTGGCCTGACCATATGCTGGCCCGACCATATGCTTCTTTTTTAACAAAGTTAGAATGAAAGCAGCTTAAAAAAGAGAGAGAGTGAGAATGGATCTGGGGCCAGTAGATGGCATAGCGGTTACGTCGCTAGACTCCCACATGGCCCACCACAGTTCAAGTCCTGGACCCAGTGGCTTGAAAATCACACCAGGCATGCATGTAAATGCATGCCTGAGATCCCAGGAGGAGAAAAGAGGAGAAGGGATTATGGCATGGCCATCCCTGCTGGGGGGGAGGGGGGGTTTCTCACTTTCTCTCTTTTTCCAGCAAGCACACATGTCCTAAGGCAAAAACCTCTTAAAAAATGTTTAAAAAAAGAGAATACATTTACCAATAAACTACTGCATCTGTCCACGTTCAGCATTCTTTTGTGCAGAGTTGACATCTCAAAAGTCATATTGATTTCTATATCAAAAGTTTATTTTCAGGACCAGCAGTTGGCGTAATGGCTATGTCGCTGGACTCCCATGTAGTCTACCGCACTTCGAGTCCCAGACCCGGTGGCTTAAACTCAGGCTAGGCGCGTGTGCATGTGTGCCCAAGATCCCAAGAGGAGAATGAAGGAGAAGAGATTGCAGCATGGCCATCCCCCCTGGGGGGTGATTTCTTGCTTTCTGTGTCTCTTATCTCTCTCTATCTTTCTGGCAAGCGCATGTGGCCTACAGCAAAAACCTCTCCCCCCCTCAAAAAAAAAAGTTTATTTTCAGCATTGGTTTTAGTTCCATTTCTCTTTCACAGTTTAAATTGTGAATTGGATCTTCAATTCCTCATTTAAAGTAGGCATCATAAACATCCAGCTAGAAGTGATGTTGTAAACAGTCATGTTAGGCATTAGTGTACACCAGTACACATTTCTGATTATCCCACCATCCAAAAAGAGCTGTGAAGTTCAAGGGACCCTCGTGTGCAGGGTTATGAAATCCAGGAGGCACATGATGTTGAGGAAACTAAAATAGAATTTTAGGCAGATCAACTCTGGGTCAGATGACAGCTCCTTGGAGTTTTCATTGCAAACTGCTGACTCGTTGGGTGTTAATGTAACCATGACAACATTTGGGTCTTAGCTCTTCCATGAAATCTTGGAAGGATTGGCCTGTGTGTGTCCAGTCAACCGCACGGAAACAGTTGTTTGCTTATGCAATGACAAGAACGTTCCCACACAGAAGTACCGTATTTAGAGCTTTTATGATGAACCCCACACATTCCCTCTGCCTAACGTGGGCACAGGTAGTATGGTTTCCTTTTCTGTAACAGAACTAAAGACATCACCCTAAACTCCATCCCGTTTCTTAGATGTGGATGAATCTGTCGTTTGCTCCGTGGACCTTGTCAAATCTATGGGATGTCCTTCCTGACCTCCTCTTGCAGCTGTCGTGGGATGCATAGTTCCATCCAAGTGCCCATCCGGGTCTTTGCGGGCCACCTTTTTTTAAGATCACCCTGTGCCTGCCTTTTCCTCTTCCTGCTGCCTATTCCACCTGCAGGGTGGCAGGCGGTGCGTCCTCGCCGTTCACTTACTGCCACCTAGTGGTCCTTCCCTTCATTTCTCAAAATTCTTTTCCCCTGTTGTTATTATTATTATTATTTTATTTATTTACTTTTTTTAAGATTTTTGCCATAGAGTGCTTGTGCTCACCAGAGAGGGAAAGTGAGAAATCACCCCCAGGGTAGGGATGGCCATGCAGCAGTCCTTTCTCCTCCACTCTCCTCTTAGGATTTTGGGCATGTACACATACACACCTGGTGTGTTTTTCAAGATACTGGGTCCAGGACTACAACTGTGGAGTTCACCATATAGGATGCAGTGGCTTAACCACCACGCTACCTGCTGGCCCCTTCCTCTGTTAATTGAGAGAGGTTTTTTCTTGAATTTATAGATAAACTGAACTGCCACAAACGTGCTTTGAGGGTGGGGCTAGCGATACGCCCAGAGGCAGGATGTCGTTTCAGTGGAAGACCCTTAATTGAGCTCTGTTGGAGCTGGTATGGCTCTCTGCACACGCGTATGCACACGTGTATGCACACACACCCCACACACCACACACACACACCACAAAGATCAGACTTGTAGTCATTTCTCCTCTTTGTAGCTTGGGAAGTCAGGGGTCAATCATTGTTGATGGGGTAGTCAGTGTAAGTCAGAGGTTCTCAATCAGGCAGTTTTGCTCTCCCTCCCCAAGGGACATTTGACAATGTCAGAGACCTTCTCTGTCACAAGCTTGAGGGACTGAAGTTGCTCCAGGCATCTCCTAGGAAGGCCAGGGATGAAGCTAAGTACCTATGACACACAGTACAGTCCCCGCCCCAGAAGGATTATTTGGGGTTTGTTGTTGTTGTTGTTGCTGTTGTTGTTGTTGTTTTGGAGAAGTTTTTGCTATAGGGTACGTGCGCTCGCCAGAAAGACAGAGAGAGACAGAGAGACAGAAGGTGAAAAATCACCCCCCAGGGGGGATGGCCACGCCACAATCCCTTCTCCTCTATTCTCCTCTCGGGATCTTGGGCACGCACGCACACACGCCCCGGCATGAGTTTATGCCACTGGGTCTGGAACTCGAACCACAGTCGACTATATGGGAGTCCAGTGATGTAGTCATTACGCCAACTGCTCATCCTCCAAAAGGAATTATTTGACCCAAAATGTCAAACACCAAAGTTGAGCAGCCTGGTAGAAACCAATTCCTCCATCTCAGGTTGTCTCCCGCACTCTTAGTCTCGCGCTTACTCTCTCCCTCTCTCATCACAAAGTGCATCTGCCCCTCCCTCAGCTGCCATCGGCACCAACCAAAAGGAAGAGTGGGTAGTGTGTCAGCCTGGGCCGCCCCGTGGACAGGCCCTGGGAAATGCCTTGTACCACCTTACAGCTCCACGGGGAGTCCCCAGGATACCAAGCTACTATTCCAAGATGTGCTCCCGCCTCCCAAGGGAAAGGCTAGGGCGGGGCTGGGGCACCAAACAGAAAAGGAGGCCCGGGGCCAGCAGATGGCATAGTGGTTATGACGCTGAACTCCTGCATGGCCCATCACAGTTCAGGTCCCAGACCCAGTGGCTTGAAACTCATTTCGGGTGCATATGCATGAGTGCCCAAGATCCCAGAAGGGACCAGCAGATGGCGTAATGACTATGTCACTGAACTCCCATGTAGCTGACCGCAGTTTGAATCCCGGACCTGGTAGCTTAAACTCACACTGAACATGTGTGCGTGCATGCCCATATCCTGAGAGGACAATGGAGGAGAAGGGATTGTGGCATGGCCATCCTACCTGGGGGGGTGGTTTCTCTCTTTCTGTCTCTCTATCTCTTTCTGTCTTTCTGGCGAGCGCATGAGCCCTCTAGCAACAACCTCTCCAAAAAAAAAAAAGATCCTGGGAGAAGAATGGAGAAGGGATTGCAACATGACCACCCCCCTGGGTGGTGGTTTCTCACTTTCCTTCTCACTGTCTGTTTCTCTCTCTGGCAAGTGGATGTGTCCCAAGGCAAAAACCTCTTTTTAAAAAAGAAAAAAGAAAGGGAAGTCGGACGAGCATGCGGCTGTCCTGTCCCCGCTGAGCACTCCCTTGTCCAGCTAAGCCCCTCCATATTCAGCCATCTGTGGGTCTGCTTGCTCCCCAGCGAGTTGGAAGACTTCGTGGAAGACTTGAGGAAGGACTCCACGGCAGCTGGCCGGGCGGTTACCCTAAAAGACGTGGAAGATGGGGCCTTCCTCTTGCGACAAGTGGGAGAAGCTGTAGCTACCCTGAAAGGTGCGTTTTCTGATCCAGGGGAGAAGTCTGCAGTGTTTCCTGAGCTGTTTAAAAATGCTCAAAAAGTGGGGCTTCATCCATCCCTGGGGAGATCTGTCACACACACAGCTGCAGGTGCTGGGCTCTGCTCTGGATGTCGTGTCCCGGGGCAGACTAGGAAATGTTCCTGCCGTCTCGGAGTTCACATTCTAGAGGGGCCGGTGAGGTTGGGACCAACCGACACCCTACAGATACCTAGGTCAGACTCAGAAAGCCACTGCAGAGGTTGGTGGGCGTATCCCAAAGGGACGGACAGGAAATGACCCAGAGGAGCACCGACCTGCCCAGGGTCGCTTTGTCTGACACTCAGCCTTTGAAGGGGTGTGAGCTGCACTCAAGCTTGTGAACTCCCCACTTCTCCGCTTATCTGCTGTCGGGGTGCAGGATGCGGGGGGCGGTTGTTCTGGCCCCTTCTCCTATGTACGGTTTTGGCCCACAGGGGAATTTCCCACCTTGCAAAACAAGATGCGGGCCGTCCTGCGCATCGAAGTGGAGGCGGTGCGGTTTCTGAAGGAGGAGCCCCACAAGCTGGACAGCCTGCTGAAGCGGGTGCGAAGCATGACCGACATCCTGACGGTGCTACGGAGGTAACTACGCCCCGCCCGGGGCTGCTGAGGGGCGAGCTGAGCTGCGGCGGGGCGAGCCGGGGGGGGGCCAGGAAAAATGCGGCGCGAGCCGCCGGGGGGCCGAGCCGGTGCGGGCACAGTTGGGACTCCAGGCTTCCGCCACGCTCCGGGGACCGTGGTGGTGACATATCAGGTCCTATTTCCAGTGTTCTTAGGAGACACCACAGCCCCTACCATCCGTGTACCTGTATTATAGCCTGGCTCGAAGTTCGGATCCTCAGCACAGTTTGCTGCATTGGATCCATCCTAAGCTTTAAAATTGGTAAACACAGTGAACAATTTTTTTAAGAGGTTTTTGCCTTAGGATGCATGTATTCACCAAGGAGAGAGAGAGAGAAAAACAGAAACAATGGGAGAGAAAGTGAGAAAGCAACCCCCACCAGGGATGGCCATACCACAATCCCCTTTCTTCCATTCTCTTCCTGGGATCTTGGGCACTCACGTACAGGCACCCAGAGATATTTTCAAGTCCCCAGGTTGGGCACTCCAACCAACCCACCCTGTGGGAGTCCAGCAACGTAACCACTACACCATCTGCTGGTCCAAGTGAACAGTTTTTTAAAAAATCAGAGTTGAACAGCCCAGTAGAAACCAGGTAGATTTTTTTTTTTTTCAGGTAGATTTTTTTAAATAACAATGCCAAGAAGAAGAATGAATAGAAATAGGGTTTTGACCTCCTTCACCTCAGGGGCTTCGATGACTTCCCATAACAAAACTGAGTAGAAATAAAGTTGTTCTTAGATTATCCACTGAAAGAGTATCTCAGAGTGTGTGGGTCCCACCTAGAGAAAAGAAACAGACCCTTGCACGGCCCTTACTGAGGGCGAACTTGCTCCTCCAGAGGGTCACAGAGGAGCACAGATAAAAGAAATGACCGAGTCATCCACGACTTCCATTGAGAAGAAAACTCTGAACTCCACACTCACTAAGAAAGTACCGTCATAGGGTCAGCAGGTGGCATGGTGGGTAAGGTGCTGGACTTGCACATGGGTGACTATGGTTCACATCCCGGACCCAGCAGCTTAGAAATCGGGCACTTAGAAATCGGGCACTGCGTGTACCTGGAATCCCAGGAGGAGAATGGAAGAGAAGGGATTGCACACCCATCCCCCTTGGGGAGGCAATTTCTCACTTCCTTTCTCACTGCCTTGAGCAAATGCATGTGCCCTACGGCAAAAAAAAAAAAAAAAAAAAAAGGTACTGTTGTACACTTACACAGATTTTGTGCTGCCAAGAAGCACTTTCGTAATGACACCCTGCATGCTCTTTGAGTTCCAGTGAGGTCTCTTCTCCACAGAATAGTAACAATGACGTCCACCTCTACACACCTTCAATTCAGGAACTGAACTAAGCCCTTTACATGTCTCAGCTCATCTGATCCTAACTAAAAACCCTACGGGCAGGTGCTGTTGTTGCTGTTTCACAGGTAGACCCTGAGGTTTGCGGGTGTAGCCGCTGCAGGTCAGAGGTCGGGCTGGGCTGTGACCCCAGTGCTGTTGGCTTTTGTCTCACTGCCAGGCAGCCAGTAATATTTACACGTCCCCCTGGAGCAGAACATGATGACCATGGGAATAAATAAGACAATGCCCCACCCCCCCCCAGCCATCCTGACAGATCTTACTTTCTCACGTGGGAAAAAGACAGTAAACGATGACCAGAAATCATGCCCGTGTTATTGAAATGCTCTCAGTCTCTTTTTCTGGTCTGAAAAAAGGTCGTGCATTCTGTTGACTCTGCCCTGCTTCTAATTTCCCCACTTCTTTCACCATTAAACTTTAACTATCCCAGCCCCTTAAGCCCCCAAGAATCCCCAAGGATTTGTTCTATCCCTTCTCTTTCCCACTTTGCAAAAGCGCCAGTCCCTGAATTTGCAGTTTTTCAATAGGACTAGGAAATTGTAGGAAGCTACTCTTCAGATCTTAGGCAAGGTTTGAGATCAGCTCCCCACCACCAGTAACATACAAGAAACTTCCTCCTGGAAATGATAATCACCGTCATCGTTTGAGCAGACTTATAAGAGAAATATATTAAGTATAGCCAACTTTAAGATGGAATATTAACCATAAAAAGCAAGTTTGATTTTTTTCTAGTACAAAAAAAAAAATCCTAAAAAAGAACCGCTTTGGGGATAAAAACACTCCACAGCAACTCTATAGTCACTTTTGTTGGTTCCAGGATGCCAGAAAACTTCAGAATCAAAACCAGATATACTGCTTCCAACTACAGAGTCCGTATCTGACTATGTACAGGACGAAATTGTGTATTACATTTTCTCATGGGTTCATTCGTTTAATTAACATATATTGGCCAGGTGGCATGGTGGTTAAGATGTCTGGGTCCCACATGGCTGACTCTGTGCTTTGAATTCCAGAAATGGCAGGTCGAAAAACATGCCAGCCATGTGTGTGTGTGTGTGTGTGTGGTTGCCCAGAATCCTGAGAAGAAAATGGAGGAGAGAGTATTTCAGCATGGTCATTCCCCCTGGAGGGTGATTTCTCACATTCTCTCTCTTTGTCTCTCTCTCTCTCTCATGCATGTATGTATGTGCCGTATAGCAAAATTTTAATTCAAAAAATGTATCTATACATATATATATGTAAATATATGTATTTGTGTGTGTGTGTGTGTAATAGTTGTGTATGTCTGTGGAGTAGAATGTGACTTGTGAGTGCAAGAATATGATACATAGTGATTAGATCAGTAATTAGTATACCCATCATCACAAACACTTATGGCTCACTCATTTTCAATTGTCAGTGTCTTTCTCTTCGAGTCAACTAAAAATCTGTTAAAAGGGTTTCTCATTAAGCCATACTTAAATGTGTTAAGCCATTCACAAAGTCTAAAACAAAGGCCCTTATTAAGTGGAAATCGACAGAGGGCTGCAGGTGACAGCCCCATTCTCCCTCCTCTTCCCTGAAAAACCATCATATTTGTCTTTTCTCCAGTGAATGTGAGTTCTAAAAAAGATGGGGTTGTGTGTGTTGAATGTTAGTTATGTGACTCTCTGTCCCATAAACGTTCGGTGTGGATGGTGATTTATAAAGCCAGTTCAGAAGCTTACTTAAAATAAAAGGAATTTTAGCCGCCAAGCTAAAAGTTTATAGCATGCTATACTTGGCGTGGGGGGAGAACACAGGAAGGTAGGAGTATGTATGCCCCAAGGACATGTGTATGTTTCTGTGCCATGGCAGTGAGGGTAAAGAAGGTGACAGTCACAGTTCATAACAGACTTAGGGTCTTGGGAAGGTGCTGAAGGGGTTGGACACATTTTGAATCTGAGGTGTTAGAAGAATATCTATTTTTTTTTTTGAGAGGTTTTTGCCATAGGGCGCGTGCGCTCGCCAGCCAGCCAGGGAGAGACAGGGAAACAGAAAGCAAGAAATCACCCCCCAGGGGGGATGGCCACACCACAATCCCTTCTCCTCCATTCTCCTCTCGGGATCTTGGGCACACACACACACACACACGCGCCCGGTGTGAGTTTAAGCCACTGGGTCCGGGACTCAAACCACAGTCGACTACGTGGGAGTCCAGAGACATAGCCATTACGCTAACTGCTGGTCCTGGGAGTGATACATTTTAACAGTTAATACTGCTGTGCATGGTTTCTCCTAGACATGTTACCGATGGGCTCCTGAAGGGCACAGATGCGGCCCAAGCTGCCCAATATGTTGCTATGGAAAAGGCCACAGCTGCAGAGGTCCTGAAGAGCCAGGAGGAAGCAGCCCATGCCTCCAGCCAGCTCCTCCACAGCACTGGCGTCCCTGGTGATGTGAAGTCGGAAGTGGTATCCATGTCCGCCATGACAGTTCACCATGCACAGAGCTCTCCCGTGGTCATCCAGCCCTCCCAGCACTCCTCGGCACTGCTGAACACTGCGCAGAACTTGCCTGTGGGAACTGGTCCTCATTCAGCCAGCCCTCCTGCCGTTTCACAGGAAGTCACCTCTGCACTGCAGTCAACACAGGTCCCTCAGTCCCCGCAGACACCCATGAATGGTTCCGCCATGCAGAGCTTATTCATTGAGGAGATCCACAGTGTGAGTGCCAAGAACAGGGCAGTGTCCATTGAGGTAGAGTAATATTTTTTTTTTCATAAGCTCATAAAAAAGCATAACATCTGGGCCTTTCCTTCAAAGAGTTTACAGTTTGGTTGTAGAGATAATACATATATAGATCAAAGATATATTTTTATCAAAGATATGTTGGATTGTCAGAAAAGTCATGACACATTTTTACATAGAAAAAAATAGTCATGACTTTTCTGACAATCTAATATATGTATTATATACAAATAAATATATCATAGATAGTTTTTGTGGGGTTTTTTTCGAGAGGTTTCAGAAAAGGGGCGCGTGCGCTCGCCAGACAGACAGAGAGAGACATAGAGACAGAAAGCAAGAAATCACCCCCCAGGGGGGATGGCCACACCACAATCCCTTCTCTTCCATTCTCCTCTCGGGATCTTGGGCACGCACGCACACGCACCCGGCCTGATTTTTAAGCCACCAGGTCCGGGACATGAACCACGGTCGACTATGTGGGAGTCCAGCGACATAGCCATTACACTAACTGCTGGTTCCCCATAGATAGATTTTTGAAAACGGATATGGGATTCGATGACCAGGTGAAAAGATAGGTGACCAGGTTTTGGAAAAGAGTAAGATACTTTTCCTGTAGGAAGGTGATGCAGTGGTATGCAGGTAAATTGTTTTTTGTTTTTGGGGGTTTTTTTGAGAGGTTTTTGCTACAGGGCGTGTGTGCTCGCCAGACAGACAGAGAGACAGAAAGCAAGAAATCACTCCCCAGGGGGGATGGCCATGCCGCAATCCCTTCTCCTCCATTCTCCTCTCAGGATCTTGGGCACTCACGCACACACGCCTAGCGTGAGTTTAAGCCAATGGGTCCAGGACTCAAACTGTGGTCGACTATGTGGGAGTCCAGCGACATAGCCATTATGCTAACTGCTGGTCCCAAGTATGCAGGTAAATTGTTAACAACCCTCTCTTTGAGAGTAATAGGCCTGACTTGTAGCTTTGCCAATTCCTGTGGTGTAAATACTCCCATCTTTGTTGACTTTGAGTTACAATGTAATATCACTAAACACAAAATTGGAAAGAAATGTGACATCAACTCTCTAGACCAGTGCCAGCAGGCTCAAGCATTCTGCTGTGCTGAAGGCAAACCCGGGGGTTGGGAGTGCCACTGATCTTGTAGAGAAGGGGTGGTGAGGGCATTTGAGGACAGAGGCATGCTGGAGCAAGGGTTAGGACCAGGATTAAACCTGTTTAACTGAAACAAGAAAGAGTAGATAAAACTGGAGACATAGGCTTGAAACTGATGTGAGAGAGTTTGAAAACCAGTCTAAGATGTCTGGAGTTTATTTTGTAGGTATCAGAGGAGTACTGCAGCTCTAATCAGGGATAGTAGAAAAGGCATCTTTAAGAGATTAATCTGGAAACAGTATACAGAATTGATTGAGGTGGCACATCTAGAGTTAAGGGAGCTGAATGAAATGTTATTGCAGTAATCAAAGAATGAAAGGTGGAGACAGTCAAAATGGGAAGAGGGGGAACCAGCAGTTAGCGTAATGGCTATGTCGCTGGACTCCCATGTAGTCGACCGCAGTTCGTGTCCCGGACCCGGTGGCTTAAAACTCACGCCGGGCGCGTGTGCGTGCATGCCCAAGATCCCGAGAGGAGAATGGAGGAGAAGGGATTGCAGCGTGACCATCCCCCCTGGGGGGTGATTTCTCGCTTTCTGTCTCTATCTGTCTGGCTGGCGAGCGCACGCGCCCTACAGTGAAAGTCTCTCAAAAAAAAAAAAAAATGGGAAGAGGAAGCTCATTCTTAAGATCAAATGATACAGAGGGAAAAAACGATCTGTTTTTAAATATTCATTTTATCAGGAGCTGGTATTGATGCCCCAGTAACACATTTTGCTTCCCCAGCTCATTCTTCCCCTTTATCCCATAACTTTCTTGCACTCATTACTCTATCCCCAGCTGCTTGGTCCTCACTCTTGTTTCCCTTGAAAGTCACCAGTGGGTAGATAATTCAGGCTGGGCATGTTTGGGTGACCTCTTAAAACTGCTACAGTCTTCGTCATGGCTGCCAGGCCTCTGCACATGAGGTAGCTTCCCTATGTCCCAGGGCAGCCGCGTGCCCTTAATCAGAGTCAGCTTTCCTAAAGTACATCGTGCATGAGGGCGTGACTTTATCGCCAGGGCCCACTGGAACATGGGTGGGGAGAATGCATTTCCTCCTGAGAACTCATGGATCCATCTGGTTCAAGCATCTAGCTCCTTTAAACATCTCAATACTTAAAGGACATCAGTGTGATGACACTGTCGTTTAACAAATTTACCGAGAACCCAGTGGGCATAATTATCTTTGTGATGTGTGTATTTTAAGTTTTGAAAGGAAACTTAGGAGGCATCTCTGAACGTGCCCTGATCTGTGGTTAAGGAGGCCTGGGTCTTTCTGCCAGCTCTGCCCCTGGTGAGTAGGGTCCGCTTTACGCATACCCTAGTAATAACTGAGCCCCAGTGCATGCCAGGCCCTCATCGGCTCTGGGGACAAGCATTGAACAGAAAAAGCAAAATCCGGGACCAAGCACTGGCTCTGAGAGGCTGAGCCAAAGGGGAAGGAGCTAAGTTCGTATCCAGAGACCTCCCTGAATGCACTGGGTGCATGTGTACCCATGATCCAGGGCTAACTGAAGCTGGGGTGGATCATGGCATCAAGATCCCAGCTGAGGGTTCAGTCTCCTTCACTCATGGAAGGAGTGACTAAGTGAACTCTGCAAAGAGAAGAAAGAAGAGAGGTTGTGCCCTTGAGAAACATCCCTGCTTGTAGAGAAAGACAAAGAACGAGTGTACCCAGGTGAGAATCAGTGCTAGGAAGAAAAACCAGCAGAGCCTGAGGATGGGGAAGGTGGTGGCTGTTATTTATATAGATGAATAATGTGAGATGAATTCTTCCTCCCAGTGGGACCCACAGTCTTCATGCGTACACTGTGCTGATCAGTGACCTTCGCCGTTCTTCACTATGGGTTCCACTAATGCTGCTGCTAATGTCCTCTCTGTCTTCCTGGAATGATTAACGTGCCATCTGTGAAATTATAGAAAAACGTTCTTTTAAAAAATTTACAGGGTGGGACCAGTAGTTGGCATAATGGCTATGTCACTGGACTCCCATGTAGTTGACCGCAGTTTGCATCCCGGACCCGGTGACTTAAAACTCACACCGGGCGCATGTGCGTGCGTGCCCAAGATCCCAAGAGGAGAACGGAGGGAAAGGGATTGCGGTGTGGCCATCCCCCCTGGGGGATGATTTCTTGCTTTCTGTCTCTCTGTCTTTCTCTGACTTTCTGGCAAGTGCATGTGACCTATAGCAAAAGTCTCTAAAAAAAAAAAATAAAAAAAAAAAAAGTTTACAGGGCAGCCAGTTGGTGGTGTGATGGTTAAGGCACTGGACTCCCACACAGCTGACTATGGTCTGAGTCCTGGTCCTGCTGACTTGCTTTCTCACTTTCTCTCATCAAATTAAAAATAAATCTTTTTAAAAGTGTTCTCAAGTGTTTAAAAATACATTTTGTGTTTATCTCTCTATTATGAAATTTGAAGGTGCTTATGAGACATGTAAACGATACCCTCCCATTTTATAAGTAAAAACTGTGACCCAGAAAGTCATACAGCATTCTTCGCTAGACGCAGAACTAAGACACAGGATTGATCGATTGATCAATTTTTGGTAATGAGGGTTTCAGTTTTTGTTTGTATTTATTTGAACATCTCCTTTAAGAGGAAAACGAAGTTTAAGGACGTGGTCATGGGAAGCGTACCTTGGGAAGGGAGGCATCATTGGTGTCCCTGTGTATTCAGCGTTGGTAGCAGCACACGTCTCGTAAAGGCTCAGTGAGAATTTCATGAAGGCGTCTCCGTGGATGAAGATCACCGGGCTTACATGGCAGCCCACCTAGTATAGATGAGGTCAAGGACAGTAGACAGTCCAGGTAGCCTGGACTTGACAGGGCTCGTCTGACGTCATATTGTCCCTCGGCGTGGAATCTAGCGCCTTCTTTACCTACACAGCAACCGTGTCACACCCCTCCCCACCCCAATGTGAAATCTCTAAATGGTTCTCTACTTTTTCCCTCTGTCTTGAACTTTCTTCCCTTACTATTTTCCTTCAGAAAGCAGAAAGGAAATGGGAAGAGAAAAGGCAAAATCTAGACCACTATAATGG
>NW_006159427.1:2471734-2525693 GCF_000334495.1 Tupaia belangeri chinensis
GAGAAGCTCCTAGAAGAAGCCCAGGCCAACATCATGAAGTCAATTCCAAACCTGGAGATGCCACCAGCCTCAGGTGCACCGCCAAGGGGAGAGGCTCCAGTGGACAAGCTAGAACTTTCTGGTAAGGTTCCTCTCACAGCACCTGCTGACGGAGCTGTGTGGGCGCCACGAAGCACGTGGTGACTAACAAGACAGTGTCTCTCTTTTTAAGTCTTAAAATATTTTAAAGTTGGAAAAGGAAATCCTTAGATGTCCCTTTGACCCTCATTACTCATCTCTTTTTTCTCCCAATTTTCTTAAGGACCATGTGCATTTGCTGGAGAGATAGTGGGGGACGGGAGAGGAGTGAAAAAGCACCCCACAGGGCGATGGCCACCCCATACCCCCTTGTCTTCCGTTCTCCTCTCCGGATTTTGGGCAGACATGTACCAAGTGTGTTTTAAGAGCCATAAAATTCAGGACTCAAACCACACAGTCAGCCGTGTAGGATCCAGCTGCGTTAACTACCACACCACCAGCTAGCCCTGTCATTACTTCTTTTAAAATCTAAGCGTGGAGGTGGCAGCAGCTGGCGTGGTGTTTCAGGCACTGGACTCTCACATGGCCCTGATCAGGGTTGCAGCCCCAGACCTGGCAGCTTGCCTCCTCTCTTTCCCCCTTAACCACTCCACCACCTGGTAGCCCCCTGTTCAGTGATTTTAATGTAATAATTTGTCCTTCTATACTATAACTCTGAAATAAATAGGTTGAGGTCTCAATCAGTCATACATGGTTCTGGAATAGTTTCATAAAATCTGATAATGCATTTGATTTTGGAGAAATGTGTGAATGTGGGGGAAGTGTAAGTGTATTTGTTAAAGGCAGATACCACAATTTCCAAGTAACTTAAACAGGAGAACATGGACAAATTTAGAAAGTAAGAAAAACCCCATCCCCCCCAAAAAAAAAATATGTACAAAAAGGAAAAGCTTTTGTGGACATTTTCTTAAAACTCTTGGCAAAACAGTGGTTCCTTGTTCCCTGAGCCCAGTTCCAAGCAGATTCGTGAATTAGATTTGTGTCCTATGGTTGCCACCTCTGACCTGGCAGCTTGCCTCCTTTCTTTCCCTCTCTCCTCCTGTCCCTAACTGTGGCTCTCTCTGGTGAGTGGGCATGCTCTATTTCAAACTGAAAAATAATAATAATGATAAATAATTGTTAAAACAAAACAAAACTAACCATGGTAGGAAAGCCATGTTCTGTGTTAGAATACAAAAACAGTTTTCCAATAAAGGAAAATTTCAGCTCCCAGCTTCTGCATTTCCTATGAATTTATGACACTTCATAGCACCAGCTGGGAGAATATGAGGCCTGCATTTAAAACAAGAGCTTTTTGTATCTTGCAGAATGAAAATGCCAGCTTTTATGAGCTCCTGGGGAATTTGAGATCATAAGGCAGAATTGCATTTTTAAAATCACAATTACTAGAATGTATATTTTACGAACTCAGCTATGGAAGTTAAGCATCAAAGTGTCAATAATAATAATATAAATAACTTTTAAAAAGCTGAACCTACTAAATCTCCCACCAATTACAAGTCACGTGCCTTACTGTGATCTTAAAATTATGTACAAGTAAAATTATTTTGCTTACAGTCTAATGTGTCTGCTGCACCAAATTCAGTAATGCCTTGTCCTGTAATAAACTTAATTTGAAAAGGAATCACCATCTCAATTCACATATCAAGAAACATTGGGGGAACCAGCAGTTACCGTAATGGCTATGTCGCTGGACTCCCACGTAGTCGACCGTGGTTCACATCCTGGACCCGGTGGCTTAAAACTCACGCTGGGCGCGTGTGCATACTTGCACAAGATCCTGAGAGGAAAATGGAGGAGAAGGGATTGCGGCATGACCATGCCCTCTGGGGGGTGATTTCTCACTTTCTGTCTCTATGTCTCTCTCTGTCTGTCTGGTGAGTGCATGCGCCGTATAGCAAAAAACCTCTCCAAAAAAAAAAAAAGAAACATTGGGGACCAGTAGGTCATGTGGTGGCTAAGGCACTGGACACTCCCACATGGCCAAGCATTGTTCAAGTCCTGGACCTGGTGGTTTGCTTTCTTACTTTCTCTCTCTCTTTCTGTCTCTCTCTGGTTAAATTAAAATAAATGAATGAATAAATTAAAATTAAATAAATAATTTTTTTAAACTACAAACATTAAAGTGGACTCATTTTATAACCACTGTCATGGTCTCCTCCCAGGTTCTCATTTATTTCTTTCTCTAAAGCTTCACTCACTGAAAATTCCCCCTACATCTGTGCTAAGAGGCTTTTTTCATTTCCTTCCCCCACCTGCCAGCTGTGAGAGGCCTTGCTAGGGCCCCTGGATAGTCAGGCAACAACTACCCCAAAGGGCCAGTGATGGCACAGTGGTAACACAACTGCATCCTGGGACCTCCCTGAGTACATTGGGCACATGTGTGTCCATGATCTGATACTGAGAGTGGCCTGGGACGCGAAGGCCATATTGAGAATATCTGTCTCTCTGTGTCTCTCTCATGGCAAAGACAGATAAACTGTAAGAAAACCAGAAAACTTGCCCCGAAAGAGTAGGGCCCAGGGCGTGATAGCTCTTCTCCCCAAGTCCCCACAGAGAATTTGTTGTGGATAAAAGGAACCTTATCACATTTCTATCTTGCTAATTCTGCTGCCCTCATTATTTACTTCGTCACATAGTTCTTTATGTTGTACATTTCCTACAGCTGTTTCTTTTCATGTTTGTATAACAAAAATATAACGTAACATTATTTTGACTTTTTGTTCTTTTAGATTCAAAACATTTTTACATAAATTAATTTAAAAATTACTCCCAAGTTATTTTTGCTCTGTTACGATGTTTTTACGAAGGCCAGGATGTGGCCTGGTAGTTAAGGTGGTGGACTCCCACATGCCCGACCACGGTGGGAGTCCCAGGCCTTGAAGATCGTGCTGGACACATGTGTGCATGCTCAAATCCCAAGAGGAGAATGGAGGAGAAGAGACTGTGGAGTGGCCTTCCCCATGGCAGGGGTGATTTCTCATTTTTCCTTTCTCTCTCTCCAGCAAACTCACATGCCTTACGGCAAAAATCTTTTTAAAAAACAAAAAGTTTTTACCTTTTTAAACGTGTGTGCTCTAATTTCTTCTCAGAAAGAATTTAACTAATACAGGCCACCAGAAACATGTAAAGGTTTCATCCATTACCTATAAACATTTGCTTCTGCCATTTTAATTTGTCATGGGTATTATTGTTTTATGTATGTTTATTTACCAGTGGGGTAACATTTTAAGCTTGGGGTTTTAAAAACCATTTGCATTTCCTCTTTGGTGAGTTGACTACTCAAGCAATAATGGGGGAGGATGGAGAGCTTTCTGAAATTGATGAAGGAGACAGGCAGGGTGCAGCAGTGAAGTGTGACATTCAAAGAGCTGATGCACATAGGAAGGTTCTGGGTTCACATCCAGAGACCTCCCTGAGATCATTGGGCACCCATGTCCAAGATCTGGGGTTGGCTAAAGCTAGGGGTGAAGCACGACATCAACCACCTATTTGGGGTGCTGTTTCTCAGTTTCTCTGAATTTCTCACTCATGGACGGAATAAGTCAAATAAATAAATAAATAAATAAATAAATAAATGTAAAATAATTAAAAAAAAAAATTTAAAACAGATGGAGACCCAGCCATGCTGATGCACAGCAGAAGCTGCTGCTCCACAGGCTGAGCCCACATGGGAAGCCCCGGTTTTATTCCCAGCTCACCCAAAGCCAGGTGTGGTGGTGTGCACCTATAATCCCAGCTACTTAGGTGGCCAAGGCAGAGAGACCGTGAGATCACAGTCAGTGTAGACAACATAATAAGACCCTGTCTAAACAAGCTGTGGATGGAAGTCAGGATTCTGACATGGTGAGACCCTGTCTAAAACACCACACACACACACACCCACACACACACACATACACACACACACACACACAATAGATGAAGAATTTGGACGATTACAGCCTTAGTCATTGTTAAAGAAAAATTATTCATGGGGCCAGCAGATAGCATGGTAGTTAAGAGCGCTGGACTCCCACATGGCCGACAACAGTTGAGTCCCGGATCTGGTGGCATGCTTTCTCACTTCTCTCGCTCTCTCTCACTTTCTCTCTCTCTGTCCCTCTCTGTTCTAATTAAAATAAATAAATAAAGTTAAATTTTTAAAAAAAGAATAGTCTTTCTCAACATATTTTAAAAAAAGAAAAAAATTATTCACTGAGACACTTTTTTTGTTTGTTTGTTTGTTTTTGTTTAATACAGGCCACCAGAAACATGTAAAGGTTTCATCCATTACCTATAAACATTTGCTTCTGCCATTTTAATTTGTCATGGGTATTATTGTTTTATGTATGTTTATTTACCAGTGGGGTAACATTTTAAGCTTGGGGTTTTAAAAACCATTTGCATTTCCTCTTTGGTGAGTTGACTACTCAAGCAATAATGGGGGAGGATGGAGAGCTTTCTGAAATTGATGAAGGAGACAGGCAGGGTGCAGCAGTGAAGTGTGACATTCAAAGAGCTGATGCACATAGGAAGGTTCTGGGTTCACATCCAGAGACCTCCCTGAGATCATTGGGCACCCATGTCCAAGATCTGGGGTTGGCTAAAGCTAGGGGTGAAGCACGACATCAACCACCTATTTGGGGTGCTGTTTCTCAGTTTCTCTGAATTTCTCACTCATGGACGGAATAAGTCAAATAAATAAATAAATAAATAAATAAATAAATGTAAAATAATTAAAAAAAAAAATTTAAAACAGATGGAGACCCAGCCATGCTGATGCACAGCAGAAGCTGCTGCTCCACAGGCTGAGCCCACATGGGAAGCCCCGGTTTTATTCCCAGCTCACCCAAAGCCAGGTGTGGTGGTGTGCACCTATAATCCCAGCTACTTAGGTGGCCAAGGCAGAGAGACCGTGAGATCACAGTCAGTGTAGACAACATAATAAGACCCTGTCTAAACAAGCTGTGGATGGAAGTCAGGATTCTGACATGGTGAGACCCTGTCTAAAACACCACACACACACACACCCACACACACACACATACACACACACACACACACAATAGATGAAGAATTTGGACGATTACAGCCTTAGTCATTGTTAAAGAAAAATTATTCATGGGGCCAGCAGATAGCATGGTAGTTAAGAGCGCTGGACTCCCACATGGCCGACAACAGTTGAGTCCCGGATCTGGTGGCATGCTTTCTCACTTCTCTCGCTCTCTCTCACTTTCTCTCTCTCTGTCCCTCTCTGTTCTAATTAAAATAAATAAATAAAGTTAAATTTTTAAAAAAAGAATAGTCTTTCTCAACATATTTTAAAAAAAGAAAAAAATTATTCACTGAGACACTTTTTTTGTTTGTTTGTTTGTTTTTGTTTTTGTTTTGTTTTTGTTTTGAGGGATTTTTGCTACAGGGCATATGTGCTTGCCAGAGAGACAGTAAGCAAGAAAACACCCCCCAGGGGAATGGCCACACTACAATCCCGTCTCCTCCATTCTCCTGTTGGTGTTTTGGGAATGCATGCACACACGCCTAGCATGATTTTCAAGCTGCTGGGTCCAGGACTTGAATTGTGGTTGGCCACGTGGAAGTCCAGCGCCTTAACTACTACACTACCGCTGGCCCCAAGATGCTTCTTTAAAACAGCAATGAAGATTTTATTTAAGAGTATCGCAACATCAGCATGAGATTGTACTTACCTGTCTTAGTCCGCAATTGTGTTCCTAATGGAAATGCCTATAACTGGGTGATTTATAAACAACAGAGGTTTATTTGCCTTACAGTTCTGGTGGCTCAAAGTCCAAAGGCATGGGGCTAGCATCAGGCTGGACTCAGGTGCTACACTATAGCATGACCAACAGAGGATGGCATGTATGTACAATTAAAGAGAGACTTTGGGCACCATCTTCTTTTTAGAACAACCTACCTGCATGGGAACTACCCATCTTACAAGAGCTAAAACTGAGTCCATGTGAGAGACAGCATTCATTCACTCATTCATGAGGGTGATACCTCCTCAATCCAAACACCACCTACTAGGTCTCACCTCAAAGGTTTCACTACCTCCATTGCCACCACACTGGAGATGAATTTGAAAACATGAATGTCCAGGAACAGATCACTATCTAAACTGTAGCATCCCTTCAATATCGAGGGTGGAGGGATACTTGCTAAAGGCAGGCCTACAACCTAGATATCAAGGATGGGGAATGAGGAAGTTGATCAGGCAACAAGAATGAGGGGTTCTGGCTAAATTGATGAAGCAGGAGTCTTTGCTAAGACTGGGCTCAGTGACCAAAGTCAAGGCCAAGTCAAGTAGAGGGCTCAAAGGTGCTGGGTGACAGCGTGACCCAGGAATGAGTCTGTCGTCACACATCACAGGAAAAACGTGGGTCCCTCCTGGGCTAGTCAGCCTAAAACTGGGCTGCTCTCCCATGGCTGGGCTTCTGTGCTTTGTGAATCACTGTAGCTCTGTACCTACCACCCTCATGCATGAGAATCACTTGCTTTTCCCCAATTATTTAAACATATCTTTACTACAACTTCAAGTAGAAACTCCCCAAGAATGTCCTCCAGACAACTGTGTCTCAATTTCCCTGAAAATAAAAGCACACTCTTAGGAAACCATACCGCGTCCCTAGAATGAGTGGGAAAAAACTCCAGGTCTGAATTGCCGGTTCTATTGTTTTTGTGAACCTTTGGCTATGATGTTGATAAAGAACAGAAGAGGGGCTGTTTGGTGGTGTTTTGAGGAAAGAATGCCTTTTTCTACATATTAAGTAAAGCTGAGCTGATACCTCCATTTTGAAAAAGATGTCAACACTAATTCATAATTCTCATGTTTGCATTTGCCACTTTATTAGCAAAGAAAGAATCTTTTCCAACCACCTGACCACAACCCCACCAAAAAATCCACTTCCTCTCAGGCTTTGTTCTTTGGTCCCCCTTCATGTCCCATTTCCTCCTGGCCCTCCCCTGGCCAGTTCTACTCTGACAGTGCCCTGCACAGTCCCTCTTGCTAAAGCAACTTTTCAGACAGGGAGAATAAAAGGCTTAGAGGCCATGAAAGGGCCTCTGGGTTTGACTTTAGACTCTGATTTTTCATCTTTTCAAGTAATACTCACCCTTTCTTGCATAACAAGAAATTTGTTTAATAATAATTGCTAATATTTTGCATTTAAACCAAGCATTGTATGTAAAACATTTCTGTATTTATTAGATTTTTATTTTTCTTCATGCCACAGGGTGTGCAGGCTGGCTAGAGCGAGACAGAGAGACAGGGCAAGTAAGAAATCACCCCTCCCAGGGGAGGGGCCACTCCACAACCCTTTCTCCTTCTCTCTTGCAACTTTGGATACACACATACACACACACACACACACACACACACACACACACACACCTGACTTGAACCACAGGCTCAGCCATGTAAGATCCAGTGCCTTAAGAACCATGCTTCCTGCTGGCCCTGTGAATCATTGAATCCTCACAACACCCAGTATGAAGGATACTGCAATACCCATTTAACAGATGAGATAACTGAGACAGAGGTTGAGTAACCTGGGTTTCTCTGGGATTTAAATATGAGGTGTATTTTTTAAATTTATGGAAATGTATATTATAAAACTATGGATTTCAAAATTTTTGCACCAAAGTAAACTCATACTCATTCTTTTTTTCCACACTACAGACTTTTTAAAGTTTCCTCATACAGTTGCTTGTCAGGTTCTACACCCTTAATGATGGCTCTGTGGAGAGAATAGAGAGAATTTCATTCAAATTGCATTGAGTGTACGATAAGATGCTGGAATTTCTGGACATTATGTTAAAAGGACTTTTTTTTTTTTTTTTTTTTTTTCAATGGTGCACTGTTTTCCAGAAGACTCTTCAAATTCAGAACAGGACTCGGACAAGCTGGGAGGGAAGTCACCTCCTCCTCCTCCCCCACCGCCTCGGCGAAGCTACCTGCCTGGGTCAGGGCTCACTACCACGAGATCGGGTGACGTGGTCTACACTGGCAGGAAGGAGAGCACTACCACTAAGGTCTGACAGGTTAAGCCCTGAGAAACTGGTTTGTGGGTTTGGATAATACCTAGACAAGGTTTTCTCTGTAAGAACATGAGAAATGGGGGGCAGAGAAGAGAAGCAGAGTCCAGTTGAACTAGAGCTCCAGAAAGTGCCACTGAGGGGAGCTGCCAGCTGTTGTTACCAGACTAGACACAGCACCTCAAGCTTATCCTTAACTTGACTTTCAGCATCAACAATGAGCAGGGTGAACCATAAGCTGCCTCCCAGGCGGGGTATCTAGGATCGCGCGTGCTGGGTGTGGGTAGCGGAAGAAAGACCATCTTACAGAGGTCACTGCGATAAGCTGATCCAGGTGGGAAAGTCTCACAGAAAGTTGTTCAGTGATGTTAGCAGGTTTTGTCTTTTATGTTAAGTGTAAAGTACAATTTTCAAAGAGACGTAGCACGGGAGGGCCTTTTGTGAAGGTGCTGAATGTGAAGGGCTTAGAATTGTGTTCGAATGTTTCAATCTGTTCACCAAAATGACAACTTGTGTGTGTGTGGAGGACAGGGAGGGAGGTGGAGACACTAAATCCAAGGGGTGAAATGGCTTTTTAGCAGGATGTGAAGTAGGAAGCCAATGTAGTAGGCAGTGAGGGACCATGTGCTCTGGTGACTGTCACCTTGTTTGGTAGACCTGGGAGGTGTGAAGCCAATACCTGTGGTTTGACTCTCCCGCAGACAATCAGCGAAGATGCGGGACCAAGCCCACAGACTAGACCCACAAAATGTCCAGCAGAGGAGCCGGCTCCGGCCTGGACCCCAGCCTCCCCACCAGTCACTACTGTCTCTTCAAAGGAGGAGGAAGAGGAGGAAGAGGAAGGGGACAAAATAATGGCAGAACTCCAGGTATGTGTTGAGCCGACTGGTGGCGGCCCCTCTGCATTTCTATCTGGAACTCTCCAGCCCCAGCTATTACCGATGTGTTAGCTAGAGAAGGCTAGCAACGGGCTCCGGGGACCTGCACCCTGTGAGCTGTGTCTTCTTGGGCTCGGTCTCTGTTTTTCCGAGATGGTGAATCAGGCTCGGGACACCTGTAAGAGGTGTGAGGAATGATTATTTCACAAAACAACTCAGGAAAGTTTATACAAAAAGATCAGTGGCTCGCTTTTCAATCTCCAGCTGGTAGTGTTTCCTTTCTTTCAGTTTTAATAGTCTCTGCTTCATTTCAAAACCAGTTAACATAGGGATCAAAAATAATGGCCATCATCTTGTCATGATAAGGACTAACTGAGGTACATTTGAGGTGGGTTCCCTATAGCCCTTAGAATGACTGCTCCTAATTATGGCTCAAGGCCAACGGATGGCCTCCATAGTTACCCTGGGCTTCCATTTGATGTCAATATCATCTTTTAAAATATACTGAAAAGCTAAATGATTTTATCATTTTCCTTGGCCTACTTAAGAAATGATACTTTATTAGTTTTAGCTGTTTTCTGCAGTCCCTTCTCCTCCGTTCTCTTCTCGGGATTTTGGGCACACATGTACATGCACCCAGCATGAGTTTTAAGCCACCGGGTCTAGGACTTGAACCGTGGTCCACTACATGGGAGTCTAGCAATGTAACCATTACACCATCTGCTGGACCCTAGTTGTTTTTGAACTAATTGACACAGTCTACTCATGGGATTAAGGATGGGGCACAGAGGCTCTACCCCAAACTAATTCCACTTCTAGATCATGGCTGTACATCTGCCCTGGGTGTATGTTCTAAGAACTTGTCTAGTCAGAGGCATGTACACGGTTAGTGGACCAAATGCCATAGAGAACAGAAGTCTTTAAGAAGCTCATGGAGGGGCTGGCAGGTGGTATGGTGGTTAATGGCACTGGACTCCCACATGGCCAACTGCAGTTCAAGTCCCAGATCTGGCAGTTTGCTTTCTCACTTTCTCTTTCTCTCTCTCTCTGTACCTCTCTGGTCAAATTAAAATAAATAAATAAATAAATAAAGCAAAAAAAACCAAAAAGCTCATGGAAAATGCATTATCATTTAAAAAAGCGCATGGATTTTTTAAAAATTTACACCAAAATGAACTCATACTTTAATTCCATTTTTCCACAAACCTTTTGAAGTCCCCTCATATTTTGTTGGACTCACACTTAGCGTAGGATTCTTCCATCAGATAGTCAGGCTATACTGTCTGCTCCCAGCCGGATCTACCAGTGTGCCATCATACCCAGCTCTTAGACAGGGTCTCATTATGTTACCCGGGCTAGCTTGAGCTCGTGATCCTTCTGCCTCAGCATTCCAGGCCGCTGGGATTACAGGTGCGCACAGTACACCCAGCCTTTAGGTTGGATGAGGAATCGAACCCAGGCCTCTTATGCAGTCCTAGCCTATGGAGCACAGCACCTTAGCAGCATACACCACCATGGCTGGGCCAAGGATTATTTCTATTTTAAAGGTTTAAAATATCTTGTAAACTTCTGTAAGTCCAAAAAGGCTATTTTTAAAATGAAAAGAAAAAAGGAGAGTTAGCTTTTTATTTTAATTGATTTGCATGTTCAACCATTTTTAAAAAGGTCAAAGCAAGAAACCTTCTAGTCCAGACCAGGGTCATCCCAGACTGGAAGGCTCTATCCATCTCTGGGTGTGGCCAAAGAAGGTCCAGACCCTTTGTCCCAGGCTCAGCCCTTACGCCAGCTTTGCAGTGAGAAGCCAGACATGGAACCCACCTCAGGGGCTACCTCCCTGGCTTGAACCTCCACGCAGGGCGGGCAGGGGGCCCACACCTCTGGGTTCCCTGCCTGGTTCCTTCCTTCCCGCTCAGTACACCGGCTCCCTGTTAACCTCAGTATTTTAATTCCTTAGGCATTCCAGAAGTGTTCCTTTATGGATGTAAATTCAAACAGTCATGCTGAGCAGGCCCGGGCCGACAGTCACGTTAGAGACACTAGGCCGGGCTCCACGGTCCCAGCCAAGGAGAAGAAGGTAACGTGGCAACCGCCGGCCTGCCACTCAGTCGACAGTCCGTCCTGCCTTTCTCTGATACTAACACGGCTCTCTTGCACTTGACCTTCGTGTCCTCTCTCGTTTTCTCTCTCATTAAACTAATGGAGGCACAGGTGTAAGTTGAGATCTCAGCACTACTGCTCAGGTTTCCAGAGCAAACGCCCTGTGCGCAGCATACAATAGTATATGCAGAATCTAGAAGAATAGCTTCCCAAACTAAAGGATATATATTTTTTCACAAATTTCTAGGACTTTCAGTAAAATGCAAAATTAATCTGAAAGTTAAATAAATAATTTTTTTTTTTTGGAGAGATTTTCACTATAGGGCGCGTGCGCTCGCCAGACAGACAGAGAGAGACATAGAGACAGAAAGCGAGAAATCACCCCCCAGGGGGGATGGTCACGCCACAATCCCTTCTCCTCCATTCTCTTCTCGGGATCTTGGGCACGCATGCCCACGCGCCCGGCATGAGTTTTAAGCCACCGGGTCCGGGACGCGAACCGCGGTCAACTACGTGGGAGTCCAGCGACATAGCCATTACGCTAACTGCTGGTTCCCAATAAATTTGTTTTTTAAAAATGGTAGAAACAGCAACCAAATGTATAGGAGTTCTGGGGTTTTGAGGGGGGGTGTTGTTTGTTTTTTGTTGTTGTTTGTTTTAAGAGATTTTTGCCTTAGGTTGTGTGCGCTTGCTGGAGAGAGAGGGAGACAGAAATAGAGCGAAAGTGAGAAATCATCCCTAGTGGGCTGGCCATGCCACAATCTCTTCTCCATTTTCCCCCTGGGATCTTGGGCATGCATGCACATGTGCCGAGTGTGATTCTGAAGCCACAGTTGGCCACGTGGGAGTCCGGCAATATAACCCCTACACCATCTGCTGGCCCTAGTTTTTCTCATTTTTAACATAGCTTCTGGACAAAAAGATCTACAATAAAAATAGATAGAAGTCTTAAATTCAGGGAAGAATATGCAGAATGGAGAATACCTGCTGCCATGCACAAATCCATCCTCGTGGAAATACACAAACAGATCATTACAATTACGTTCAAGGATGCCACGCCGAAATTTCACTGAGTATTACTAGTTTCCCAAGTATATCTTCTGAGACAGGTAGTTCGGTGTAGTTTTATGCTCACATGCACTTCATGCCTTCAAAAACATGCCCAGGTTCTGAAACGAAGTCCATTGTCCTTGCAGAGTGCTTTAGGGGAAGGACGTCTGCCCACGGGTTTGAACTGCAGCTCCAAGTTGGAGCTGGAACTTTGATGGTTTGTGGATATAGAACCATCTTATTTGACTTAAGCCTCTGCCTCGATTTCATGTTTAAAAAACTTATAATGACCAATTCCAAACATTTTTTACCAGGAACTTCTATTTCAGATTTTGAAGTCTCTGGTTGCCCTTCAATTAAATCAAATGGATCAGCTGCAGAATAGCCCAATCACTACCCCAAGTGGATCTCTCAGTTCAGTATAAATTAGCTTAGTGAGGCAGATACACCGTCACAAAGTTGGGGGGCTATTCTAACACAGCCCTTCAAGAGGCACAGGCCTGGGCTTCAAGGTCCCAGTCACGAGCCCTTGCCAAGGAGCCTGGTCCCCACTGGCTCCTAGCCATCATCGAGCTCTTGTGAAACTCCCTCTGCTGTGTAACTAATGTAGGAGACCACTCATAGGGGCTAGGAGATCTCATATGCACCAGGAGAGATAATTAGGTTATTATTGATCAATCTTTCTCATGAAGAAAACCCCCTACTAATGTGAATTGAACCAATGGAATAGTATCACAAATGGATTGCTTTTGCAGGATGTGAAATTTCCTTACATGACCTTATGAAAAGCAACTTGTAGAAGGTCCCTGGCATGGCCTGGTACACTTGAGACAGGGTGAACATTTCTCTCTAAAATACAAATTGAGAACTTGGAACACCTCCAAGCTCCCCTTGGAGATAATCACTGTCTCATTGTACAGGTTTCTTACTTGGCTAGGAAGTTGCAGGAGATTTCGTACCCCACACTTAGAAATCTATAATTGCATTTATCTCACTCAAGAGTCCATTGATCTTTGTTAAATGCCCCACACTGGGTTTCCTCATAGTGCTTTTTCTCAATAATTATACTCTGTTCTTATTAACTCCTTCCTGCTCTATTTATCTTCCCTTCCATTAATCAAATGTTTTTTTTTTTTTTACAATTATTCTCCTATCATCGTAAAACCTCAGCCTTGCACTTTCCTTATATGTAATTTTCCTGTAACTGTGCCTCTTAATTTGGGTTTATTGTCCCCATGCATATTAAGTGTGCTTCTCTAGTTGTATAAACAATCTGAATTTTGGGGCCTATCAACAGACTTAATGACCTTTTCTGCAGAATATTGATTATCTAAGACTAAGAAATGATTGTGAGTTTACACCACAGTTGTGACCAAGTTGCCTGGGATGAAGTTCATGCACTTGCTTTGATACATTGTTTCTCTCTCTCTCTCTCTCTCTGTCTCTCTCTCTCTCTCTCTCTTTTTGCAGAGAGATGTTTACTATAGGACACATGTACTTGCCAGAGAGATAGAGACAGAAAGCAAGAAATCACCCCCCCCGGGGGGGATGGCCACACTACAATGCCTTCTCCTCCATTCTCCTCTCAGAATTTTGGGTGCACATGCACCCAGCATGAGTTTAAGTTGCCACGTCTAGGAGTTAAGCCACGGTTGACTACGTAGGAGTCCGGCGACGTAACCATTGTGCCATCTGCTGGCCCCATTCATTCTCTTTTCTAGCCCAGTGATAAAAGTGACAGAGTCTATGAAACCTCAACTTAACAATGTTATCTTAGTGACATTCACTGTAGTGTTCTTGCTACTAGATTAGTTTAAAAATACATACACTACAGGGTGGCATATGAAATAGTAAATGAACAGTGTGTCTTGTCCCCTGACCAATAGAACAGACGCCTAACCCTCAGCAAATGGGGGCCAGTGGCACAATGGCCACACATACACCTTCTTTAGAGTCCACACCAACCCCTTCTTTGATTCAGAGGGGAAATTCTCACTCATCCTATTGAGGCAGGCTAACTTCATGTTTTCATTTGAAACTTTAGGCCACCAACTTCATCAATTTCTTTCTTAAGACCTTTCACTTGACATGTTCTAATCTAAATTGAAAATCCCACCAAAGAGGTTATGGGGTTCCACTGAAGCAGTTGAGTTGCTGTACTTGTTTGGGGGGCTTAAGGAGGGGGTAGGCAGATATGAAACAGGATGTGTTTGGTGCTAATGTCCCTCATACCTTGAGCAATATTTCCACGTGATTAACACCGACTTCGTTGTCTGCGTGTTATTCTTTGAATGTGTGTGAACATTCTTTCCATTTTTAACCAGTAGGATTGCTCTGGGCTGACTTTGGCTCGGCCTGGGTTATTGCGCTTGGGTTATTGTGCTTTATTGTATTGTCATTGCTTTAACCAAACAGCCTTCGTTGGGATTGTGTTCCACCCTGCTTTAGTCACCTGCTCTTCTCGGGCTTCGGCAACAAGAAGAAAGGGCAACAGTGCCTTGGAAGCCACCAGGCATCACTAGGGCTAGTGCTGTGTCAGGGCCTGAGGCTCCTGACACACCCATGCTGGAAAAGGCCTGCCTCTCAGGGAAGCACCCTCAGTACCTGGGTCTCACCTTGGATCTTTGGGTCCCACCTGGATCTTTGGGTCTTTTGGTGAGACCCTCTGAAATGCATCTTCACTTCGCAAAAGAAAATACATAGAATAAAAGTTGCATCACGATGTCACAGTGTCCTTTTACCCTCAAACATGTGTTTTGTAAGTGTTTAAATGATACTGTGGCAGCATTAGCCTCCTGCCTGTTAATTTGACTGTCTTGGCTGTTCCTAATTTGAAGGTTATTTAGTATTTTGACACTTGCAGTACAAACTGCAAGGATATTTTCAATCTGTCATGTCATCAGGGAAAGATCATGTTTTTTTGGTTTTTTTTGTTTTTGGGTTTTTTTTCCACCCCAGAGTATCACATCTAGCCAGGACGGAAGTCTTTGTAAAAATAGTTTTCATTAAAGAAGCAGAGATAAGCCTGAAATGACCTGGAAGGGTCAGTAAGAGTCTGGTCTGGTTCCTCAGTTTATAGTTGAGAAGATGAAGGCCCAGAGAAGTGAAGTGATTTGCCTAAAGTAGCATAGTTAAGTGGCAGATCTGGATTAGAAAGAATCCAAGCCTTCTACCTGCCCAGACATTGTGCTTTCTACAGTTCTGCTGGTTTTCGATTCTGCTAAGCTCACCATCAGATGATGGCACGAGGACGTGTTGATCCAACATCAGTCCCTTTATCCTCTTCACTGCTCTCCCTCAAGATTTGACCTCCTTGAAACACTTGCTAATTGAGATTTTCATCTTATGCAAACACAGGGCATTTTTGGAAGTTGGAGAACAAAACCATCCAAGGTAAACTGAGCTTAGGCTTTGGATCGGTGTGTAACAGGTGTGCTTGGCTCGCATGTTTTGAAAATGTCATTAAAGGAACAACGTAGTTCTAGTCCCCTTTGGGGGGTATGGTTTTGTGGAGTAACATGTCCTACACTGTTCTGCCAGAACTTGGAATTTTTCCATGAAGATGTACGAAAATCTGATGTTGCCTATGAAAATGGCCCCCAAGTGGAATCCCGGAAGGTGAGTTCGCCAGATCTGTGTCCCGACTGATACCATGCAGATTCATTACCTTCCTTGCAGATCCATTTCTGATTAATGTGTGTGGTTTCCCTCCTCTGCTCTCCCTCTCAGGTGACTGCAGGGGCTCTAAGACCTAGTGACCCTCCTAAGTGGGAAAGAGGAATGGAGAATAGTATTTCTGATGCATCAAGAACATCAGAATACAAAGCTGACGTTTTCACGAAGGACAATTCCGTACACAATAAGGATGTACTCAGAGATAGTAGAAACTACTCCCAGAAAAGTGTGTCTAGGGTCAATTTCAGTCTTTATGGCATTAGTTCATTAGAAGAGGAAATAACTAAAGGCCCTACTAGGGTGTCAGGACTGCCGCACTCTATTCCTGACTCTGATAACCAGAAGTTGCATTTTGGAAAAACCAAAGAGATGGATCAACAGGGGCAGGAAAATGCAGGTGTGTCTCACGTTCCCTCCCCTGCTAGATTAACAGACTCAGGTGTCCGTGATGTCAGGACACAAGATCAAGAGGTTCCCGTGGCCAATTCTGGCCAAGTCGTTCTGAGACCCAAGGTGGGGAGGCAAGCCATGGTCACCCCGAGCGAGGATGGAGAATCAACTCCCAGCTCTCCCACGGAAGAGAACACAGCCCGTGACAACATTGCCTTCATGATTACCAAGACCGCCGTGCAGGTTCTGTCCAGCGGGGAGGTCCACGATATAGTGAGCCAGAAGGGGGAGGATGTCCAGACCGTGAACATCGACGCCAGGAAGATGACCTCCCCACAGGAAGGGACTGAAAATGAGGAGCCAGTCGTGTGCCTGGACAAAAAGCCCGTGATCATCATTTTTGATGAACCCATGGACATCCGGTCCGCATATAAGAGACTTTCCACCATCTTTGAGGAGTGCGATGAGGAATTAGAAAGAATGATGACTGAGGAAAAGATAGAGGAGGAAGAGGAGGAGGAAAGCGGAGACCCTGCCATGCAGAATAACACTTCCTCCATGTTTCCCAAGAGGGTGGCCTCGGGCAGTCTTAGAACAGGACAGGAGGCCCAAACCCCACCACCTCCTCACTCTCTGTCCACAGAGACCCAAATCTCAGGAGGACAGGAAATGAATAAAACTGAGCCGAACAAGCTCAGCCCAGCAGATTCTCCAAGTTCAGAAAGCAAGGGTGACGTGACCGATGACCAATTTGAAAGCCCCAAGAAAAAGTTTAAATTCAAATTCCCTAAAAAGCAACTTGCTGCTCTCACTCAGGCGATCCGCACAGGAACCAAAACGGGCAAGAAGACCCTCCAGGTGGTGGTCTATGAAGAGGAGGAAGAGGATGGCACATTGAAGCAGCACAAAGAAGCCAAGAGATTCGAAATTACTAGATCTCAGCCTGAAGACACCCCAAAAACTGTGTCTAGGAGACCAGAGCAGGCCGGCTCAGAGGGCACGTTTCAGATTTCAAGAACTGATGAGATTCGGAAAAGTACCTACAGGACGCTGGACAGCCTGGAGCAGACCATCAAACAGCTGGAAAATACCATCAGCGAAATGAGTCCCAAAGCCCTAGGTGATCCCTCCTGCTCTTCCAACAGAGAGTCTGTTGCAAGTTCTTCCCACACAACCCGAGAGGTCTCTCCCCGAACCTTGCTAGCTCTGGATGAAGCCCCCCCAGCCCCAGAGCCCCCCACGTCATTACCTGCAGCTCCACGTAAGGTATCTTGGTCTGGTGGAAAACGGAAAGACCGGCTGCTTTCTTAAACCTGCCGTAATCACCACTAGCCAAAGGTGTCTTGTGATTTAATCGCTTCCTTTCAGGTGGCTCATGTCGTTTTTGTCTGTTCGCCATGACGCTCTCCTCTCATACTTTCTCCCTCCCCTTCAAAACAACAGCAACTAGGTGTCTAACAGCTCATCGATTCTGTTTTTACCTCTGTTGCTGACTGGTGTTGGGTCGATGCAAGGACGCTGGGTCAACCGTTTGCAGTTGAAATGATTGCTCTGGGACTCACATTAAAATCCGTTTGATCAGTAGTGAGCAGTGTATTCCGTTTGATTCTTCCGATTAACCCCCGTTGGTGTCTCCTAGATCTGTCCTGCATGTAGGGCTTGTGGCTTCTCACCCTGAGCTTCTCTGCACACAGTAGGTGTCTCAGTGACCACCCACTCATGTGCTTCTCTTTCTCTTCCCTCCTCGCCGCTCCTTTCCACAGGGCGCCGGCGGGACCCCCCAGACGAGCAGAATGCCAGTCCCCATGAGTTCCAAGACGAGGCCCGGAAGCCTGGACAAGCCTGGCAAGCAGTCCAAGCTGCAGGATCCCCGCCAATATCGTCAGGTAGTTTTACCTTAAACCCAATTTTGGATGGACACTCTTGCGGTTCGGAAGCGAGTCACTGACTTAGTTTACACCAAATACTGTGTTTCGTTTGTAAGATACGGTTTACGTAGACATCCTGGATCTGGGGGCATGAAGAAAGTCTAAAACACCTTTGTTAAACTTTCCACTACGCTTTTGCATGCTTGCAATAAAACATCTTTTACTTTGTGACTTCAGATTTTAACCGTTAACACACGGTGCCAGACCGGGTGACCTTTCTTTGGTGAATGTAGTTGCTTCCTCAGAACACCTTGGGAAACAGACAAGCCAGCCTGTGGTTAAGCTGCCCTTAAAGTCACCAGTACTAACGTCTGTGCTGACCACACTGCACTAGAAGCACATTAACCCTCCCCCTCTGCGCCTCCCCCCAGTGGCCACCCACACACATGGCCCACCCGGCACGCGGGCAGTGGTGGTTGGAATGATGTGGCTCTTCCTACAAGCGCGGTCTTCCTACCCTCCTGTTCTGTACACCCTTTGCCATGTACTCAGGGGTGGGGGGGTCCTAGCAGGTCCAGTACAGCACAAGACTTAGCTCAGGCCTTGAACTGTTTTGTGATTTTTTTTCTTTGATTTAATTGTTCTCAGAAGGGCCATGTTGCCAGGCCCTGTGGATGGATCGATCGTGTTGCCAGCTTTCTGACAAACTGTCTCCGCCGTCTTTATTCACAGGCTAATGGAAGTGCTAAGAAAGCTGGTGGGGACTGTAAGCCTACTTCCCCCTCCTTACCTGCTTCTAAGATTCCAGCCCTTTCTCCCAGCTCTGGGAAAAGCAGTTCCCTGCCCTCTTCTAGTGGTGACGGCTCTAACCTCCCTAATCCACCTGCTACTAAACCGCCGATTACTTCTAACCCTCTCAGCCCCCAAACAGGACGATCTGCTCACTCCGCCTCCCTCATCCCTTCTGTCTCTAATGGCTCCTTGAAGTTCCAGAGCCCCACTCACCCAGGGAAAGGTCACCATCTCTCCTTCTCACTGCAGACTCAAAACGGCCGAGCAGCCCCTCCCTCCTCCTCCTCTTCCTCCCCTCCCTCCCCTGCCTCCCCCACCTCACTGCATCAAGGTGCCAAGGGCATCAGGACCATCCATACTCCTAGCCTCACCAGCTACAAGGCACAGAACGGAAGTTCAAGCAAAGCCACCCCACCCACAGCAAAGGAAACCTCTTAAAGGCCAGATCTTATTAGGCACAAGTTGGAGATCCATTTAAAAAATTTTTTTTTCTTTGAACAGTCTGCAACAACTTTTTCCAAGAGAATGTAATGTATCGCTGTACTGTTTGAGGCTAAATGCTAAGAATGTGCTAGATACTGGATTAACCGATCGCAGTCAAGCTTGTTTGGTTTCATTTTTTTCCCTTCGTTGCTGTTGTGACTACATAGTGTTCACTGTTACCTTGGATACCTATTCAATGACGTAAGCATGTGTTGTACAGAGACTATGGTGAGAGAGGAGGGTGTGCGAGCAACAGGAAACTGTTCAGCATGTAAACCATGTATGATTCCAGAATTTTAGTATGTTTTGTATAAAAATATTTTTCATTACGGAGACTAGAAGTGAACAGAGAAATACACAAGTGTGACTATACAAATTGTAAAACAGATACTATAATATGTCCTCTTATTTTAGTGTTATTTAGTTTTATTACAGATTTCTATTTTTGTCAAAACTCCACAGTTCCTTTCAAGATCCTTTTTGCCAAAACATTTTGATACGATTATAGCATTGTACATTTGAAAGTAGTGTGCTAGACTCGAAGCCAATGAACTTCTACGCGAGCCAACAGGGAGACCTACGTGTAGAAGGCAATTTATCAAACTATTGCACTGCCATGGAAAGTATAGATAATCATTTGCTAGCCCAAATGAACTCGTTTCTTTGCTTGCTTGCTTCCTTGCTTTCTTCCTTCCTTTTTTTTCTTTCTCTCTCTCTTTTTTTCTTTTTTTTTTAAACATATTGAGATTCTTTAGTTGTTTTCTTTGCACCATCTAACCCCTTCCTTTGTTTTCTGAGGCCTGGTAACCCACACTATTGCATTGTGGATTTTAAAATGTACACTTCTGTACGGTTCTGTAAACTGATCTTTTGTAAATATATAGATACCACTAGACATAAAAATACTGTATGTGATAGCACATAGAGTAGGTTTCTCACACCAAAGTTCATTTTTATGCATGCTTTAAAAGTATCTATCGGGATGGGCAGAAAATGGGACTATCCATACATTTTTAAAAAGCAACAAGTTTGCACAGGTAGAGTGTTTTTGTAAATAAATGTATTTGTATAACACAGTCATGTAATATACAAAACTACGAGCAGAGACTTTGCAAAACTTAATAAAGGGCTGCATGCTTATTATTTTTTTGTACCTTGTCACTATAACTACTTCCTAGTCAAAGAACAAAATGTAACTGTTAACCAAGTTCAATGTTGTTGGCTTTAAGGGCATTATCAGTAAGATGTAACCACATCGACTCAGATGACGGGACTTTTCTGGAAGCTCTGGGTGGCTAATGTGGAGTTCCCAATAAATGAATGACAAGTGTGGTGCCTTGACCGTCACCTGGGTGCTCTTTGTGGCTTCTCAAAGTTGGCTGACAGGAAGCAAGCCTGGACACCAAGCTTGCACACTCACTTACCAGAGGGGTTCTTCTTATCTTTTCTCTTTAAAAAAAACTTCCAGAAGAAGTGAAGTAGAAATAAAATGTGTTTACCACTGAGCCACTGAGATTTCTTTTCTTTTTTTTTTGAGTGCTCAATTGCAAATGAGGTTGTTGGGCTGGGGGAAAATACACTAACTTGACACCATATGTTTTTATTTTTAAAAAGAATAAGAGGAACATTAGTGAAAATAATACCAAGATAATGAACTGACTACAGGAACAAGCTCAGGAACCTGACTATCATTATTTTATTACCTCCAAAATATTTCGCTCAGTGATTGAATGTCAAAGATTAATGTCCTGGGGCTGGCAGGTGGCAGGGTGGTTAAAGGCACTAGATTCCCACATGGCTGACCACAGTTCGAGTCCTGGACCTGGTGGCTTCTTTCTCATCCCCCTCTCTCTCTCTGATCAAACTGGAAAAAATAATAATAATAAATAAAGTTAAATAAAATAATTTTTTTTTTAAAAAAAAAAAAGGTTAATGTTTTTACCACTTTAGGGCTCAGTTGTTGGGATTCCCTTGCTCCAGGCTTACTGAGCTGGGATGGCTCCACCAGAAATATTTTATGACGCATCTACTCATTATATTAATGTCAGGTTAACTGCACTACATTCCCACATGGCTGACCACAGTTCCAGTCCTGGACCTGGTGGCTTCTTTCTCATCCCCCTCTCTCTCTCTGATCAAACTGGAAAAAATAATAATAATAAATAAAGTTAAATAAAATAATTTTTTTTTTAAAAAAAAAAAAGGTTAATGTTTTTACCACTTTAGGGCTCAGTTGTTGGGATTCCCTTGCTCCAGGCTTACTGAGCTGGGATGGCTCCACCAGAAATATTTTATGACGCATCTACTCATTATATTAATGTCAGTCACAAGTTTCAGGTAATAGCTAAGGACATCTTTATTTAGGTTTAAAAGGCTACAACATTTTAAGCATGCCCCATCATCTCCCCTGTGCCTACATTATTAGCTAGTGAATTCATGCCCATACCTTTGCTTCAGTTTACGGACAAGCTGAGAATTCTTTGGAAGCAGCTAAACAGATTGTGGCTCACTTCTTCCGCTTAGCTTCAGACTTCCCAGAGCTCTGCCGAGGTCGAGGTCACAGTCAAACCCAGCCAATGTGAGCAGGGAGGAAACATGGTCTCAAGGTCAGGGAAAACTCAGAACGAACCCATCCACTGCCCTGACTGAGACCCAGCAAGTGTTCCCTGCTGACTCAGGAAATGGGAGCAGAAGCTTCCAGGACTGGTGGAACCGAATCCAGCACGGACCCAAAAAGGCACCTGTCACAAATGTGTTTGAGCTCACTGCTACTTAGGCAGCCCTTGTTAGACCTAAGCTTGAGTTACTTGAAACCATTACATCCCGGCCCCTTTGCTCTGTTAAACTTCCCCTCCTGGTCTGGCTGTTTGCAATTTAGCCCACTCCTTTCTCACCTCTCTGATCCAAATCCACCGGACCTCACAGCTGCTGACTGGTGGAAAGTGCTGCCCTTCACATGTGTTCTCATTAAACTAGCCAATCCACAACCCACTGAAGCCTGGGACCTGCCATCTGTGCACCCACAAAGGGTAAAGGCACAGCCACGGCTTCCCCCACTCACTCGCTCCCCACCTGTTGGTCGAGCTCTGCCACTTCTGGAACTCCTGTGGGCCTCCCATCGGCATTTCTTCCCCTCTTGGACCCGTAAGTCGTGAATTTCTTCCGTCTTGTGCATTTTGGTTTCCCCTTATTGTGTCTTCCCTGACTGACACACCCAAACCCAGCATTCACCACCCTGCCATGGCTCTTCTTGAGAAGGCCTGCTCCAGCTGGGGCCTGGCTCCACAGCAAGACCTCCAGACCAAAGCAGAGAGAACCCGTAACAATCAAAACCACAGTGGTTTCACCACCTCAGCCCCTTTACCATCTGAGGTAGATGATGTTAGGTAGAGATGCTGCTGGATTTCTAGGTTCTGTCAAACCACTATTAACGGACTCACACTTAAGAGACAGTCTATCTTTTGGAACCAGAAGACTGTGTAATGGTTACATCGCTGGACTCCCACATAGTCAAGTGCGGTTCGAGTGTTGGACCCAGCTGCTGAATTAAAACTCACGCAGGGCGTGTGTGCATGGGTGCCCAAAATCCCAGAGGAGACGGGATCGTAGCATGGCCATCCACCCCTTGAGGGGGGGGGAGTGGGATTCTTGCTGTCTGTCTGTCTCTGTCTTTCAGGAGAGCACACACACCCTATAGCAAAAATCTATCTCTAAAAATAAAAAAAAAAGAGAGAATCTATCTTTTAAGTTTATCATTCAGTGGTGTGTCTGAATAAATGGTTGCAGATGGAAAAGATTCTCATTAGCAATAAACCATGCGATCTGGTTGCTCCTCCAGGGGGATAGCTCAGGGGAGAGCATCTGGCTGCAGAAATAAACACTGTCCTTTCTCAGATCCATCTATTCAACCCTGCACCCAGCAGCCTCACTGAGCCTCTTCTGCACAGGACACAGAGCAGGGGGGGCAGGGTGTGGCCTCTAGCCGTCATTTCACAACCTTGGGCATGTTTTTGTTTCCTCATCTGTTAATGCACAATGATAAAGAACCAACATTGTAAGATTATTGGACTAAATATGTGCGATCCATACTAAGCACTCACTAAAGGTTAGTCAGGACCATTGTCATCGCTGTTGTAATGATGACACAGACACTGTTCTGCCTTTAGGAGGTTTCCGGTCTAGTTGGGGAGAGGGTGGCACACAGCCCAGGAGAACCTGTCACAGCAGTTTTCTCATGCTCTGTGGAAGTGGTGACATGCAGCTCTCACAGGTACACAAGGCTTTTATTGGTGTTATTTGCACTTAAGCTGCTTTTCTTTTAATGTTGCTTGTGATTGGAATTTTTTCTAAAGTAAAATGGACACAGACTTGGAGGAAAACCAAGGCCCTAGGAATCATGGCTGCAGAAAAGTGGTCCTTTTGTGACTTGCTTTCTTGGTCTTGGAAGAAGGTGCTTTGAAATTACCCTAAATCAGCCCCAAGATGGTGTGCATTCTGTGAGCAAAGGGGACAGTCTACTGGGGGCCAGGAGCAGCTTTGGACCAACCCACTGCCCCGTCCCAGGACAGATTCCCAGGCAAACCTAGGCTTTCACCTACATGCCTCATCTATAATTTCAACTCGCTTCCCTCTCCAAGGCTCTGGAAACACAAAGGCATTTGAGAACAACCAGGAAGCTGGTGGGGGAGGGGGTGCTCAAGTAGAGGAATGACAGCTGCTTCAACTGAAAATTCAAAAGGTAATTTGCTGGGCTGGCAGGTGGTGTGGTGTTTGAACTGCTGGCCTCCCACATGGCTGACGGTGGTTCAAGTCCTAGACCTGGTGGTTTGCTTTCTCACTCCTCCCTTTTCTCTCTGCAGACCCAGTGGCTTAAACTCACACTGGGTGCGTGTGCATGTGAGCCCAAGATCCCAAGAGGAGAATGGAGGAGAAGGGATTGTGGTGTGGTCATCCACCCTGGGGGGTGATTTCTTGCTCTCTGTCTCTCTGTCTCTGTCTTTCTAGCAAGCACACACATTCTCTAGCAAAAAACAAAAACAAAAAAACCTGTCAAAAAAAAATTAAAAAGATACCATGGATGTCTTTTGGTGACATGACTTTTTCCAAGTAGTGAATATTTAAAGCTTCAAACAAAACAAAGTGCTATTTTTCTTCCGTTTACATATTCCTAGAAATTCTGTTCCATATTTTAAGAATGCAAAAAAAGTTTAAATGTGGGACCAGCAGTTGGCATAATAGCTATGTCACTGGACTCCCATGTAGTCAACCATGGTTCAAGTCCTGGACCCGGTGGCTTAAACTCACACCGGGCACGTGTACGTGCATGCCCAAGATCCCAAGAGGAGAATGGAGGAGAAGGGATTGGAGCGTAGCCATCTCCCCGGGGGGTGATTTCTCTCACGTTGTGTCTCTCTGTCTCTCTCTGTCTTTCTGGCAAGTGCACAAGCCCTGTAGCAAAAACCTCTCCAAAAAAAAAAAAAAGAAAAATTAAATGTGAAGTAGAATTGACTTCTAGACTTGGGTTATTATAACCAGGATTTTCATTTTCATAAATGTTCTGTGAGATACTATCAGGTCCTCCTGGGGACAAGAGGCAGGTTTTTCTAAGGGTTTATTTCTATTTTTATTTATTTATTTTTATACATTCACCCACTCTATATCATTACAGCTTATTAAAGGGGCAGATCTCACTGAGCTTGTGGTATATCGACAATGGTATATCCATTGTGGTACACCCAGCATCCTTGGCCCATCTCCAGTAAACGCCAGTTTTGTCCATCACTGTGACAACCAAAACGTCTCTCCACAAGTATCCAAAATTATCCCTAGAGGGCAGGACTGTGATTGAAAACCACTGGTATACAGTGATGAACTCGGTGGGCCAGCGGATGGTGCGACGGTTACATCACTGGACTCCCACTCAGCTTAAAACTCACTTTGGGGCATGTATTCCCAAAATCTCAAGAGGAGACCGGAGGAGAAGGGATTGTGGCATGGCCATCCCTTGTAGAGGCTGATTTCTTGCTTTCTGTGTTTCTGTATCTCTGTCTCTGTCTTTCGGCAAGCATGTGTGCCCTATAATCAAAAATCTCTCTCTTGGGACCAGCAGTTAGCATAATGGCTATGTCACTGGACTCTCACGTAGTCGACCGTGGTTCGAGTCCCGGACCTGGTGGCTTAAACTCACACCAGGCACATGTGCGTGTGTGCACAAGATCCCGAGAGGAGAATGGAGGAGAAGGGATTGCAGCATGGCCATTCTCCTGGGGGGTAATTTCTCGCTTCTGTCTTTGTCTCTCTCTGTCTTTCTGGCAAGCGCACATGCCCTATAGCAAAAAAAAAAAAAAAAAAAAAAACAACCCCCCCAAAAAAAAAAAAATGCTCTCTTAAAAAAAAAAAAAAAGAATGATGAATACAGGCTTTATTGCTGAGAGAGTTGGGCCAAACCTCAGAGACTTGAGACTCTGGCAATGAGGAGTCACCACAGGCCCAGCCTAGTAACCCCTCCACATGATAGCAGCACTTAGGGGACACAGGCTGAGCTTAGCAGTGGCTTCTTATCATTCTGCCATTTCTCAGCACTTCTTTATGAAGCCTTTTATCAATATTTGTGCTCTTTCCACTCAAACCTGGACAGCATGTGATTAATAGCCAAAGAAACCCAGCCTCTAAGCCATGGTGAGGAGGGGTGGGGCAGGTCACCTTGGACAGCTGAGTGGGAGTGGGCTTCTCCCTCTCAGGGTACAGTCCTAAAGCTCTGGACTTGGCAAGGATTTAATCATTCAGAACCAGAGCCACCCCTGCCCAGTATACCATTTCCTTACTGATAGGATAAGATGGGGGTCCAGGCAACCACCAGTGGGGTACACCCTGGTGGTGGAAGCGATATGGAAGGACCCTGAATCCATGAATAACTCAGGACTAAAGGCTGCCTGAAGTTTCTGCCCTCGATAAAACTTACTGCCCCTCCCCAGAGCTACAGGGTAACCTGAAAACCTTGAACGGATTAGTACCTTAAATAGATTAGTACCTTGAATAGATTAGACTTCCTGCTTTTCTTTCTCCTCCCTTTGATCCTGTGTAGGGCAGGATCTGAGCCCAATCCCCATCCTGAGACCTCTCCTTCCCCAATTCCCCCATAAAAGACCATGTCCAACCCCCAGTCCGTGCCAGAGAGTCAGAGTGCTAACTCCCCTGTGCCCTCCAACATAATAAACAGTTCTCCTAGTATCTCCAAGTGCTGCTTTCCATTCCTTGGCATCTGGTTTACTGCAACAGAAGAATCCAAGAAAACTAATCTCACATTTGGAGAAGTTTCAGTTCATGTTACAGGTCCTCACACTTGGAGTGCCCTGCGATCTGAAAAGCTTCCAGAATGTCCAGGTGCCACCTGGCAAGGGGAGACTTCTTTAATCTCCCCAGGTATAATTAAAGGCAGTCAGGGTTGAGACCACAGCCTCACTTAGGAAAGAAGCAGCTCACAGGGATGGAGGATGCTGTCCCTTAGAGTTAAAGGTGACCACTGCCACACAATGGCAGATTCACTCTTGAGAAGTACAGCTCTGAGGTTTTTCCAGCTTTCCAACTGTGTTTTTAAAAAGTAGTTGGGGGACCAGCAGTTGGCATAATGGCTGGACTCCCATGTAGTCGACCACGGTTCGAGTCCTGGACCCGGTAGCTTAAACTCACGCTGGGTGCATGTGCATGTGTGCCCAAGATCCTGAGAGGAGAATGGAGGAGAAGGGATTGTGGCGTGGCCATCTCCCCAGGGGACGATTTCTCACTTTCTGTCTCTCTGTCTCTCTCTATCTTTCTCTCTCTCTTTTTTTTTTTTTTTGAGAGGTTTTCGCTATAGGGCGCGTGCGCTTGCCAGACAGACAGAGAGACACATAGAGACAGAAAGCAAGAAATCACCCCCAGGGGGGATGGTCACGCCGCAATCCCTTCTCCTCCATTCTTCTCTCGGGATCTTGGGCACACAGGCACACACGCTTGGCATGAGTTCTAAGCCACTGGGTCCGGGACTTGAACCACGGTCGACCACATGGGAGTCCAGCGACATAGTCATTACGCTAACTGCTGGTTCCCTCTCTCTGTCTTTCTGATGAGTGCATGGGTCCTATAGCAAAAACCTTTCAAAAAAATTAATTGATTGATTGATTAAATAAAAAGTTGTTGAAATTTATGGATATTACTTTTGTCTCCTCAGCAGATATTGTCACTGTGCATTTCAGAGTTCAGTTTGTGAGTTTTTTTAAACTTATTTTTAAGCTTTCATGGGAAGGAGAAAGGAGATGGGGACTTCCAACATGGTCTTGCCATGTTGTAATCTCTGGACAGTCTTCCACCCAGCCAAGATCATGGGCATACCTGTGGCACACCTGATGTTCAGGCCAAACCAGGAGCCAAACCCAGGGCCTTCCCACAGGTCTCCCGGAGTGCCCAATCTCCTGTGACAACACTACTTGTGTTCTGACACTTCCAGTGGTGGAAGTGGGGGGGTCATCTAACATTGACAATTCAAGCGCCTTTGGAGTTAGAACAATTCAAGGATCATTATAGGGTAGGAGGGATAAACGGAGATGTCCACAGTAGGCTGGGGAGCCCTGGGCAGGAGGCACCCTGACTTCACCCCTGCAGGAATGTGCCAGAGGTTTCCAGATTATCAGGTCAGCTAGCATAAATGGCCCCAGGCCAAACTGAGAGGCCTCCTGTCTTCTCCCCTCCAGTGGCCCTCAGCCCCTTCCTCACCGCCGGGTTTGCTCTTGGTTAGCCTCCCCCACCCCTCACCACCAATCTCCACAGCACCCTGACCCCTCCTGCCCTTTAGCTCTGAGCCTGTTGTTTCAGCCCCTTATCCAGCCCTGCTCTTCCTCAGTTTTATCTGCCTCTGGGTCTCCCCACTCACCACCACTCAGCCACACTCACTACACTTCTGCTTACACCTTGACCCAAAATGGCTACCTCTGGTGTCACTGATGTCTCCGTGTGCCTACACCCTGTGCACGTCTTTCAGTCTCATCTTGGCTTTATTTAAAGTCTACCTAAAGTATTCCACGGGAAACAAACGAGGTTAACGCTCTTCTGTTGGATGAAGGACCGTGGGGATCAGTCTTGCCACTTACCAGTCAACACACCTCGACAGGATGGCAGGAACTTGGGTGACTCAAAATGTTGGCAAGCAACTGCCACCCTGACCTTCTGCGGAAGGCAGCAGGTACTTCTTGGTACACATTTACTTACTCAGATTTTATTTGGGCCAGCAGGGAATGTGGTATTCCTTACTGTGCCGTAAGTGGATTGGATCTAAGGTTACAGGGTTGACCGAGTAGCTTCACAGTTACAGATGGGTTAGGGTCTGTGCTTTCTTCGGTCTATTAAAAGGCGACGTTAGTCTTTGACCCGTTCAGCCTCTTCTCCTGGGAGTCTCTTCCCCTTTCTGATTTTCTGCTCATTTGACATATCAGTGCCTGAGCCTGGGGCCTTGATTATATCTTCCACATCCCTGGTCTCCTCTGGACCAGGAGAGCACCCTCCAGACAGCCACTTCTTTGTGAGAAGTGCTTTTTTTGCACCTAACAACGACTCTAGGAAGTCAGGCCAAGTGGGTGTATTTTACCTACAAGAAAGAGTTTATCTCCCTGGACGTGGAGCCGGGGAAGAAAACTGTCAGGAATAAATAGATGATTGTACAGGGACTGCCATCAGACATTCTTCATTCTCACAAATGAAGCCACGGAGTGAAAAGGACTTGCCAGGCCTGACACGCCTTTCCTGTCCTCCATCAAAAGTGTCCTTTCACCGAGTAACTCCAGAAAAAGGGGCCATGACCACCTTCTGCCCGTCTGTCTAAAACTTCTCAAAGGACACATTCCCAAGGGGAAATGAGGCACTCCTGCCGGGAGGGGTTTGGCTCCGGTGTGTCCTTAGAAGCAGCTCAGCCCACCCGCCCCATGGCTGCGTCTGCTCCAGCCATCCTAGTTTTTCATTCTGCTCTCAGACCAGCTGGAGACACAAGTTGTACCCTCTACCCGGAATGCTCTCCCCCCACACCTCCTACCCACCTCATCCTTCTGATGGCAGCTCACAAGCCACTCCCTCCACGAAGCCAGATCGGGGTCCCTGCTAGGAACACTGCCATTCCATAACTCTAGGGGGCACTGGGGCCTACAGTGGGGTCAGGTGCTCCTAGCTATTTAACAGATCTGCACATGCACAGGGAGGAGTTCACAGCAGGACCTGCCAGCAATCGTGAAGGACCGTGCTCTTCTGTGGGGATATGTGCTGATGGGGAGGACATGGGTGGTGCAGAGGAGGTGGGGACTTGCCAGGTCCCCACCATTTGCATCATCTATGTTTGAGACTTCTTTTTTTGGAGAGTTAAGGTTTCTTTTATTGTCTATGGCATGTCAGGAAAAACTTGTACACCTGCTGCCACCTGCTGGTCATTTCGTGTATGGACCTTCCTCTAAAAGACTAGAGCAATTCCTGCCCCTCACTACATTACCCACTTCCTTCCTCTCCACTTTTTCTCCACCAGCCAAATGTGGCTTTGGCCCTGGATGAAAAGGTGAGGCAGGTGACATCTGTCCTCAGCTGGGGGGCCACCTCTTCAGAACTACTCACTTCCTCCCGTCATTCCAATCTTTTGGAAAGTGTATAGTAAATTAAGATGCTAGAAAACTTGTGCTCACCTCCAAGGACTTCAGGCAAACTTCAGTCACAAGGTCAAGTGTCCAGTGCTGGAGTCCCAAGTGCCGGAGGGCAGACTAGGGTGGTTCCCTGGGGGCTGCACTGTGCTTTGCTCAGTGGGAATTTGCTGTTCTTTCTCTTCTAATGCGAAATTTCTGGAGAAAGTTTTGCTGCTCCCTATAGAACTGAAGGAGCTAGAAGCTGTAAACCCATGGATTACAAAGCATGCTACGGGGACCAAGGGGGCCCTGACCTGGCACACGAACCCAGACAACAGCCCAGGGCATGTGCGCTTGGATGAGAGACAGAGAGAGACAGTGAGAAATCTCCCCTATGAGGTGGCTACACCACAATCCCTTCTCCAGTCTCCTCTGGCTATTTTGGGCATGCACGCACACACGCCCAGCATGAATTTTAAGCCTCTGGGTTCAGGAGTCCAACCGCAGTCGCCTTCGTGGGAGTCCAGTGATGTAACTGTGCGTCATAGGGAGGGTGTATTTTATCCGAGTCTGCAGGCAGAGCCTGGTGGTTTCCTGCCTCGGCCTGAGCTCCGTGTTTCTGGTTGTGCCCTCATGACTGCCTGCACTTCTGAGCAGCTGTCCATAGTTCTCCTCGAGAAGGTTGTCACCCAAAGTCCCCGAGCTTCTTGCACCTGTGCCCAAGGTGGTCAGGGATGTGCACTGAGTCTCCTGGTCTCAGCAGCCCCTATGGACTATGGACTCCCCATGGTAGAACTGATCCCTCCATCTTCTGGTGACCCCGAATTACCTCAGGGGTCCTCAATCTGAGACAATTCATTCTCACAGCTGGGGGAGTGGCATCCCATCCATAGAGGCCTAGGGTGTGCTCCAGCAGCCCCTCGCTGCCCCTCTGCGGGGAATGATCTGGCTGGGCAGTTGAGGCCAGGAGAGGGCGCTGCTGCACTGCAAGGCTCCAGATTGGTGGCTTTTGGGGTCTGTGTTGTGCTCAGAGCCCTGTGCGGACACGGGGTGGGATGGGGCCACTTCTGTCTCTCTCTCTTTCTTTTCATTCTAGAGGGTAATTACAAACATGTACTCACAGGAGAGGGAGGACGAGGGAGAGCATGCACTCGCCCCCCAGCGAGTCTGGTCAACTGCAATCCTTCCTCCAATGACTCATCTGGACACTGGCTAGGACTGGACCCAGTCAGTCTTCCTCTGAACCACTGCACTACACCGCCCCCTACTACTCTTGGCCCACGGAAGATGCCAGTGGCTGAGTAGCTGTGTCACAGTGTAGCCCCCCCAATGCCCCTCTCTGAGGTGACCTCTTGCCTGGCAGCTGCCTAGGACATAGGGTGATCTTGGTGGGAGAAAATGGATGGAGCTTCCTGTTCCCCACCCTCCCGGGTCACCTGGCTCTCGCCTTCACACTCCTCCCTCTTCCCACCCCCACAATTCCACCTGTTGCAGGAAACCAGATGCTGAGGAAGGGAAAGCAGCTCTCAAGAGATTAGAACTATTTATTACGCGGGCGAACACGGAGGAGTTAGCGCTCTGAATCTCGGCCCTGACCAGGAGTTGGACACGGTCTTTCATGGGGAAGTTGGGGAAGGGGAAATCTCAGGATGGGGAAGGGGCTCAGAACCCGCCCTAGGCAGCATCAAAGGGAGGCATCAGAGAAGCAGGAAGTCTAATCTACCCCAGGTACTGATCTACTCAAGGTTTCAGGGTATCCTGCAGCTCCGGGGAGGGCCAGTAAGTTGGTTGGAAGGCAGAAATTTCAGGCAGCTCTCAGCCCTGAGTTACTCATGGATTCAGGGTCCTTCCGCATCACACCTTTTTTTCACAGTTCTGCCCTCCCGTGTTTGACGTGAGTTACCCCCTTTTTAATGAGGGTTTCACAGCAGAGAGAAGGTAGCACAAGGTCTCTCGGCAACCACGGCTGCACCGTCCCACCCTCTCACAGGACAGGCAGAAAGGAAGAATGAACTGTGGGCTGGGGGAACCAGTGCCCTCCAGGGGACTCGGGAGCTCAGCCTGGCAGGTGACTTGGACACCTACGAGTAAGCATGCAGCCCTCAGCAGGAGAAGCAGACGGAGGTTCCAGGCCCATCAGGGTCTCCATGCCCCCTGAGGAGAATCTGTTCAAAGCAACCGGCTCTCTCCTGAGGCTCCACCTCTCCTGAGGTCTGTGATTTTTGTCCTCACTCCAGGGCCCTCCGCCCTAAACTAAGAATCCTTGATCCTTATTTCCAAGTGCTATCCCTAAAAGAGCTGGTTTGCTGCAGGGAGAGTCAGTTGCCTCCTCCTTCCCCAGAAGGGCTCCTGCAGAAGTGACCACAGCCAGAGGCAGGGCCCTGCTGTGTCCCGCACCCTCCCTCCCCCAGGCCATCAGAAAGCCTACCTGGGCCTACCTGGAGGAGAGTCAGGGAACCCCTCAGCCTTCCCCAACAGTTGCCGTGTAACAGGTTGAGGATTGCTGTTTCCAAGAACACCCAGATGATGAGTTATAGTGAAGACAGACTTCCATAATGCCGATTTAGTTGGATTTGTTGCTTTTCAAAATATTGAGTTTTATATTGGATTGGAAAGAATAACTCTCTCTCTCTCTCTCTTTTTGAAGAGGTTTTTGCTATAGGGCACGTGCACTCACCAGAAAGACAGAGAGAGACAGAGAGACAGAAAGTCCATCCCTGGGGGGATGGACACGTCGCAATCCCTTCTCCTCCATTCTCCTCTTGGGATCTTGGGCACACGCACACGCGCCCGGCGTGAGTTTAAGCCACCAGGTCCAGGACTCAAACCACAGTCAACTACATGGGAGTTCAGCGACATAGCCATTATGCTAACTACTGGTCCCAGAAAGAATATCTTGAGTATATCTTAGATCTGATCATTCTGTTTTGTGTGTGTGTGTGACTACCTTTTGCATTATTTATTTTTACAAAGTGACCATTGCTGGGGCCAGCAGGTTGCACAGAGGTTAAGGCAGCTTGATCTCACATGGCTGACTGCTCAGTTTGGTCCCAGACCCAGCACTTTGAAAAACATGCCACGCATGTTTGTGCTTGCCCGAAATCCGTAGAGGAGAGTGGAATAGGGGACTAGAAAAGATTGTGCAGTGGCTATCATCCCTCCAGGGGCGGGGGGGAATTTCTTACTTTCTCTCCCTGTCCCTATCCCTGTCCCTGTCCCAAGCACATGGAACTGAAGTGACAGTTGCTATGAAGTGAATATTTGCATCCTTCCCCCAGATTCTTACCCCCAGTGTGATGGTATCAGAGGTGGGTCTTTGAGAGGTGATTAGGTCAAGAGGGTGGAGCCCTCATAAGTAGGATGGGTGCTTTATGAAAGTGATGCTCAGCCCAGCCTGGTGGTGCATTTGGTAGCAAACTGAACTTCAGACCTGGAAGCCACATGGCCGACAGCAGGTTTGGATCCCCGGGTAGACTTGAAAACATGCTGGGCATCTGCACTCATGAGGAACCTCAGGGCCTGGGTAAGAGAGTCGTGGCAGCTGAGGTCCTGTCAAGGGTGCTTTTCTCTCTCTCTGTCATATGTGTGAACATGTTCTCTAGCATGAATAAAATAAACATTTAAAACAGTGATGCTGAGAGAGCTTTCTTCTGCTGTGTGAGAACAGAGGGGACAGCTGTCTGAACCAGGAAGCCTCCTTCTGCAGACAAGGAATCTGCCAGCACTGGATCTTGGGCTTTCCGTTTCCAGAGTGCAAGAAATAAATTTCTGTTTGTAAACCTCTCAGTCTATGGCATTTTGTTTTAGCAGACCAAGCAGACTAGACAACAGTGATTTGTAAACTCTAACAACAAATTCTAAACAAACTCAACTGCTTTGTAAACTCTAAAATCCCATATACCCATGAAGTATTCCAATTAAGTCTCTATCAACATAAATTCATTTTACAGTCAGGGTTTTATGAAATGTAACATATGCAGTATACAAACTAAAAGTTTACAGTTCAGTTTTTATCAAGGAAACGTATCTGGTGTAACGCCCACTCCAAATCAAGAAATAGAAAATTACTGAAAACCCCTCTTACCTCCTCCCAGACACTGCCCTGCAAAGTAACTCCAATTCCGTGGCTACTTTACAACCAAATATTAGTTTGACCTGTTTTCCATCTTTGTGTAAAAAGAATTATTAATTACTTCTTTGTGTTTTATAACTTTTGCTAAGTCACTTTGTGTGTGTGTGTGTGTTGAGACCAGCAGATGGTACAATGGTTACATCACTGGACTCCCATGTAGTCGATTGCTGTTTGAGTCCTGGATCTGGAGGGGTAAAACTGAAGCCAGGCACATGTGCTTGCATGCTGAAAATTCCGAGAGGAGAATGGAAGAGAAGGGATTGTGGTGTGGCCATCCTCCCTGGGGGGTGATTTCTCGCCTTCTGTCTCTGTCTCTCCAGTGAGCACACGTGCCCTATAACAAAAAATCTCTCTCAAAAAATTATTTTGTGTGAGTTGGACACAGTGTGGTTTTTCTCATCATGCATATAGGGTGCAATTATCAAATCATGGAGAAAGACATTCATCTTCAGCATTGAACATTGTATTATGTTTGGAAAATTAAATAAGCTAGTTTTCTCTCTCTCTCTCTCTCTCTTTTGCAATATATAGTCAATGGTCAACATTTTTTATTTTGCAGTGGTACAGCATTCCATAGCCCAATCCCTTTGCTTCCGTTCTTTCTTGTATCTGTACTTTCTCCCAAACCTCCCCCTTCACTACTTCCCTCCCCACATAGCTTCTGATATCTACCGTTACCTCTCTACTTCTATACCAAGTCCTCTGGTTTCTACCACAGAATGATGACATTCAATATATGCTAAGTGGAGACATGATATTTGTCTTTCATAGTCTCCCCCCCACACACACATTTGGCATTATATTTCCTTTCTTTTTTTAAATTAAGTTTTTTGCCGTAGGGCATGTGTGTTCATCACAGAGAGAGAGAGAGAGAGAGGAAGTGTGAAATCACCCCCAACCCAGGGGAGATGACCATGCCACAATCCCTTCTCCATTCTCCTCCTGGAATTTAGAGAACACGCACACATGGTATAATTTTCAAGCCAACACTGGGATTTGAACCGTGGTCATCCATGTGGGAGTCCAGAATCTTAACTACCATGCCAGCTGCTGGCCCCAGTATGATATTTTCTAGATTCATTCACTTTGTGTCAAATAGCATGATATTTTTTTTCTTCATAGTTGAGTAGTATGCTGTTACGTACATTCTTTCAGGTTTTGTTTATTTGAGAATGTTCTTGTCCTTTTTTTTTTTTTTCCATATGAAGGATAATCTTGCCAGGTATGGTATTCTTTGTTGAAATTGATTTTCAGTTAACACTGAATATATTTTCCCATTCTTTCCTTGTTCACATTGATTCTGACAAGAGGTCTGCTGTTAGCCTGATGGGATGTCCTTTGTAGATAACTTGACATTTCTCTCTTGCCAGTCTGAGTTTCTTGTCTCTGTGGTTTTGGTCAATCTGGTTATCATATGTCTTGGAGAAGATCTTCTTGAGTTGATTCTATGTGGGGTCCTTTGTATTTCTTGGATCTGGATCTTTGAATGCCTTCTAGGTTTGGAAAGTTTTCTTCCAGGACTTCATGGAATAGATTATCAACGTCCTTATTAGTTTCTTCACCTTGTGGGATACCAATTATCCAGATGTTTGGACATTTAATGGTATCTAGTATCTCTCAGATATTATTCTCATTTTTTTGAGCTAGTTTCTCAGCATTTGTGATGGATTTTTCTTTTCTTTTTCTTTTTTTTGGAGAGGGTTTTGCTATAGGGCACGTGCGCTCGCCAGACAGAGAGAGACATAGAGACAGAAAGCGAGAAATCACCCCCCAAGGGGGATGGACACACGGCAATCCCTTCTCCTCCATTCTCCTCTCAGGATCTTGGGCACGCATGCACACGCGCCCGGCGTGAGTTTTAAGCCACCGGGTCCAGGACACGAACCACGGTCGACTACATGGGAGTCCAGCGACATAGCCATTATGCTAACTTCTGGTCCCTGTTATCGTTATTTTTAAGTTTGACAAGAGAAAGACAGAGAGCAGAGAAAAGGGAAATTGAGAAAGCAAACCACCAGGTTCAGGACTCAAACTGTGAGTTGGCCATGTGGGAGTCCAATGCCTTAACCACCACACCACCTGCCAACCTCGCAGCAATGTCTTCTTAAGATCATTCTCACAGGGTTTAGGCCTGGGGATAACGAGAGGAGTGTCTGGAGCCAAGAAGATAGCAACAATCACGCTGTCCCTGGTCCTTTGTGAGCCAGGAAGAAGAGACTACATTCACTCAGGAGGCCCACTGTTGTTCGCAAGCAGCAAGGAAAAGCTGCATTTGTTCACCGGCGTTTGCACCTGGTCTTTCACAGCACACCAGCCTTGGACATCGCCTTCCTTGTTAAACCAGAATTTTTAAAGGACTATATCAGAAATCATTTATCTATATAAATATTTGCTATTCTCCCACAACATGTCACAACATACATGTTCTATACCTTTTCCCATGTCTTTGCCTTCTGTGGCACCTAGTACATGGATATTTGGTTGTGTAATGGTGTCCCAAATTTCCCATATGATATTTCCATTATTAGTTGTTGTAATTTTCTTTTTTTTTTGATAATTTGTGCTATTTTGCAACTTGCATATTCAAGTTCCAAGACTCTTTTTGTTCATGATCTAACCTGTTATTAATGCTCTTTACGGATTTTCATTTCCTATCATGTTCTTCATCTCTAGGAATTATTTTTTATTCTCTTTAAGAGGGGTCCACTCCTCTATTGAATTTCTCATCCGCAATGATTGTTGTTCTCATCTCCTGAAGTTGTTCGTATGGGCTTGCATCTACTTGATTTTATGATAAACATTCTGAAATCTGATTCTAACACTTGTATGATTTTCTGCATTTTGTCCATTATTCACGGGGAACAGCATATTCTCTTGAAGGAGAAATAGTTCCTTGTTCTTTCATCTTCCTTGGGTCCCTGCATATAAATGCAGAATACTACTCACTTCTTCCTGCCGATGACAACTGCTGTTCTGTGGGGTGGTTGCCTGAGTTCCTTGGCCCTAGGTAGGGGATGAAGATCTTCCTCCAGGTGAGGTATCCAAGTGGAGATACCAGATTCAGATAATATCCTCTACCTTCAGTGGGGTGCTCGCCAAAGGATGTGGGTGCAAATGAGGACTTGCGTTACTCAGCGAGTGCTGGGTGCTCCCATGCATGGGCCCTCCTTGGAGAGAGAAGAAGCTGCCTTTCCTGGTACTTGAGTCCCTCCACAGGCATGACCTCCTCTCATAGGTGATTCATGACAGGTGGGAGGGGAAGGGGTTGGGGTTGGGGTGAGTCTCCATAGGGCTAGCAGTGGGCAGGGCTCTGAGCAGACGTCTGGTGCAGTCATGTGGGTGCCAGAGGGTGCACAGGCTTCTCTGGGCAGGACTCTGTGGTGCCAACATGTGCCACTGGGTGTGTGAGGAACTCCACGATGCTCGTTGGTGTGCTGGAGGCTCTGGGCTGGCCTTTGCAGCAATGGCTCTGGGCGGGTCTCCTGGTGTTAGTGGGTGTGTGTGGTGTTCTAAGTAGGCCCCTATGGTGCTAGCGGGTGTCGGCAGGTGAGCAGGCAGAGGGGGTCTGGGTTGGCCCCTGCAGTGCTAATGGGTGCAGGGGACGCTGGGCATGTCCTTGCTGTGCTAGTGGGAACACTCGAGGCTCTGGGCAGGCCTCCATGCCACACCCTCATTCTCCTCTCCACCCAGATCAGGGCACCCCTGACACCCTCCTCTCCATTATCCTTCCCCTAATCTAATACTTATTTCATTTAATTTATTTATTTTAATTTGACCAGAGAGGTACAGAATGAGAGAGAGTGAGAGAAACGGAAAGTGAGAAAGCAAGCCACCAGGTCCAAAACACAAACTGTGGTCGGCCACGTGGGAGTCCAGTGCCCTTAGCCACCACACCACCTGCTGGCCCCCCCTCTCCCTCATCTAATCCCTGGCTCACAAGTCAGGGACATCTGGAGAAGTTGTTTTGCAGATGGCAACAGAGGGGACAGATCTATTTCTGGAGTTTGAGTTGAGGGGCAGGAAGGGTGCTGGAGTATGCGTGTAGGCCTTCCAAGCAGTCAGGAGGGAACATGTGGTTTCCTCAGTGTCTTCATCTGGGGAGGAGGCTGTGCCAACACATCACCCTCTGTGCCTGAGAGCAGTCCTCCCGCTACACTGGTTCATCTGTATTCCAGAGTATGCACTGCTGTTGTGGACTTGAAAGCCAGGCTCACAGCCCTACTGCTCAGGCCAACTCAGGTGGTCACTGTGGCTGCTCACACAGGCCTTACAGGGCTCTCTCAAGGCTGTGCAGTTGGCAGGCCACCTGTCCTTGGGGCAGGTTTTACTTCCGCAGTTGCTCTGTTCTCAAAATGGCACCACTCCACAGCTGCTTGAGCCCTGGGATTTGGAGTTAACCAGGGCAAGACCCTTCCTCAGAGTTCTGCAGTGCTTTGGCTCTCAGGAGCGTCCTTTCACTGGGCCCAGGGCCACTCAGGACTCCCATGTGGCTAGGAACACCATCTGTGGTGGTTCCAGAGACTTCTGGGGTCCCCCCTGCAACCCCCACTATTTCCCAGGAAAGGAATTTTCACTGACTTCAGCTGTCAGTGAATCTCAGCCTCTTGGGGGCTTTGGTTCCTGTTTTTATGACATTTCTCTGAAGTCACCATGGTTCACAAAACTTATTTATTTATTTATTATTTTTTGGAGAGGTTTTTACTATAGGGTGCGTGCGCTTGCCAGACAGACAGAGAGAGACAGAGAGACAGAAAGTGAGAAATCACCCCCCAGAGGGGATGGCCACGCCGCACTCCCTTCTCCTCCATTCTCCTCTCGGGATCTTGGGCACGCACGCACACGCGCCTGATGTGAGATTTTTTTTAAGCCTCCAGGTCCGGGACGCAAACCACGGTCGACTACATGGGAGTCCAGCGACATAGCCATTACGCTAACTGCTGGCCCCCACAAAACTTTTGATCATCCCTTGGTGATTTCAGTTATTCTTCCCTAGGAACTCCAGTCAAAATGTGCCTGAGCAATTATTATTCTATGCCTTGGAGAGGAGATGAGTGTGGGGTGCTTCCCATCAGCCATCTTGCTCTGCCTCTATTTTATTTATTTATAATTTTTAAAAAATTTTTAATATTTTTACTACCATAGAATTGTTGCTGTTTTGGGAGTACAGCATGACTTTCTAGTATAAGAACACGATGGGTACTGACTCACTCAGGGTAACTGGCACACCCAGCATTGCTACCATTTGCTGTTACTTGTGTTGGAAACATTCAAAATCCTCCCTTTTAGTTACTGTGAGATACCCAGAAGGCGTCGTCGACTCTTCCCACTGTATCTTACAGCGCCGTAGATTGTTCCTCCTGTCTGTCTGCAATTTCCTTTTCATTAATCAACCTCCTTCTGTTCCCCACTCCTTCCCAGCCTCTAGTGCTCATTCTTTATCCCTCTGCCTTGAGGCAGCCACTTTCCTTTCAATTTCACAGAGGACGGAGAACGTGTGGCACTTCGTTCTCTGATTTCCTTCAATTACGGTCGTGAAAGTCATCCAAGGTGTTTGTGTGTGCACTGAGAGCTCATCCCTTCTCACTGCTGTGCACCATCTCCGCGCACAAAACTACCACAATCCACTTTATTGTTCTTGGGAACCTGGCCTTTTCTCAGTCGCGTATTATTACTTCTCAGAACATGATTGCATATCTTTTTGGTGCAACAGGCTGCAATTTTTTATGGGTCTACAGTTAGAAGGGAAGTTGTCAGAGTTCTCCCAAAAGGCAGCATCAATTCATACTCGTGTGTGAGAGTTCAAGTGAATCCATTTCTGTGCATTTAGTAATAGCAGGCTTTAATTTTAGCCATCTTGATGTCTGTGTGGTGCTACTCGTTACAAGGCTTTGGTTTGCTTGTTTTCTTTTAATTCATTGTACTTATTGCTATATTTTAGTTTATACTGTTGGTGATAACAGAAATACCTGAGTCTGGGCAGTTTATAAAGAACATTTTGTTTTTGTTTTTGTTTTGTTTTGTTTTTGAGAGGTTTTTGTTATAGGGCGCATGCACTCGCCAGACAGAGACAGAGGGACAGAAAGCTAGAAGTCACCCTCCAGGGAAGATGGTCACACTGCAATCCCTTCTCCTCCATTCTCCTCTCGGGATCTTGGGCACGCACGCACATGCACCTGGCGTGAGTTTAAGCCATTGGGTCCGGGACTTGAACCGTGATAGACTACATGGGAGTCCAGTGACATAGCCATCACGCTAACTGCTGATCCCAAGAACAGAGTGTTTTTTAGTTCATGATTTTGGAAGCCCAAGGTAAGAAACTGGTCCAAGTTCAAAGTCCAGGATCTGGTGAAGATCTCTCTGCTGGTGGGGACTCTTTGCAGAGCCCAGAGGTGGCACAAGGAATTCTGTGCTGAGAGCTTGTGTGTGTCCCTGTCTGTGATTAATTTCCTCTCCTTATAAAACTACCAATATTCAGTCATGGGGCCCTACTCTGATGACCTTATCTAATCTTAATCACCCCCCAAAGGTGATTAATCTTCTAGCACATTGTTTCTTCCCTCTTAAAACTTGTCATAACCAACTTTCAACCCATGAACTTAGGGGGGGACACAGTTAAACTGTAGCTCGTTGTGAAACAGATTACCGCAAACTTGAGGAGTTAACACAGTTTCTGTGGGTCAGGACTGCACGATAACTTAGCTTGGTCATCTGCTTCAGGGTTTTCTGTAAGGCTACAAACAAGATGTCAGCTGGGGTGGGTCTCTCATGAATTCTAGACTGGGGTAGGTCCTGCTTAAAAGCACAAGTGGTTGTTGGCAGGATTTGTTCCTTTCAGGCTGTTGGCCAGAGGCCATCTTCAGAACCTGGACACACGTGCCTTCCCTGTACAGCAACTAGCTTTATCAAAGACAGCAAGGGATAGAGAAAATTAGCAAGGAGAAAGTTATGATCTTAAGAAATGCAAACACACACCCAAGGTCCCCTTCACGTGGAGGTAGTGTGTTAGTCAGAAACAAGTTTCTTGGCCCAGCCCAGCGGCACAGTCAGTAACAACCGAACAACTTGCTGAGGCTGCACAGCTGACTGCAGGTTTGGATCCCTCGGTTGTCCTGAGCATGATCTGGGCCCTTGCATGTGTGCCCAAGATCCTGACACGCTGGAGGGCTGGTGTAAGGGGACAGCAGTGGGATGAGATCCTGACAAGGGTGCTGCTCTCATTTTCTCTCTCTCTGTCTCTCATGCATACATTCTCTAGCATGAATGAAACAAATAAACTTTTTTAAAAAAGAAAGAAAACGAGTTTTCAGTAGGTTGTTTCACAAGGCCGTGATTGCCAGTAGATTGGGATCATTAGAGGCCATCTTAAACTCTGCTCCTTGCAGCAAATGAAATCCACATATAATAAATGCGCATATTTGTAGTACACAATTTATAGGCTTTGATGCCTGTAAACCTCCCAAAAGTTTCTGCATGTTCCTTTGTAATGTTCCTTTATTCCTTCCTTCCCACTCCTCCCCATCACCCTTTTCTAAGCACGGATTTGCTTACCTTTTTTTCTAAACATTTATTTATATAATTGATTTGTTATTATTATTTTTAAAACATTGTTTCTGGAGAGAGGTTTTTGCTATAGGGCACATGCACTCACCAGAAAGACAGAAAGTGAGAGGTCACCCCCCTGCAATCCCTTCTCCTCTATTCTTCTCTTGGGATCTTGGGCATGCATGCATATGCACCCTGCATGAGTGTTAAGTCACCAGGTCTGGGACTTGAACCAGGGTCAACTATGTGGGAGTCCAGTGACATAAACATTATCCCATCTACTAATCCCATTATTATTATTTTTAATTTGACCAGAGAGAGACAGAAAGAGAGAAAGCAATAAAGTAAGCCACTCGGTCTGGGATTCGAACCATGGTCGGCCAAGTGAGAGTCCAGTGCCTAACCACCATGGCACCTGCTAGCCCCACACTGATTTGCTTTTTATTAGTACAGATGAGTTTGAGTGTTCTATAACTTATATAAGTGGAATTCTGAGTTATAGACCCCATTATGAATTATAGAGCCCACTCAAAGTGACCGACTCTCTCACTTTAATTATAAAATTTTGAGATTCATCCATGTTATTGTATGTATCAACAGCTCATAGCAAGATATACCATAATTCATTTGTTTACTTACCTGTTGGTATACTTGTAGGGTATTTCAGAGTTTGGGGTATGACAAATAAAGGCACTATGAACATTCATGAAAAAGTCTTTGTATGAACATGTTTTTACTCTTTTCGAGTAAATAATTAGGACTAGCAAGGCTGGATCATATAAGAACTCTGTATTTAACATTTGAAGGAACTATCAGGGTGTTTTCCAAAGTGGTGGCTCTTTTTATTTTTATCTTTTTTTTTTTTTAAAGAGAGATTTTTGCTGTAGGGCACGTGCAGTTGCTGGAGAGACAGAAAGTGAGAAATCTTCCCCTGGGGGGAGTGGCCAAACTGCATTCCCTTCTCCTCCAGTCTCCCCTCAGGATTTTGGGCATGCACACATACACGCCAGGGGTAAGTTTTAAGCTACTGGGTCCAGGACTCGAACTGTGGTTGACTATGTGGGAATCCAGCCATGTAACCATTATGCCATCTGCTGGTCCCAGTGGTGGTTCATCTTATACTACTGTGGGCAGTGTGTGATAAACCTTCAAAGAGTTCTGAAAATACATATTATTTTAAAAGTGCATGAGTTTAATTTTTTTTTCACCAAAACAAATTCATGTTTTAATTCTACATTTTTACAAAAGTTTATTCATTCATTTCTGCCATGAGAGTAAAGAAGCAGCCCTCACAAGGTCTCTATGCTGCAATCTACCCTAAATCTCAGCTAGCAAGGATCATGGGCTCCTGCATGTGCTCCTGGTATGTCCAGGTAGTCCTGAGCCCAGATGAGAACCCAGGACTTTTCCTGTGTGGGTCTAGTTGTGCCACCACGGGGCCACCATCTGGCTATGTTCCACAAATTACTCAAACCTTCTGAAGTTTATTTTGTTCCATTGTTCTGTTTCAGTGTGCGTACCAATGCTACACTCTGCTTTCCTGTAGCTTTATGATAAGTCTTGATATTAAGTAATGAAATGTATTCTTTTTAAAAGTTTTGGCAAGGCCAGCAAGTGGCATAGTGGTTAAGGCGCTGGACTTCTTCATGTCTGACCATAGTTCGAGTCCTGAACCTGGAGGCTTGCCTTCTCACTTTCCCTCTTTCTCTCTCTAGGTAAAATTTTAAAATAATAATAAATAAAATAACTAATCCTTTAAAAGTTTTGGCAATTGTAGGTCTTCACATGAATTTTAGCATCGTTTTTTCAATTTATACACCAAAGCCTACTGGGATTTTTTTTTTTTTTGATAAGACATTGATTCTATTGAGCAATTTCTATAGAATTAACATCTTACATGTTAGGTCTTCTGACTCATAAATGAGGTATTTATTTTCCTATTTATTTACCTGTTTTTATATTTTAGCAAAGTTTTCTAAGTTATTTTATGTGTCGGTCTTTCATAGTTTTTGTCAGATTTATTCCTATTTCATATGTATTGAAATTATTATAAATGGTATTTTTAAAATGTCAACTTTTCTCTAACTATATTTAGAAATACAATCTATTTTTAAATATTGATCACATATCCTATAATCTTGCTAAACACATTAGTTCTAGTAGCATTTTGTGAATCCATTAGATTTTTCTACATAGTCAATCATATTCTTTGCAACTAAAAGCTATTTTCACTTCTTTCTTTCCAATCTGATTTTCCCTCTTGTTGCAATGATGAGAATCCTTAGTATCCTGTTAAGTACAGGCAACCAGTGGGTTTTGCTGTCTCATTTTTGATCTGAGGGAGAAATTCTTCCAAGTATGAAGCTAGCTGTAAGTTTTTCCCTGGTGTCTCTTATCAGGTTGAGGATATGCCCTTCTATTCCTAGTTTGCTGAAATATTTTAATAAGAATGGATGTTGGACTGTACCAAATAATTTTCTGAGATATTTTGAATGATCATTTAAGTTTTCTCTTAATTCAGTAATACAACAAATTACATATTTTTTAAACATGTTAAATCCACCTTGCATTTTTGGGATAAACCCCATTCTATCAAGTGTATCCTCCTTTTTATATATTGCTGGATTCAACTTGCTAGTATTTTGCTGACTTTTTCTAAGAATTATTTTATTTCATTTATCATCATCATTATTATTTGTCCAATTTAACCAGAGAGAAACAGAGAGAGAGAAAGGAAGTGTAGGAAAGCAAGCCTCCAGGACCAGGACTTGAACCGTGGGCAGCCATGTGGGAGTCCAGTGCCTTAACTACCAAGCCACCTGCTGGCCCCTATTTTGTTGGCTTTTAAGGGGTAGAAGGTACATGGGAAATGGTCTGTTGTTTTCTTGTAATATCTATGGTTCTAAAATGAGTTGGGAAGTAGCCTAGATCACCCCCCCCCCATTTTCTGACAAAATTTGTGTTGAATTGGTATTATTATTTCCTTAAATGTTTCGTAGAATTTGAGACCTGCAGGTGGTGTTTGATTAAGGCCCTGGACTCCTAATTGGCTGGCTATGGTTCAAGTCCTGTACCTGGTGGACTGAAAGCCATACTAGGCTCATGTATGCATGTCCAGAATTCCAAAAGAAGAGTGGAGGACAAGGGACTGTGGTATGGTCATCCCCTCTAGGGGGTGATTCTCTCTCTCTCTCTTTCTCTCCAGCGAGCACATGCACCCTATGATAAAATACTAAAAAAAAAAAAGTTTAGTAGAATTCACCAGTGAAGCCATCCAAACCTGATGTTTTCTTTCTTTTTCAGAGAGGTTTTTGCTATAGGGCTCATGCACTAGCCAGAAAGACAGAGAGACAATCACTTCTCCACTATTTTCCTCTTGGGATCTTGGGCGCACACACGCGCATGTGCCCTGTGTGAGTTTAAGCCACCAGGTCTCGGACTCCAACTGCAGTTGGCTACATGGGAGTCCAGTGACATAGCCATTACACCAATTGCTGGTCCCAAACCTGATGTTTTCTTACAGAAAGTTGTTTTTTGTTTTGTTTTGTTTTGTTTTTTCCCCAAGAGAAAATGGTTTTTTTTAAGTATTGATTTATTCACTCATTTATTTTTTAATTTGACCAGAGAGAGACACACAGAGAGAAAGAGAAAGTGAGAAAGCAAGCTACCAGGTCCAGGACTCTAACTGTGGTCAGCCATGTGGGAGTGTCCAGCACCTTAACCACCAAGCCACCTGCTGGTCCCCTTCCGGGAAGATGTTAACCACAGCTTCACTGTCTGTATAGATACAAGATCAATCAGCTTATCCACTTCTTGAGTGAGTTTTGGTAGAGTAAGCCTTTCAAAGGATTTTTCCATTTCCCCTAAGTTGTCAAATTTATTGGCATAAAGTTGCTTATTGTACTTCCAGATAGAATTGAAAGAAATATCAGCTCTTTCATCCCTAATATTGATCATTTTCATGTTTGTTCTGAATAGGCCTGACGACAGTAGTTGTCCACAGTTGTTGTTGTTGTTCCTGCTCTCCTGAGTAAAGCTTTCAATATTTTGCCATTAAGTATAAAGTTCGCCGTGGCATTTTTGGTAAAATAACCTTCATAGCATTATATACTCTCAGATTATATTCTATTCCTAATTTGCTCCGTTTTATTTTCTCCCCCTTCATGAAATTCCTTTAAATTTTATAAAAAGCTTTTTCTGTGTTAATTGAGATGACTCCCTGATAATGTGATTAATGACATTAATGACATTGGTTGGTTAGGTGACATTGTTATACAGTAGTGGTTATAAACACAGGGCTCCGGTGGCAGGCTGCTCCCTCCCGAATTATTTAATTAGTTAGTTGATGGATTTTTAACTTGCTAGAGGGCATGTGTGTTCATCAGGTCCGGCACTTGAACCATGGTTGGCCATGTGAGAGTCCAGCACTTTAACCACCATGTCACCTGCGTAGATTTTAACATGCTTACACCACTTATTAGCTTGAGGCCTTGAGCACTTTATTTACTTTTTTTAATGAGGATTTTGCCTTAGGGCACATACACTCACTGGGGAGAGAGAGACAGAGATAGTGAGAGGGAAAGTGAGAAATTATCCCCCAGAGGCATGGCCACACCACAATCCCTTCTCCTCCATGTTTCTCCTAGGATCTTGGACAAGCATGCACATGTACCCAGTGTGAGCTTGAAGCGACCAGGTCTGGGACTTGAACTGTGGTCGACCACATGGGAATCTAGCGACATAACCACTTTACCCTCTGCTGATCCCATCTGGAGCACTTTCTTAAATTATCTGTTCCTGGTATGGCCCTGTAGTCTGGTGGTTAAAGGAGTTAGATCTCTGGGGTCAGCAAGTGTTGTAGTGGCTAAGGTGCTAGACTCCCACATGGATGACCACAGTATGAGGCCCAGACCCAGCAGCTTGAAAATCATGCTGGCGCGTGTGCATGCATGCCCCAAATCTCAGGAGACTGGAGGAAAAGGGATATGGTGTGGCTATCCCTTCTTGGGGTGATTTCTCACTTTCTCTCTCTCTCTCTTTCTGATGAGTTCACCTGCCCTATGGCAACATCCTTTTCCCCCCAAAAAAGGGAGTGGATTCCACATGGCCAACCATAGTTTGCATCCTGCCAGGTGTATGTGTGCTTGTGTGCCCCAAATTCTGACAGGAAAGAGCAGTGGAGGAGAAAAGATCTGCGGCGTGACCATGCCCATCGCGGGGTGCTTTTCCCTTCTCTTTCTCTCTCTGTCTTTCTCTGGCAACTTCGCACTCCCTCTAGCCAAACAAACGAAGCAAAACAAACCACAATTCTTGGTTCTTTCTTCTTCTCTAAAAGGAATACAAATAATAAGTATCTGTCTCATAAAATTATTGTGAGAATTAAATCAGGTCATATATGCGAAGAGCTTTGAATGTCTGGCATATAGTTAGTGCTTGGTAATGTTAGCTTGTTCTGTTACTAGATCCTGAGCAATTTTGTTTCTGTTTTTATTTTGGGGGTTTTTTTGTTTGTTTGTTTTTCTTTTGCTATTGGACACTTGTGTTCGTTAGAGTGACAAAGACAAAGGGGGGTAGTGAGAAATTACCCCCAGGAGGAATTGCCATGCCACAATTCCTTCTCCATTCTCCTCCTGGGATTTTGGGCACAAAAGCACACACACCTAGCATGAGATTCAAGCTGTCGGGTCTGGGACTCAAACTATAGTCCGCCATGTGGGAGTCTGGTACCTTAACCCCTGTGCCACCTGCTGGCCCCCTGGGTAAGATTATTAAAACTTGACCCTGACCCAGAAAAAAAGAACTGCCCTGAGATCTGAGTGAGAAGGGCTGAGGCTCTGCGGAGCTCCACTGGCACTCTCCCTGCAGATAAGGCATCTGCACAGCCAAGGGCCACGACAGCCCAGGACCGTGCTCTCTGACTCCTGGTCACGCTTCGAGCACTGGGACCCTGGCGCTCTGTGCCCGAATGCTCCAAGCCTATGCCAGTGCCTGCAAAGGCCTCCTCCCAGGTCTGATGTCTAGAGGTAGAGGGTCCTAGGGTTACCTAGGGATGGCTATTTGTAATCAGATATCATTAGGGTTTATGAAAATAGGCTTACTAGGGCAGAAGCATAAAATAAATTTAATTTGTCCATTAGGTTAATGTATAGCTTTTACATATTTAGACAGATGGCTATGCGCCTCTAATTGTATTCTTTTTTTTTAGAGAGGTTTTCGCTATAGGGTGCGTGTGCTCGCCAGACAGACAAAGAGAGACATAGAGACAGAAAGCGAGAAATCACCCCCCCCCAGGGGAATGGTCACACCGCAATCCCTTCTCCTCCATTCTCCTCTCGGGATCTTGGGCATGCACGCACACGTGCCAGGTGCGAGTTTTAAGCCACCAGGTCTGGGACGCGAACCACGGTCGACTACGTGGGAGTCCAGCGACACAGCCATTACGCTAACTGCTGGTTCCCTTTAATTGTATCTTGTCATGATCCCTGTAGATGTTAGGGTCCCGTCAAACAGGGTACTAGAGATCGTTTTATTGGGTTACCAGAAAAGTCATGACATACTTTTTTGTTTTTCTATGCAAAAATGTGTCATGACTTTTCTGATGACCCAGTAATTTTTTTTAATTCTTTCTTTGGAGAGGTTTTTGCTATAGGGTGCATGCGCTCACCAGAAAGACAGAGAGAGACAGAGAGATAGAAAGCGAGAAATCACTCCCTGGGGGGATGGCCATGTCACAGTCCCTTCTCCTCCATTCTCCTCTTGGGATCTTGGGCACACACGCGTCTGGTGTGAGTTTAAGCCACCAGGTCTGGGACTCGAACCGTGGTTGACTAGATGGGAGTCCAGTAACATAGCCATTACACTAACTGCTGGTAATTTGGAGAGTTCAACATGCAGCCTTCTCTTGGCCTGGGAGTATGAAACACACACACTTGTCCCCTGGGAGAAGCTCTGACTAGTCCCCATGTTTAGAGTCATTGGGAAGCAGGACAAGAGGGCTGAGAGTAGTCTCCTGGGAAGGTCTTCTGGGACAGCCCTGCAGGCCCTTGAAGAACAGGGCTGCCAGCGAGCCTTGGACTGGCTCTGCGGCAGAGCCTACACTGGTACACAGGCTGAGTTCTCCGCATCTACAGCTTCAATTGTCCTGCAGGCCTAAAGACCAGGTGTTGGCAGAAAGTAGACAGGATATCCCAATAACTAATGCAGGTGAGATGGAAAAAGGGAGCCCAGGCCTAGAAGAACTGGAGAAAAAAATCATACCCAGAACGCCCTGACCTCCCACACTAGGTCTGGTGTCCTATGACCTGTTCTTCGGTCTTGTGTGGCTGGGCGTGAGGGCAGCTGGCCTAAGAAGATCCCTCAGCAGCAGGGCAGAGGCTAAAAGGCAGCTCTAAGAACTGGGGGGGTTTGTCCTCTTTTGGTCCAGAGCCCGCTACAGTGAGGAAAGAGACTGGTGTGCGCAAAGAAGCAAAGTCTGTTAGGCCACAGAGCCCCCAGACAAGTGCTGGAGACATGGCGCTGGTGAGACTCAGTGCTTCCAAGGCTCCATGGCTGTGTTCAGGAGATAACGCGGGTTTTGCTTCTGAACAGAAAGTGCAACATCTGTATGCTCTGAGGGCTCCCCACAGGAGGTCCCACCTGCCAGGGCTATCGTTTCCCAGAGAGCTGATTCCCAAAAAGGGGAGAATGTCATGTAGAAGGGGTGACCTGGGGTCTTGAGATATCTTAACTACTGCCTTCCTGAGAGGCGAGTGCCTGAAAAATGGCATACGAGAACCCCAAGACAGGCCTTGCCCTGGGAGCAAGGGCTGGAATGGAAACCTCCCAGAGGCATTGTTCTTTGAGTAGAGTCTTTATAGGCAATCAGAAAATGAGGTGGGCGAGGTTGACCAAGCAGCCAAGCAGAGGATGTCAGGCACCCCAGCCATCTCGGGGCTCTCTATGAGAAGGCTGGAACAAGGGCAGCCCTTGGGTGCAAGAGCAGACAGGCCCCTCGCACACCTGGTGAGGGTGGTTTGCCTGATGATTAGCTCCACGTTGGCTGGTCCCAACTTATTCTATGAGCAGAAGCTGGCCCTGGACACCTTAATCCCCCTGCAGTTTTAGAGTGTGGCCTTTCCATGGCAGACTTGCCATGAGGGCACAGAATCTGTGGCACCACCAGGTCCATTGTGTGCCTCACTGTCCAGCAGTATGTAGAGCCCTGTAGGTAGAATTCAGTCCCTGCCCTCAAACCCCTGAACCCAAAATCTGTCAGAAGGGCAGGGCAGCAAATAAGACACAAATCGTTGTGTGGCTGGAAGAAATACTTGGGGCAGTGGGAGTGTAAAGAGGGAGAGTGAGGAGGGGTGGGAAGGGCATCCACCCACAGAAGCCAGCCAATCAAGGGCAAGCATACCTGGCTGGAGGGTAGGTGCTGTAGAGCAGGAGCTGTGGAGGGAGAGCAGGCAGGGCCTTGCCTGGGAAGAGAGTTAGTGATTGCCTTGTAGGTGAAAAGAAAGTATTGATTGTTAGGCTAGAAGCCTGGGCAGCTTGAATGTGGGGGTTGAATGCCACGCCCTAGTCAGCTGATACAACCCAGATTTAGCCTGTCATCAAACCTGCGCTGTACCTAGATCTAACCCCGGATGTAGCGCATGGTGCTCTACTCTGCACATGGCACCAGACCTTACGTGGCACAGCAGTCTGCTCTTCCCCTAAACCTTTACCATACATGGGCTGTTTCTACCTCTGAGATATTCCCCCTCCCTATACCCTTATAAAAACTGCTAAACCCAGCCCTAGGGCCTGACTTCTCTGGTCCCCTCTCTTTTTCTCTGTCGGACTAGTGAACCTCTCCCAGGAGTGTTCCCAATAAAGGCTCTACATTTCTATTTTCTTGCATGGTCAGCCCATTCCTTACATTTGGTGCCAAAACCCAGAAGGAGTTTTGTGTCCCGCAGTCTCCATAAGGGCTTCTCCTCCTCTGAACCTGCAACTGACCTGCCAACCACCAACTAACCACCTATCCTGGCCTTCTGAGGGTAATTCCACCTGCTCATGGTTTCTGGGACTCAAACCTCCTCCAGGTTCCTTGTCCAAAAGCACAGCCACATCAGGGTCCCCTCCGACTCGTGGAGCTCAGGTGGTTGTGAAGACGTCTCAATCCCCTGCTGCCCATCCTCCGTTCTGCTCCATGAGCGCAAAAAGATTTGGGACTCCTCTCCCTTTTCCACTCACTTGAGTCACGCCCCTGGGCTGTCTGCTCTGTAACCTCACCAAATTAGGACTGGCTTAGGATCTCTGCCACAAGCGGCTGGCATTCTATTCCACTGTGGCCTGGCCACAATATGCTTTGGACAATGGGTCTAAATGGCCTCCTGAAGGGACTTTTGATTACCATACCCTTGCTGATTTGATTAACTATTGCCAAAGTGTAGGTAAATGGTCAGAGGTTCCATATGTCGCCCCTCCCTCTGCACCTCTTACACTACTGTCCAAGTCCTTCTCGCAACCAGAAGCCCACAATCTAAGACCAAACCTCTCTTAGAGACTGATCTCTCTCCTATAGACGAACCACCCGAAACTCTTACCTCCCCTCCTTCCTGGCGCCGCCCCCTGCCCCAGAGTCCCCCACCATACCCTGATCCCACTTGAGTGCTGCTAGTCCCAGCCTCCCCACCACCACTCCCCCGCCTTCACTGGCACCTTCTCCTCCTCCGTGTCCTTCACTCCCGTCCCCTCCTCACCCATCCCCAGTTAGTTCACATACCCACTCACGCCCTCACCCTTCTTCTGCCCCTCCGCCTAGTTCTAACCTTCTCTGTCCTCTGGCGAAAACAGAGGGTATTGTCAGGGTCCACGTTTCCTTCTCTCTCCAAGATCTATCTCAAATACAAAAAAGACTCAGTTCTTTCTCTGCTAACCCCATGGCTTTTATCAAAGAGTTCCGCTCTCTTACTCAGTCTTATCAACTTACTTGACATGATCTCTGTGTAATCCTGCCCTCCACCCTGACTGCGGATGAGAGAGCGCAAGTCCAGGCTGCAGCCCGAGAACATGCCAACCAAGCCCGCCTGGTTGACGTGAATTTACCAGTCGGACAAGTGGCTGTTCCCATTACTGACCCTCAACGAGACTATCAGGTAGGAGACACTTGGCTCCCCAAAAACAAGACTACATGATCCAGTGCCTCCTGGCTGGAATGCATGCCGTCTCTAACAAAATTGTCAGTTTTGGCAAACTCCAGGAAATCACCCAGGGGGCAGATGAAAACCCAGCTGTGTTCCTCAGTCGCCTTACAGAGGTCTTAACCCTTATACACAGTTAGATCCTACTTCACCGGCTGGGGCCACAATTTTGGCATCTCACTTTATTACCCAAGCAGCACCTGATATTTGAAAGAAACTTAAACGGGCAGAGGTTGGCTCTCAGACCCCTATCGGTAATCTGGTGAAAATGGCATTTAAGGTTTACAATGCCTGGGAGGAAGCCACTGAGACTGAATGCCAAGTCCACCTTCACCACAAGGTGGCACCCCAAACTCAGGCCCTGGCAGCCCCACAGGGGCATAAGAATGGGGCTTTCTCGTCTAAGCCTGTTACCACAGGACCATACTTCAAGTGTGAGAACAATGTCCTTGCCCCTGACCACCCACTAAGCCATACCCCAAGTGCAAACAGCCTGGTCATTGGGGAAGTGGCATCCCCAGTGCCTCCATGCGGGGGACGAGTCAGCCAGGTGGTCCCCTCTTGCTTGTGAGCTGTTGGGGCTAGCCACCAACTGAAGAGGCCCAGACTCGAAGACCCCCAACACCCTCGCCGAGCCCAGGATAATGCTACAGGTAGCGGGTAAGTCCATCTCCTTTCCTGTGACCATGGGAGCTACCTACTCTGTCCTGCCCTCCCATTCGGGGCCACTTTTTCCTTCTCAGATCTTGGTCACGGGACTAGATGGCACACCCTCCTGCCCATCTAGGACAGGCACCCTAGCCTGCCATATACTGGGACGACCTTTCTCCCACTCCTTCCTAGTTATGCCGTCATGCCCAGTCTCCCTCCTGGCAGAGACATCCTTCACCAATTGGCAGCTACCCTCTGACTTCCAGCTGCAGCTCCCACTGCTCACTTTCTCCCTCTCACCTGCTCATCCATTGACTCTGATCTTTCCGGCCCTCCTTCCTTTCCTCTTCCCCCTGAAAAAGTTAACCCTGTTGTCTGAGACACTTCTGAACCAGTTGTGGCCTCCCACCACACTCCAATTCTTATTCATCTGAAGGACCCCACCAAGTTTCCCTCCTGACCCCAATTCCCTATCTCTGAAACACACCATAAAAGCCTTAAGCCTATTACCACCTGACTTCTCGCTTGCAGACTCCTCATTCCTACAGACTCTCCATGCAACACTCCTATCCTGCCAGTCTGCAAGCCATCAGGGGCCTACCGCCTAGCTCAGGACCTCTGCCTCATCAATGAGGCGGTCATTCCTCTCCATTCAGTGGTCCCCAACCCATACACCCTCCTATCCCCATCTCACCAAACACCACTCACTTCACAGTCCTTGACCCCAAGGATGCCTTTCTCACCATCCCCCTCCACCCACTCCTACTTCCTGTTTGCTTTCACCTGGGAGAACCCCAATACACACTCTGCCCAACAGCCCACTTCTACCCTCTGCCATGTCCCACCCTCCTCCCACATTGTCTCTGGTATCCATCGTTGTTTTCTATGCCTTTTCCTCACATTTAATTGATTCACTATCTTAGTGAGTAGAATGAACATACTATATTATAAAGTAGCACCTAGCTGGGGCTATATAGCTTACTGCAGTCATCTATATCGTATTAAGGATTTCTATATATCTGTGTTCATGAAGGATATTGGTCTAGTTTTTATGTAATATTCTTTTTTTTTTTGAAACCAAATATACGTTTATTTTTAGCTGTATTCTATTCAGTTAATAAATGCATGTGTTTCTTTTTTTTTTTATTTTTTTTATTACATTGGATTACATATAACTTTACATTGACTTCCATTGCTTTTTCAAAAGGGAATGCCATGCATGTCAGTCAATACAGAGGCATCGATCTCCCCGCTTTATCATTCAAAGTCTTTTCCATGCATTTCCCAATAATTATTATTATAATTTTTTAAAACAGTCAATCACTATTTCTCATTTTGCTTGTTAAAAGACTTCACCCATCATGAAATACTTCCCAGACCAGTCCAGTTGAGAATACTATACACGTCATCTTCAACAGATAATAAACCATATCTGTTTCTCACTAACATCCCCTCTATTGTTCACTTGCTATCTTTCTCTATCCTCTTCTCT
>NW_006159427.1:2527688-2534361 GCF_000334495.1 Tupaia belangeri chinensis
AACTCTTATTTCTGTGTGTCTGCATTTAATTTTCCTGACATAGCACTCCCTTAAGAACTTCTTGGAGATCTGGTCTGGTGCTGGTAAATTCTTTCAGGTTTTGTTTATCTGAGAATGGTCTTGTCTTTTCTTCCCATATAAAGGATAATCTTGCTGGGTACAGTTTTCTTCGTAGAAATTGCTTTTCCCTTAACACTTTGAATATATTTTCCTATTCTTTCCTTGCTCACATTGTTTCCAATGAGAGGTCTCCTGTTAGCCTGATGGGATATCTTTTGTAGGTAACTTGCCATTTTTCTCTTGCCAGTCTTAGTATCTTGTCTTTGTCTGTGGATTTGGTCAACCTGGCTATAATGTGTCTTGGAGAAGATCTTTTTTGGGTTGATTCTATGTGGGGTCCTTTGTATTTCTTAGGACTGGATCTTTGAGTGCCTCTCTAGGTTTGGAAAGTTTTCTTGCAGGATTTCATGGAATAGATTATCAATGCCCTTATGAGTCTCTTCACCTTCTGGGAAGCCTATTATCCGGATGTTTGGACATTTGATGGTATCTAGTATTTTTCGCATATTATTCTCAAATTTGTGGGCAATCATCTCAGTCTTCGTGGTGGATTTTTTAGGCTAGCAATTTTCTCTTCTACATCTGAGATTCTATTTTCTATATGATCAAGTGTGCTTTTTAATACTTTCAAGGGAGATTTTGACTTCCTGTATTATAGCCTTCATCTCTAACAGTTCCATCTGATTCTTTTGTAAAGTGTGTAATTCCTCTTGCATGAATTCCCTCACCTCCTGGAACTCATCAGCTTCTTTTTCCTGCCTCTTCTACAGTTCCTTGTCTCTCTTCTCTTCTATCTCTGTTAGCTTCACCATTATGAATGTTCTATATTCTTTATCAGACATTTCCATGATTTCCATTGAACTGTCTGTGAATGAAGAGGAGCTATTCTGTTCCCTGGGAGGAGAGGTATTTTCCTGCTTTCCCACATTTCTTGTGGTCCTGTGTGATTTCTAGTCATCTGATGGATGGTGTGCTTCTTCCCAAACTTGAAGTTCAATCTGAGCATTGAGAAGCATGCAGAAAAGGAAACAGAGAGAGAGAAACAACAGCAACAACAACAACAACAAAAAGAAACAGAGAAAAAGAGAAGAAAAAAACTAAGAGAAAAACTAAAAAACTAAAAAAAAATTAATATTAAAAAAAATTTCTTTTTAAAAAAAGCAAAAATTTGAAAACCATGAAGGTGTCTTCAAGAAGGCCTGTTCCCTTGCCTCTCCATGTGAGTTTGTGCTGGAGGCTGAATTATCAGTGGAAAATCTTCATTTCTGTTTTCCCTGAAATGGCTAGTTCTCAGGAGCCAGGAAGGTCTAATTCAACAGATTTTTTAAGTCATCACTAGACCTCAGAGCACGCCCCAGGGCAGGCGCTCTGACCTGGGTGGAGAGCTTGGATTCGTTGTTCCCAACTGTACAACTGGGATGAATTGCTGAATCTCTGTGCCCAAGTTTCCTCCTCTCTAAGTTAGAGATACTATCCTCCTGTATCCTCTAGGGCTACCTTCAGCTACATGTGACAGAAAACCCAAAATAATAATGACTGAAACAAAATAGAAGTCTATTTCTCCCTCAAACCCATGCAGCCCAGAGGTAGGTGGTCCATAGCTGATGGGGCAGCCCCCAGGGGCGTACTCAGGAGCTGCTTTTAAGGTTTCCATTCAGAGGTTCCCTATGGTTCCAGTGGGTTCTGGACCCCCAGGCTGGCTCAGTCTGTGGAGAGAGGAAGGCACGCAGAAGCCCATGCCCCTTGCTTTTAAGGGCACCGGCTGGAAGCTACAGAAACCATTTCTAGACAGTGGACAAGACCATAGTCACATGGCCACGTACAGTTACAAGGGAGGCTGAGAAATGGCATTAAGGTCCAATACTAGGAAGCAGCTAGGACTCTGCCATAGTCTGCTCTGCTGAGCAGTTGCAAGAATACAACATGTAGATGTGCTTGGAATGGTGCCTGGCACTCTGCGTATCCTTGCTCATGCCAGCTGTCCTCACATGAAGAGAGTGCTAGAGATGGACAGTCTGGCATTAGAGCAATGTATATGCCACAAGAACTCCCTTTTCAGCAGTTCTTTCTTGTTCTTTCTTATCCCTCATGAGACACTGAGATTGGGGCTGGGTAAAGAGGCCAAAGGGCTTAGACTCTATTCTGTCAAGGATGTTCCATTCACACCCAAGTCATAATTTACAGCTAAAGCAGAGATTGCAGTGCCAAAAAGTAGCACGCTCAGGCAGGTGGATGGAGCAGGCAGGTGGGTGGGGCAGGCCAGTGGGACTGAGAACCTGGAGAGTACTTGCTTCCTTCCAAGGGGTGACTGCTACCTTGCATGGCCATGCAGCAGGACGCACTAGTGCTGTCAGGCCTTACAGTCCTCCAAAACTCTAGAGTTTGGGTTGATATCTCTTTTGCGCGCCTTGAATATGCTGTTGGCTTATTATGGCCACAGGCAAGCAATCAGTCCACCCAGACCTCATGAGATGAAAGTAATTAGGCAAGGGGAAGGCTGGGAGAAGCCGGCAGGAGCCATGACTAGAGGGCATGATGGTAGGATGTTACAGGCAAGGTCACGGGGAAAAGACACAGGTTGGGGGTTGGGGGAGGCTGTGGAGGTCCTTCAGGCTGCAGGTGCTTCTCAGCTGTTTAATAAGGAAGCCAAGGAAGAAGAGGAATGCTGCAGCCACAGTGTTATGATTTAAAAATCTGTTTATGTGACGGATGCTAAAGTGGTCTGCATGAACAGGAGGGTTACTACTTTCCAATATTTAAAATGTTCTCAGTACTGACAATACAGTACAGTGCTCATTTGAAAGAAGAAGAAGAAGAAGAAGAAGAAGAAGAAGAAGAAGAAGAAGAAGAAGAGAACCAAGTCACATTTTAATTTTTTGTGATTGGTTCATATGAAGCTTCTCTCTTTTTTGTTTTTGATCTGTTGTCCCTCAGGTGGGACATCTACAAGAATAAGAGATTATTTTTTTCATCCCTTCTTTGAGGAGGAATCACTCTCTTTGCATGATGTTTTTCCAGGGTGGGGGTGGGAAGTGTCTGTTAATCAATAATCATCAGCTACTAGAAACCACCAGGGGTCTGGAATCAAAGCCCTGGCTCTCCTCATTATTCCTCAGCTAGGGAGTCCTGTGGGACTATATTGAAGTTTCAGAACAGGTCATTTATGGAAAATGGGAAGGAAATAATTGGTTATTTCTCCTAAGAATTCATGGGAAGGAAAATTTGGAATGTTATTGGAAAGTGAAAGTAGCCTAAGGGAAAATTTAATAAGTTTTTTCAAGTCAGTCACTTTGGCCAAAATGAATAGAGATAATGAACAAGTTATAAATTTAACTCTCTCTCTCTCATGCTGCTTGAAAAATAAAATAGATTGACTTTTTTGTATCAATAATACAGTTTAAAAATTATACTGCATATGACCCAGGATAATAGTTTTTGATTTTTTAATGTCTGAGGTTAGCACAGAAGACATATTATGAAGTCACCTGGGTTCATAGTAGCTCAAGCTAGTTTTAGTTATTTATAGATTTTTATACTGAATCTTTTTATAAAAACCTTTAATAATTATTTAATTTAATTTACTATTTACTATTATTTTTAATTTGACCAGAGAGAGACAGGGAGAGGGAATGTGAGAAAGCAAGCCACCAGGTCCAGGACTTGAACCGTGGTCAGTCATGTGGGAGTCCAGTGCCTTAATCACCATGCCACCTGCCAGCCCCTATACTGAATCTTAATATAAAGGCTCTTCTAGGAAAAATCTTCTGAGACACCTTCCTGCATGACTTCACGGTTTATTACAGAGTCATCATACAAATATGCACTTGTGTGCATGTCAAGATGCCTCTACAATTTCTCCTCCTTCTAGTCTTAGAGAAGTTTTATCACAAGAGAAAAAAGTAGCATTCAGATACAGAACCATTTGATACCATGACAAATCCTTGCCTTTTCTGGCTCAAAAATAATAGCAATAAAATTGTTAAGTGTATCATTCTCACTTGTATGAATAGAAACTTTTAATAGGAACCAGCAGATGGCATAATGGTTATGTTGCTGAATTCCCACATAGTTGACTACAGTTCTAGGCCCAGATTTGGCGGCTTAAAACTCATACTGGATGTGTGTGCATGCGTGCCAAAAACACCAAGAGGAGAATGGAGGAGAAAGGATTGTTGTGTGGGCATCTTCCTTGGGGGGTGATTTTTCACTTTTTGTCTGTCTCTCTGGTGAGTGCACATGCCCTATAGCAAAAATCTCTCTTAAAAAAAGAAACTGTGAACATATGCATTACCATGTGAAAAAACAGGATCAATATAGGCAAGAGTTTATAAAAATATCAAATTAATAGAAAACATATATAATAACTATGAGATAGAGATTATTATTATCTTCTTTTTTTGAGTGTAGACATTCAGTATCTTTTGAGTGGCGATATAAAATCAATGTTTGTCTTTCATAGGCTGGCATATTTCTCTTTTTTTATCTTTTATATTTATTTATTTTTCTTTTTTTTTAATTTCAAGAAAAGCAGTTTTAGCTTTAATAAATCAAAGAAATGCTAAGAAACTTTGCTTAAAACTTAAAGCCAGGAAACAGGTTAGGATTCTGTTCAAATGGTAGGTACATAAATCTATCAGCAGCTCAAGACAGGACAAAAACCCTTAAAACTGGAAAACAAAGCCTAGAAGAAAATCAGTACTGTTTTAGTCAAAACTCATAAAATGCTATTTCGCCAGTTCAGTCTCATGTACTTAATCTAGCTTCTGTTGTGATTCAATCTTCCTGATAAAATTCTGGGATATAATATTCATCTCTAGACTTGTCCCTATGATTAAGCTGGTCATTGTGTTAGTTTTTGAACTCTTATTTCTGTGTGTCTGTATTTAATTTTCTTGGTATAGCACTCCCTTGAGTACTTCTTGGAGATCTGGTCTGGTTTGGTAAATTCTTTCAGGTTTTGTTTATCTGAGAATATTCTTGTCTTTTCTTCCCATATGAAGGATAATCTTGCCGGGTACAGTATTCTTGGTTGAAGTTGCTTTTCCCTTAATACTTTGAATATATTTTCCCATTCTTTCTTTGCTCACATTGTTTCTGATGAGAAGTCTGCTGTTAGCTTGATTGGATATCCTTTGTCGGTAACTTACCATTTCTTTCTTGCCAGTCTTAGTATCTTGTCTTTCTGCAGTTTGGTCAATCTGACTATAATGTGTCTTGGAAAAAATCTTCTTGGGTTGATTCTATGTGGGGTCCTTTGTATTTCTTGGGACTGAATCTTTGAGTGCCTCTCTGGGTTTGGAAAGATTTTGTTGCAGGATTTCATGGAATAGATTATCAATGCCCTTATGAGTCTCTTTGCCCTCTGGGATACCAATTATCCAGATATTTGGATGTTTGATAGTATCTAGTTTTTCTCGTATATTATTCTCTCTTTTTTTTTTTTTTTGACAATTTTCTCAGTATTCATGGTGGATTTCTCTACACCAGTGATTCTATCCTCTACATCAAAGTGATTTTCTGTATGATCTAGTCTACTTTTAATACTTCCAAGGGAGATTTTGACTTCCTGTATCTCTAATAGGTCCATTTGATTATTTTTTATACTGTGTACTTCCTCTCATAGATCTTGCATGAATTTCCTAACCTCCTGGAATTCATCAGCAATTTTCTCCTGCCTCTTCTGCAATTAATTGTCTCTCTCCTCTTCCATCTCTGTTAGCTTCATTGTTATGAATATTCTAAATTCTTTATCAGGCATTTCCATTGAGTTGTCTGTGGATGAAGAGTTACTCTTTTCCCTTGGAGGAGAGTTATTTTCTTGCTTTCCCATATTTCTTATGACCCTGTGGTGATTTCTAGTCATCTGATGGGTGGTGCATTTCTTCCTAATTCTTGACATCCAATCTGAATGTTCAGGAGCATGCAGAAAGAGGTGATCTGAAATCTCTTTGCTGTTCCATTTCTATCCCTTTGTGCAGCAGATTCAGTGGGTATTGAGGTTAACCCTGATAATATTGGGTTGTTTGGCTATGGTTCACTTAGATCCATCTAGAAACACGGTGAATGGAGATTGAAGAGCAAAGTGATGAGATAAAAGAATAAGAAAACAAGAGAAAGACAGAGATGGAGAGAGAGAGAGATAGAGAGAGAAAAAAGAAGGGGAAAAAACAGCCAAGAAATTTATTTCTAAAAAAAAGGACTTGAGTAGCTTTCTGAAACGTTCACTTTGTAAGCTAAATGATATTGAATTTATATAAAAAAATTAAAATTAAAAAAGTGAAAAAATGCAAAAAAATAAAAATGACTAGTTCTTAGCAGAATGGAGTCTTCTTCTGAAGGTCTGCCCCTTGCCTCTCCTAGAGGAGAGGGGGAGATGGGATTATTAGCAAGATAAAGGAGAATCTAGGAGCCAAGAAAATTCCTTAAACAACTTTTTTTTATTTTAATTTTAATTTTAATTTTTTTTATTTTCTACATTAATTCACTATACACCATCACAACACACAAATGAATTTTCCATCCAAAATACACTGTGCATTGGTTCAATCAAGCACATCAACATACATGTTCTCAGCAAATAATTTTCCAATTCTTACATCCTGCATACCTTGCC
>NW_006159427.1:2535414-2554320 GCF_000334495.1 Tupaia belangeri chinensis
TCGCAGCCTTGGTGCGGGGCCCGGGGGGTTCCCCCTTAAACAATTTTAAAAAGGAAAAAATACAAAAAACAAACAAAAAGAAGAAGACAGAGAGAGAGAGACAGACAGACAGACAGACAGACAGACAGACAAAAGCAGACAGAGACAGAAAGAGGGCTAGAGGGGCTTCCTACCATTCGAGTGTGGGGACTGGAGGTTGAATTATCAGTAGAAAATCTTCATTTCTCTTTTTTCCCTGAAATGACTAGTTCTCAGCAGCAATGGAGTCTTCTTCTGAAGACCTGCCCCTTGCCTCTCCACTCAAGTTTGGTAGCTAGAGGCTGAGTTATTAGTAGAAAATCTTCATTTCTCTTTTTTCCCTGAAATGACTAGTTCTCAGCATCAGTGGAGTCATCTTCTCTATTATTACCTTCATTTCACATGTGAGAAAACTGAGATACAGAAAAGTTAGGTAGCTTGTCCAAACCCAGCTACTTTGTAAATGGTGGAGTCTGGCATTAATTCATGCTAAAATTAATGTGATTATTATTTTAGAGAAATAAGGTATAAAATATGATGCAGGCAAACGAGAGCTCAAAATTGTCTAGTTGGTTTTCAAAACCAACTGAATAGAATTTTTTTATAAAGAATTATTTACTTAATTTTATTTATTATTGTATTTTTTTAATTTGACCAGTGAGAGAAAGGGAAATTGAGAAAGCAAGCCACCAGGTCTGGGACATGAAACACAACCATCTGGGAGTCCAACACCCCAACCACCATGGTATTGCCAGCCTCAAACAGAACTTTTAAAAGTGAGATATTTTAAAATAAGTGAAGTTATAGATGACACTTAGCTGAAATTATGTCGAATTACCTATTTTTTTTTTCTTTCTTTAAAAAAATATTAGACTGGGGATCAGCAGTTAGTGTAATGGCTATGTCGCTGGACTCCCACGTAGTCGACCGCGGTTCGCGTCCCGGACCCGGTGGCTTAAAACTCACGCTGGGCACATGTGCATGCATGCCCAAGATCCCGAGAGGAGAATGGAGGAGAAGGGATTGCAGCATGGCCATCCCCCCAGGAGGTGATTTCTCGCTTTCTGTCTCTCTGTCTGTCTGGCAAGTCACGCACCCTTATAGCAAAAACCTCTCAAAAAAAAAAAAACAAACCGATTAGACTGGAAGGTAACTCTGAAGAACTTACCTATAACCTTGCACAGTGAGAAAATGAGAAATAAAATATGAACAATAAGGGATGTAAGGAGTAGACTGAGTTCACTTAATATACTTAAAAAAAATTTAACAGACAAGCTTATTTCTTTTATAAAAGTGAGAGGCAGAGGAGGATAGAGAGTGAGATAAGCACCCTCAACAAGGTCTCATGCCACAGTCCATCCCCAGGCTTCCCAGCCGGCCAGGACCATGCACGTCCCCAGCGTACCTAGGCTGGGGAAGAGCGAGCCCACAATGCTCAGTCAGCACACTGTGTGACAGCACCGAGTGGGCCCAGTTCAATGTGCGTTTAGGAGGAGCTCTTAAAGGAGGTAAGAGAGCAGAGGGAGGAGAGCACATCTTCATGTCACTGAGAAATTTTATAGGACTCATCAAAGATATCAGTCTTTAGTTTCAGAAAGCCAAGCAAACCCTAAGTAGGATAATAAAGAGATCCATGGCTGGACATATCAAAGCAAAACCTCAGAACACAAAGACCAAGAGACCATCTTAGAATGGTCAGAAAATAAAAGTAGCAGATGACCCACATGAATCCAGACTGAGTGCTGATTCGTAATTGCAACACCAGAAGCCAAGAGAATGTGATAATATCTTCAAAATATTGAGGAACAATATTACTGCCAACCTATAGTTATGAGTCCAGAAAAATGACACTTTGAAAGTAATGGCAAGACTATTTCACTTAAAGATAAGTAAAAACCAAAAAGGTTGATCACCAAGAACTCTCAGAAAAGGAACTTGTAAAAGATAATTCAAGCAGAAGGAAAATGACAGTTGTAGTAGGTAGGTCTGTGTGCACAGACACAGTGATCAATAAAAACGGTAAATATGTGAGTAAATCTAAGCTGGGACATTGACTGAATGGCATAACAACAGTTACACCCAGTTTAGGGAATAAAATGTTTTTCAAGTCATAACAATTATAGTATGAACGTTGAAAGACAAGAGCTTAAAATCTGTTTAGTATGTATATTAAACTTTCTGGAGTATTCACTAAAAAATATAAAAATTAGGTAGGAGGAAAATGGGAAGATAAAAATAACCCAAATTGAGGTAAGGATGAAAATGGAAAAGTAAAACAGGAAAAAAGGTGGCCGACCAGTGGCATGGTGATTAAGTCAACTAGATCTCACATGACTGACTGTATGGTTCGAGTTCCAGACCCAGTGGCTTGAAAACCACGCTGGGCATGTGTGTATGCATGTCCGAAATCCCAAAGGAGAAATGGACAAGAAGGGATTGCAGTATGATCATCTCCCATACCCGGTGCTTTCTCACTTTTCCTCTAGCTCTGGTGGGCACACATGTCCTTCTAGCAATTTTTTTAAAAATGTATTTTATTTTTAACTTTGTTTGTTTAAATTTGACCGGAGAGAAACAGGATGAGAGAGAAGGAAGCCATCAAGTCTGGGGCTTGAATCGTGGTCAGTCGTGGGAGTCCAGCATCCTTAAGCAGCAGGTGATGCCACTTACTGGACCCCCTTCTAGCAATTTTTAAAAAGAAAGAAGGTAATTTGACATATATTGGAAACAAATCAGTAAGTACTATCAGTGGAAAAAGATTAATTATGGGAGTTAAATGATAGAGGTTTTCAGATTAATTTATAAACAAGAAAAAGGAGAAGTGCGGCTGTGTGGTATTTATAAAGAGAAACTTAATAGAGACAAGAGAGGCTAAAGATGGAAGGATCTAGGCTGGTCCTGTGGCCAGCTGGTTGAGGCAGTCAGATCCCACATGGCTAGCCACGTCCAATCCTAGTCCTGGCAGCTTGAAAAAAAATGCTGGGTGTGTGCCTCTGTGCATACCACAATCTCAATGAGCTGGAGAAATGAGAGGGATTACGGCATGACCACACCCTTTGTAGGGGGTGGAGGGGTCCTCTCTCTCCTCTCTCTGGCCAGGATACATGCCCTATGACAACTAAAACAAACAAGCAAAAAAATTAAGGAAAGGACGGGACCAACAGTTGGCGTAATGGCTATGTCGCTGGACTCCCATGTAGACGATTATGATTCAAGTCCTGGAACTGGTGGCTTAAACTCACACTAGTTGCGTGTGCATGCGTGCCCAAGATCCTGAGAGAAGAATAGAGGAGAAGGGATTGCTGCTTGGCCATACCCCCTGGGGGGTGATTTCTCGCTTTCTGTCTCTGTCTTTTTGGCGAGCACACTCAGCCTATAACAAAAACCTCTGCCCCACCCACCCCCCAAAAAAGATTAAGGGATGGAAAAAATAGAGCAAGGATGAAAAATATGCAGGTAGTGTAGCTCAATTAATGTAAGACAAAATACAAAAGGAACTTTATGAAAAATAAAGATGAAAAGAATTATTAGAAAATGATACAGCTTAATCATTATGTAATCACAAGTAGTATTCCAAAAAGTTATACCCATTTTAAACTTACAAAAGTAAAAAAAGTAAAACAAACAAAAAAATGCAATAAGAAGAAAGTGACAAAACCACCATCCAGAAGGGAAGCCAAGGAGCAATCATCTTCAGAAATTGATAGACTTTCAGAAATCAGAAAAGGTATAGGTTTGAAATCAAAATGGACATACATAGGTGTCTGTCTTGCAACCACAGAGGAGTACAAATCTTTTCAAAGGCACATAGAACATTAGTTAAAATTGCACACCAGCCTCAATACATTGCAAAGAACTAGGATTGTATAGACCACATACTCTCTCTCCTTTTTCCGTGTGTGTATGTTGTGTGTATGTGTGTGTCTCCAGTCAAACTGAAAAATGATAATAATAAATAAAATAAATATAAAAAAAAGCTAAGTAGAGAATAATAGACTCATTAGAAAGAAAAAGAAAAGCGATACCATGTGGAATTACAAAGTTTATATAGAAGCTTGTAGAACCTAGGATAGACTGGATAATAAAAAACAGGAAAGGAAATTTACTATCAAGGTTTACGAAGTATTTGTCAGACCAGTGGACTGCAGTAGTGGCTACGGAAATAGAATAGTGAGTCCCAGACAGTCCTGCACGTCTATGGGAAGGGATATGGCAGAATTGGCATCGCTAATCAGTAGGCAAACAGGGTACTTCCAGGACATAAGACTGGAACCATAGGATAAAAAATGTAAATCCCAGGGTAAACAGATTGCATGGTGGCCAAGGCACTGGACTCCCACATGGCCGAATTCACCTGGACCTGATGGCTTGAAATTCATGCAGGGCACATGACAAGACCACACCCTTTGTACGGGGTGGAGGGGTCCTCTCTCTCCTCTCTCTGGCCAGGATGCATGCCCTATGACAACTAAAACAAACAAGCAAAAAAATTAAGGAATGGACGGGACCAACAGTTGGCGTGTGTGCCTAAAATCCCAGGAGGAGAATGGAGAAGGGATTGCAGTGACCATCCCCCTCTGGGAGGGGTGATTTCTCACTTTTCCTTTCTCTGTCTCTCTCTGTCTCTCTTTGATGAGCTCATGCACCATGTGGCAAAAACCTGAGGAAAAAAATGTAGACCCCCTTCCTCATATCATAAAATTAATGTCACAAGGGACCAGCAGGTGGTGTAGGGGTTACATCACTGGTCTCCCACATGGCTGCCTGTGGTTCAAATCCCAGACCCAATGGCTTGAAAATCACACCAGGTGCATGTGTGTACATAATCAAAATCCCAGGAGGAGAATGGAAGAGAAGGGACTATGGTGTGGCTATCCTCCCTGGTGAGGTGAAGTGACTTCTCATTTCTGCTCTCACCATTTCTGCATCCCCTACACACACACACACACACACACACACACACACACACACACACACACACACACACACAAGTGCCCAAAGGCAAAACCTAAAAAAAAATTAATGCCACATGGATGAAGATCCTTTACTTTTAAAAGTGTCTAGTCTTGGACAAATTAGATGGTGACCATACTTTTTTTTTTTTTTGAGAGGTTTTTGCTACAGGGCACGTGCGCTCTCCAGAAAGCAGGAAATCACCTCCCAGGGGGGATGGCCACACCGAGATCTCTTCTCCATTCTCCTCTCAAGATCTTGGGCACGCATGCACATGTGCCTGGTGTGAGTTTAAGCCCCCGGGTCCAGGATTTAAACCATGGTCGACTACATGCGAGTCCAACTACATAACCATTATGCCAACTGCTGGTCCCATGATGATCATACTTCTAACCATATGATTTCCTTCCCCTCAGTCTAGGCTTTTAAAATCCTTCTTTATTCAACATACATCTTCTGTGTGCCTATGGTGTTCTTGCCACTGTTTGAGGCATTCAGAATACAATGGCAAACCACAGGAAGGTCTTCACCCCTGTGGGGTTCACATTCTTGTGGGTAACTAGCACATGTGGTACTGATTAGGTATCTAAAACTTGACATAACTCATTTAATCCTTGATAGATTCTATTGTCATTGTCTGTAAGTGGCAGAGCTAGGATTTGAAGTCAGTCTGTCAGCCTTCATTTTCCAGTTACTGCTATCTAATACTGACCCTATAGCTGTGGTGAAGATCATGCTATGAATTTTTTTTTTTTTTGTTAAGTGTATCTGCACAATGATCTTAAGACATCCATTGTGTGTAATGAATTAACTAACTTTTCTTCTATACATCTAAAATGGTACTGGACACATACTGTCCATCCTTGGAATGAAAGACGAGACAGCCCAGCAGAAGAGTGAGAGTGCTGAAGAAAAGCACTACTGAGTTGGAATTTCTTTTAAAGAAAATAAAAAACAATTTATTTATTTTTTTTTTTCTGATTTTCAAGCTGCCTGGTCCAAGACTCAAACCACAGTGCACCATGTGAGAATCCAGTGCCTTAACCACCATGTCACCTGCTGGCCCCTGGAACTCTATTTTGAAGCTGTCCCCTAAGATCTTTCCTAAAGAATTTTACCTGTTAACACGGTAGCAGTGGTCAAAAACTAAGGTTCCAACATATCACAGAGAAAATTATTATTTCCTATGGCTGGCAGAAAGCACTAGCAGGCTAAAATAGATTGGTTTTCTTGGTAGTGGCCATTAAGGTATATTCGTAAGTTGCCCAGGTAATATTTACACAGAAAGGGGATAGTGCCGCATCCTGGGGTCTCAGTCCTTTTGTAAATAACACCCAGTAATGAAGACAGTGTATGTAAGAGCCCACACAGATTCAGCTTCTCAAATCCATTTCCTATTTTATTTTACTTCAGTGATCTGAATGGAACCATAATCAAGAGAAATCCACTACTACGTGTAACAAATGCCTTAAAAAACGATGTTCTAGAGGTAGATCTGAGTTGGTACTGTCAGTGTCAGTGGGGTCAGCCTTAACACCTTTCTAGTCTTTTTTTTTTTTTTTCCTCCTTTATTAAAGAGCATCTACAAGAGAGATGGACACAGGAAGAGAGATGCACGCATCCCACAGGGTTTGGTTTGGCAGTTCCCCTTCTCCAGCCCAGTGGGTGATCTTGGGCACTTGTGGGCTTGCTTAATATGTGTCAGGCTGTCCAGACTGCAGGTTTGAACCATGGTTGCCATGTGGAATCCAGTTCCTCTTGAGCAGTGAATTACAGCTACACCAGGGAGCTGGCCCTGGTTCATTTCTTGAACAGCTAGAATGGGTTAAAATTTTTTATCTTTTATGGAGAGTTTTATCCTTAATTATACCTGTTGACAGGTATAATTAAATAAATAAAAATGACCTTGTAATTTTGTTCACTTTTCCATGTTAAGCAATTAGAATGCCTTAAAAAGAAAAAAAGAAAAAGGTAAGACTTGAGGAACATGATAAAGATCTCCAAATATTTACTGCGTTATTCTGTAGAAAATGTAGATTGACTGCAATGACTATTGACTTCAATTTACTAAGTTAAAAACTCTCCTATGGGCCCCTCCTTTGTGACACACCTGACTGCAGAGCTGGAAGATACGTGCCATTGCAGTTCAAGTCTCTAGCCTGGTCAGCCTGGCAACATTCGGAGTGTGTACACACAGGATCCTGGCAAACTGGAGGATTGAAGGAAGGGGATCACAGCATCACTGTGGAGGGTGCTGCTTCTCCCTCTTCCTCTGACTAGTGTGTGTACATGTAGTCTATTAGAAATGAAAGAAAATAAAAAAGCATGAAACTACGCATATCAATACAAGATTATCCAAAGAAATATCTATATTTACATAGTGCAAGAACTGGAGCAGTCACTTTATCTACTAAGGAAGCTTATCCATACTGCAAAAATCAAATGCGACTAATGAATATGAAATTCAAACAATGTACAATGTGAGCTTCCTGGATTTTTGCTTTATTTTGCTGGTAGATTTTCACGATTCTCCTTTTTCTTCCATCCTTAGATCGTAAATGTTTCAAGATATCTTCTTCATTTTTCTATTTAAGACAGCATTTTCAGAACAACAAATTTGACAATTATCAAGTATCTCCATCTCCCAATTTTTAAGAATTATTTAATTTTATTCATTGTCATTTTTTGAATTGACCAGAGAGAGAGAGAGAAGGGGAATGAAAAAGCAAGCTGCCAGATCCGAGACTTGAACCATGGTTAGCCGTGTGGGAGTCCAGATGCTTTAACCGCCATGCCACCTGCCGAACCCATGAGCACATCCTTTAACATCTCCATCTTCTTTCTCCTGGGCTGAACAAAATAGAGTTTTCTCCCACTTCATATTGCTTTGTACTCTCCAACCATGCTGTTCCAGCTCCTCCTCTTTCACAGAAGGGGTGTGAGGAGGCCCATATGACAGATGTTCTTCCCTAGTACAACTCCCCTCTAAGCTTCCTTCCTGAGCTACCAGCAGAGAAGCTTGTACTATATCAGTTCCCACTGTTCTCTGCTGCACAGTCCCACTGGTGGTGCGTAATTTAACCTTGCTACAGTGAGATGGCAGGTTAGAAACATGTTTCATTGTTTTGCATAAGAATTTAGGGATCTGAAACTTTGAAGGAAGTACCTCAACAACCTTCATGGAAGTGGGATGGAACATGCTGCCATTTTACCTCACATAATTTACAGAATAAATTCCAGAGGCATGAAAACTATACTTGAAGTCTAGTAGAAAACAAATGTAGGTTATGCCTGTGGAAAAGGAAATATTTCTAAGTGAATCTCAAAGATAAATCTGGTTAAATTAAAAAAAAAAAAACACTTCAAAAAAACACCTTACAGTTCAAACAAAACAAAAATCTACAGACCAAGGTATTTGAAATTTAGATTCGTATCAAGATTATGTAAGAAAAAAATAACGGAAAACTAGTCAAAGCTTGACACAATTGAATCAAGGAACCTGGAATGACCGACATGCATCTGAAAAACAGTCTCATGCCTCACAGTGTAGGAAATGCAACTTCTGACCATGCATAGTATTGCAGAGGATATGAAGAGATGAGAATCCTCATAAACTACTGGTGGAGGCAAAATTGGTGTACCTTTGGAGATTAACTTGGCAAAAAACTAGTGTCATTGAAAACATACATACGGGGACCAGAAGTTAGCATAATGGCTATGTTGCTGAACTCCCATGTAGTCGACCGCGGTTCGAGTCCCAGACCTGGTGGCTTAAACTCACTCTGGAGGCGTGGTGGCGCCCGCCCTATGGTAAACTCATGCTGGGTCCGTGTGCATGCATGCCTAAGATCCCAAGAGGAGAATGGAGGAGAAGGGATTGCGGCATGGCCATCCCCCCTGGGGGGTGATTTCTCGCTTTCTATCTCTCTGTCTCTCTCTGTCTTTCTGGCAAGCGCACACACCCTATAGCAAAAACCTCTGAAAAAGAAAAAAATACATATGTGGAACCCAGCGCTAACCAGGGCAGAAAGCTGCTAGCCATCTCTACCTCTGCCTGTTTTGGGCCTCTGGGTTCAACATCATGGCTATCAAGTCTCCCCAAGCCAGTGTCCCCCTCCCAGACCCAATGCTAGCCAGGTAGGAAGGCTGTTTTGCTTTCCTCCGCCCCTTCTAATTTTTTTTTTTTTTTTTGAAAAAACAGCTCTGCCCTCCTTGGACTTTTCTCTTGTTAATCTCTGTCTTTTTTTCTCACCCAGTACTGAAAGGCGCTAGCCATCTCCACCTCTGCCTGTTTTGGGCCAAGTGGTTTTCCATTTTCATCCAAATTTCATTTTTTTCCAAGTATTTTTTTTTCTTCTAGTACTTTCTTTCTTGTTTCTTTGCCTTCTCTCCCTATTTCTATTTCCTACTTTCTTTTTCTTTACCCTACTTTGCTATTTTACTTCTCAGCCCTTACCCTCTGCCTAGAGACAATTAGGTGCATAGAAGCTAACCATCTGAGCATTGTGAGTTTTAGAGAATTCTTTGCACATCACTGTAGTTGTTGCAAAAATAGTGAAATTCTCCTTCATAAATCTGATTGCAAAACTCCCCCTGTAATTCCCTCATTTGAGGACTTAGTAGGAGGAAGAAAATAGCACCGAATTATTTCACAGTGGGGGAAACACACGAGTTCACAGCCACTGAACCCCTCCCAACAAATTAACCAGAAGTGAATACATTACCAAATGACTAAAAATCAAAAAAGAGCAAGGTGAGAGAGTCAAGTAGTGCATCTTCACCAAGGGAATAATTTAACCTGTTTCCAAGTAGGAAAAATTTAGAGCATATTACCGAAATGTCAGAAAAATAATTTAGAATATTTGTGGTAACAAAATTCTATGAGATGCAAGAGAAAAGAAATATTGAGCTTCAAGAGAAAAGGAAGTCCTTCCATGATATGAAATAAGAATTGGACACTATAAAAAAGAATCAAATGGAACTGTTAGACATGAAGGCTATAATACAGGAAATTAAAACCTCCCTTGAAAGTATCAAAAGCAGTAACCTGTAGTAATCATGCAGAAGATCAAATTTTGGAAGTAGAAGAAAAAAACCAATTGCCTAGAAAAAATTATCAAAAATACTGAGAAAACAGCCAAGAAAACTGAGGATAATATTTGAGAAATACTAGATACCATGAAATGCCCAAATATATGAATAATTAGTATCCCAGAAGGTGAAGAAACTAATAAGGGCATAGATAATCTCTTCCATGAAATCCTGGAAGAAAAGTCTAGAAAGGCACTCAAACATTCAGACTCAAGAAATACAAAGAACCCCAAGAAGAATCAATCCAAGAAGATCCTGTCCACACCACATTATAGCTAGATTGACCACTTTTTTATGTCATTTTCAATATCTTTTTAAAAGATTTTCAGTTTTCTTTGCAAAGGTCTTTGACTTCCTTAGTTAGGTTTATCCCTAGGTATCATATACATTTTGTGGTTATGGTAAAAGGTATTCCTTCCTTCAGCTCTGCTTCATTCAACTTGTTGTTTGTATATAGAAATGCTGTAGGTTTTTGGATGTTGATTTTGTATCCTGCCACTTCACTGTATACATTCAGTACTTCGAGAAGTTTTTTCATAGCCTTTGGATCTTTCTTTTTTTTTGGGGGGGGAGAGGTTTTTGCTGTAGGGTGCATGCACTTGCCAGAAAGACAGACAGAGATAGAGAGATAGAAAGCAATAAGTCACCCCAGGGGGGATGGCCACATGACCATCCCTTCTCCTCCACTCTCCTTTTGGGATCTTGGGCATGCATGCACACCCGCCCAGCATAAGTTTAAAGCACCGGGTCCAGGACTCAAACTGAGGTCGACTACATGGGAGTCCAGGGACATAGCCATTATGCCAACTGTTGGCCCCTGGGTCTTCTAAGTATACCATCATGTCATCTGCAAATAAAGGTATATTCAACTCTTCTTTGCCTATTTGAATGCCTTTTATATTAATCTCTTTTCTCATCGCATTGGCTAAGACTTCCAGCACTATATTAAAAAGCAGTGGAGAAAGTGGGCAGTCTTGTCTAGTACCAGCTTTTAGTGGAAAGGCTTTTAGCTTTTCCCTGTTTAGTATGTTAGCTATTGGTTTTACGTATGTGACTTTTATTGTGTTGAGAAATGACCCTTATATGCCAATCTTATTGAGAGTCTTTATTATGAAATGCTGCTGTATTTTATCAAATGCTTTCTCTGTATCAATTGAAATGATCATATGGTTTTATCTTTCTTTCTGTTCATATGGATGCTTTTATTTATGGTCTTGCATATGTTGAACCACCCTTGCATCCCTGGAATAAAGCCTATCTGGTTGTGATGAATAATCTTTGTTATTGGATACAGTTTGAAAGTATTTTGTTGAGAATTTTTGCATCTATATTCATCAGCAATATTAGTCTGTCATTTTCCTTTCTTGTCATGTCCTTATCTGTTTTGGGAATGAGGATGATGGTGGTTTTGTAAAATGAATTTGGAAGGTTTCCTTCCTTTTGGATCTTTAGAAATAATTTGAGAAGGATAGGGGTTAACTATTCCTTAAAAGCTTTGTAAAATTCAGAAGTGAAGCCATCCAGACCTGGGCTTTTCTTTGTTGGGAGGTTATTTATTACTGATTCAATCTCATGGCTTGCTATATGTCTATTCAGGTTTTCTGTCCTCCTGATTCAATCTTGGTAGATTATATGCATCCAGGAATTTGTTCATCTCCTCTATGTTCTTTTGTTTGTTGGTATATAGTTGCTCACAGTATCTTCTAATGGTGTTTTGTATTTCTATTGTGTCTGTTGTAATGTTGCCTGTTTCATCATGTATTTGATTTATCTGGTTTCTTTCTTTCTTATTAGTCTAGTTAATGGTGTGTTCATCTTGTTAATCTTTTCAAAGAGCCAGCTATTGCTTTCATTTATTTTCTGTAGAGTCCATTTAATTTCTATTTCATTTTTTTCTGTTAGAAGCTTTATGATTTCTTTTTATTTCTGGCATTTTCTGGCATTTATCCAATCCTCTGAGGCATAATGTTAAGTTGTCTATTTGCCACCTTTCCATCTTTTTATGTGCACTAATTGCTCTGAATTTCCCTCTTATGACTGCTTTTGCCGTGTCGCACAGATTATGGACACTCATGTACTCACTATCATTTGTTTCCATAATTTTTTTTATTTCAGACCTAATTTCTTCAGTAGTTAATAAGTCATTCAGAAGTTGTTTAGCTTCCATGTATTTGTGTATTTTTGAGGGTGTTTCTGAAATTAATATCGAGTTTAATTCCCTCATGGTCAGAGAAGATGCTGGATATAGTACTACACCTTTGAATCTGTAAAGGCTTGATTTGTGTCCTGTCACATGGTCAATCTTTGAAAAGGTTCCATGCCGGGGCAAGAAAAATGTATATTTTGTGGTCTTAGGGTGGAAAGTTCTATAGATGTCTGTCAAGCCCATTTGATTTATAGTATCATTTAGGTCCTGTATCTCTGTTTATTTTTTGTCTAGAAGATCTGTGTAAAGGAGATAACGGGGAGTTGAGATCTCCAACATTTATTATGTTGCACCCTATCTCTCCTTTTAGCTCCAGCAGTCTTTCCTTTACATATTTAGGTGCTCCTGAGTTGGGTGCATACATATTTATAAGCATTATGACTTCTTCATGAATTAGCCCATCTATTATTACATAATGCCCTTCTTTGTCTCTTCTTAAAGTCTTTGTCTTGAAGCCTATTTTATCTGAAATCAATATTGCTATTCCAGCCCTTTTTTTTATTTCAATTTGCATAGAATATCTTTTTCCAGTCTTTCACTTTTAGTCTATATGTGTATTTACCAACAAGGTGCATTTCTTGTAGGCAACAAATAGAGGGTTTATTTTGTTTTGCATTTAGCCAATCTGTTTCTCTTAATTGGAGAATTTAATCTATTAACATTAAATGTTATTATCAATATTTGCAGACCTATTCTTATTATTAAGCGATCCATTTTCTTGGCTGTTTTTTGTTCTAACTGTCCATCTGACCTTTTAGTTTTCCTGGTATAGCATTCCCAGCAGAACCTCTTGAAGAGCTGGTCTGGAGTTGGTAAATTCTTTCTGGTTTTGTTTATCCAAGAATGTTTTTATTTTTTCCCCATATGAATGATAAATCTTGCTGAGTAAAGTATTCTTGGTTGAAATTGTTTTTCATTTAACACATTGACTATATTGCCCCATTCTTTCGTTACTTGCATTTCTTTTATTTCCTGATGAGAGGTCGGATGTTAGCCTAATAGGATAACCTTAGTAAGTAATTTCAAATTTTCCTCTTGCCAATTTTGGTATCTTTGTCTGAGATTTTGGCCAATTAGCTATGATGTGCCTTGGAGAGGATCTTCTTGGGTTGATTCTATTTGGGTCCTATGTATTTCTTGGGTCTGGATATTTAAATGCCTCTCTAGGTTTGGAAAGTTTTGATTCAGGATTTCATGAAATAAAAATTATTAATGCCCTTATTATTTTCTTCCTCTCCTGGGATACCAATTATCTGGATGTTGGGGCGCTTGATGGTATCTGGTATTTCTTTTATATTATCCTCATTTGTCTGGGTTGTGTTCTCAATCTTTTAAATACTTTTTCTAGGTCAGAGGTTTTGTCTTCTACATTTGAGATTCAATTTGCATGATCTAATCTACTTTTAATACTTTAAAGGGAGGTTTTAATTTCCTGTATCACATTCTTTATCCCTAACAATTCCATTTGATTCTCCTTTATGCTATTTCTTTTCTCAAATCATGAAAGGACTTCCTCATCTCCTGGAGCTGATTGTCTCTTTTCTCTTGCATCTCATTTAATTTGGCCACCATAAATATTCTGAATTGCTTATCCAACATTTTCACAATTTCCATTGCGTCATCTGTGGGTGATGTAGAATTGATGTTTTCCTTTGAGGGAGAGACATTTTTTCAGTTGCTCATATTTCTTGTGCCCCTGTGATTGTTCCTAGTCATCTGGTGATCTATATCTCCCTTCCTAAATTATTGAGGGTATCTCTGAATGTTTAGAAATGTAAAGTAGAAAATTGGTGATCTCTCTCCTGCTCTGCCTCCCCGTTGCTCACCAGCACCCTGCACTGTTGTCACTGGTCCTGGGTGACCCAAAGTCTTCCGTTTCTAAAGAATAAGTGCACCTAAAACTGAGCTACTGAGCTTCACCTCAGGAACAAAGAAAAGAAGGCATGGTGCACACAGTGCACCATGAGCTATCGAAAACACCAAAGCCTGGAGAACTCAAAGGTGGGTTGGGGAAGGGATGAGCCACGGGTCAGGACATTAGGCCTTGTAGCCACAGGCAGCCTGGCGTCTGGCAACGCTGTTCGCTTGAATCAGTATCTGGATGGGGCAGAAGAGTGCAAGTTCATCTTAAAGTCCCAAGACACAAACCTAAAGTTCAAAGGCGGATGGGTGAGGGAATGAGCCATAGGTCTTGGCCGTTAAGCCCTGCAGCCACAGGCAGCCTGGTGTCCGGCAAAGCCGTTCGCTTGACCTGGTATCTAGAATTGGCATTTTGATTACATCGATTCTTCCAATCTAGCAACATGGGATGTCTCTGCTTATGTTTATCATGCTCAATTCCTTTTTTCAGTATTCCTTGTAGAGATTTCCACCTCTTTGGTTAGGTTTATTCATGTTTTTTTTTTTCCTATCGTAAATTGGGTAGTTTTCAACTCTGCCTTAGTCTACTTTACATAAAAATGCTATAAATCTTTGTATTCTCTTGAATCCTGCCACTTAACACTTCTAAGATTTTTTTGTTATATGTATCTTATGGATTTTCTATGTACATAGTTATGTCATCTGCAAAAAGAGACAATTTTACTTTTCCTATTTGAATGCCTTTTTACTCTTGTCTGACTGCACTGGCTAGGACTTCCAGTACTGAAAAGAAGTGGGGAAAGTAAGTAGCCTTGCCTTTCAGTTTTTAGTTGGAAAGCTTTCATCTTTTCCCTTTCAGTATGATGTTAGCTATGAGATTGTTATATATGGCTTTTATTGTATTGAGAAATGTCCCTTCACTGATTTTGTAGAGTCTTAATCATGGATATTACATTTTAAAAAATGCTTTACCTGCATCACTTGATATAATCATAGGATTATCTTTCCTTCTGTGAATGTGATGTAGTACACTTATTGTTTTGCATATGTTGAACCATCCTTTCATCCCTGGGGTAAAGCTAATCTGTTCATGGTGTATAATCTTTTTAATGTGCTGCTGAATTTGATTTACTAGTATCTTGTTGAGGGTTTTTGCATTTATATTCATCAGGGATATCAGCCTGTAGTTTTTTCTTTTTTTTTTGGTTGTTATGTGTTTTGGGGATTAAGGTGATGGAGGCTTTACAGAATTTTAGCAAGGATTCTGTCCTCTGATGTTTAGGAATAGTTTGAGAAGAATTGGGGGGTAGTGACTATGTTTCATAGAATACAAAAGTGAAGCCATTTGGGACCTGGGCTTTTCTTTGTTGCAAGACTAATTACTGATTCAACCTCACTGCTTGGTATTAGTCTGCTTGGGCTTAATTCTTACTGGTTCAATCTAGGTCAATTTTATGTGTCCAAAAGTTTGTCCACCTCATCTAGATGTTCTCATTTGGTGGCATATAGGCACTTGTACTCTTTCAGGATCTTTTGTATATTTATTATAACTGTTGTAATACTGCCTGTTCAGTTGCTTTGTTTTATCTAGTTCCTTTCTCTTGATTACTCTTATGGTGTATCAAATTTATCTTCTTAAAAAGTCAGCCTTCGGGCTTATTTTTGTGTAGCTCTTATTTTCTATTTTATTATGCTCTAATCTTTTTTTCTTCTGGTACTTCAGGGGGTTTTGTGTGCTGTGTTTCCAGTTCTTTCAGGTGCACTGCTAGGTTATTATCCATCCATTTTCCTTGGTGAGCATTAATAGCTATGAACTCTCTTATGACTGTTTTCATTGTGTCAGAGATTCTGGAGAATTGTGTGCTCATTCTCACTGATTTCAATACATCTTCAATTAGTCTTAATCTCTTTAGTTGTGAAGTCATTCAACAGCAGGTTAATTTCCATGTATCTGGGGAGGGAGAAGTCTTCCAGAGATTCAGTCAGTTGGCTCCTTTCTGGTTTTTCAAGTAGAAGGTATGCAATCTAGAAGTTCCTGCAGACTCCCTTCTGCCGTCTCAAAGGCCTGATTCCTCTGCAGGGGCTGCAGACTCCTCCCAGGCAGTGGCCATGGCCCAAGTACCTGTAGGCTGTAGAGGTAGTAGTGGTAGGCCCTCTCCTTTCAGGGGCCATATTCCCCTGACTTACCCCAAACTCTCTGGTCCAGATGCAGCTGGGAGCTGAGCCAGAGAGTTAGGGATGGGGCAAGTTCTAAAAGCCACAGTGCATTGGGCATCCTGGTGTGGTGGGTGGAAGGTGGTGGCATGGTCTAGTGAAGACAGGTGGGCAAATGGTTAGCAGCTGGCAGAAGACCACAACTGCATCTTAGCAGGCTTTTCACAAAAGTCTCAATGGTAGATCCTGTTTTCAATGATAGACCTAAGTAAATCAGTGGTAAAATCACTTGCAACATGAGAAAAAATTCCTCAAAGCACTTTAAGTGGTAATAACAAAAGTCAGACATAGTATCTGTGGGATGAAGCTAGTATAACTATCAGTTTTATTGAAGTGAGACTAAAATAATTTTAAGTGAACCAAGAACTCAGTTTGAATAAGTATAAATTGCTGAATTAGACATGTAAAATCGCATTGTACGAGAGACTCCAAATTGAGTTACCTGGATACTTTCAGTGAATTTATTATTCTAAGATTAGGGAATACTTTGATATTTTAGCTGTACTGCTAAATAAGTGCAATTTCATCCTGGAGCCTTCAGTGTATCAAGTGTTAAAATCCCCACATAAATGATCTTGTGTTCCACCCAAGATATCCTTGTAAATAAAAAACCTATTTATAACAATCTAAGTTTAGGGGATACCTATGTCAAACTGCAGCAGAATCATTTGTGGCAGACCAACACTCCAAAAGACGTTAGAAAAGCTAGGTACAAACAATGCAAAAAATGACTGGAGACTTTTTAAACCTTTTAAATGTATAAGTTTTAATTAATTTGCCAGTTTTAATAAAACTGACATTTCCAAAAATGCACCTGCCGTGTAAACTACTGGATTGTCAGAAAAGTCATGACACACTTTTTTTACAGAAAAAAAGCGACTTTTCTAACAACCCATTAAGGAGACAGTACTTTGTTTTGTTGAGAATTGTACCAAGAATCAAGGCTCATTTAAGAAAATCACACGACTAATAAAACTGCTCATAACTCTGCCTCTGCTTACAGTTGTTTTATTGTTAGTGACTGTACACATTGGTGAAAATCTCTGACAACTTCATTAAATTTTTGTAATGAAGTTGTGCCTGAGAATTTGCATACTGAAATAGTATAAATCACTTTCCTTTCTTTCCTATTGTAATAAGGGAATTATAGTCTGTATCATTTAATACTCTTCATGTACATAAATTTGCAGGTAGATATATCAGCTGTAAACTTCAGTTCATAATGATAACAGAGAAATTTCAAAATTTTAATAAAAAGAGTATTGGGTCTGATGGAGTTTAATATTGCTGGACTTGATGATTTCTTAACATCTTTCTTGGTCTTGACATACTCAGATTTTAGGTAGTGCCTCCTTTTCTGCAGGGGATACATCCTAAGGCCTCCCAGTAGGTGCCTGGAACCACAAATACTGGACCCTATACATACTGTGTGTTTTTGACTGACAACCTAGACAGGTACTAAGTGACTAACAAGTGTGGGTAATAAACACAGCACAAATACACAGAACAAAGGGATGACTCATGTCCCAGGCAAGATAGAATGTGAAGACGCAGGATTCCACATTACTCAGAAGGACATGCAATTGAAAACTTATGAATTCTTTCTGAAATTTTCCATGTAATGTTTGTGGGGAACTAACACTGTTGAAATGGAAGTCATGGATAAATGAGGACTGCTATAGCCATAATATCTAAGGATGGCTTTGGTCTATTTTGCAACTAGAGTGGGAGGCACTCTATCTGGAATAAAGCTAACAACCACTCTTATAATAACATTATTAGTGAGGTTAGGCTAACACAAGCATTTATGAGACCTCTGCTGGCCACAGTAAGAAAGAGGAGTGATGGAATGCCTAAATATAGTAGGTAATTTATAAAAGTCAGGACCAATTAACCATCGAAGGCAGTTATACATGGGTGATACTGAAAAACAAATTAAATTTCAAGTCATGCAATGTTCACCAAAACAATTTTTATTTCCAGTGTTTAATTGAGTATGCACACAGGCATGACACAGGTTTGGATTCAGTGAGTCCTCATGCAGAATTATATTCTTCTCGATAAAGAAGCCAGTTCCATCCAGGATCCACTATCTATACACCTATGTTACAACATTTATATCAAATCTGGTATCTGAAGAAAAGATACACATATAATATGTTCATTTAAGTTACGTATTTTACAGAAAGATTAAAAATTCAAGTCACACAAAACTCAAAAACTGTATTAAAAGTTTGAATATAAAACTCAGATCCATCTGGAATGACTATGGAACGGAAGTTCTGTATCCACCTGTGTTAAAACTGGTATATGTAATGAAATTTGTTACTGATAAAATGTGTTCATGTATCCAATGTAAGTTGTCTAATTTTAATGATATGGCACCCTAAAAACCAAACGTATTTTTATGATGAGGCACTTTTGTTAGTGATGAAACCAAAAGAACAAATTTGCTGTATCCTAAAGTCAGCAATTTTCTCCAGTAATTTTGGGTATATACTATGTAGTGAGTTGCAACAAATACCTTGCTCATTTGTATACAACTATCCAATATATTTTTAAAT
>NW_006159427.1:2563142-2591665 GCF_000334495.1 Tupaia belangeri chinensis
ATATATATGTTCTTCTGGCTGTAGTAATGCACTGTAAAGCTATTTCACAGTGCAAAATGATGAAACCAGCCCAAATGAAGGCTGCATTAATAACAATTCTGGTACAAGAAAATATTTACAGAGTGACTGGAACATGTAACAGTAGCTTTTTATTTGCTAGAGTGGACATAGCCCCAGTTTAAAGACAGGGATGCAACTGTGCTTTGTTGCCTGGGGCTTCAGACAGTTTGTGAGGTTGGGCATTTGCTGCAGAACTAACATTCTGGCTCCCGTTCTGGAAGCTTTCTCCATTTATTTGGTCAGGTGACTGTGGTGGTGTGGAAAGAAGGGGCCTCGCAGTAGAAGCCAAAGTACTGGAAGAACTGCCTGTCTCCGACTGAAAAGCCAAGAGTGTCTCGGTCATGGATGTTTCTAACATGCCAGGATTCTCCAGCTGGGGGTCCCCGGTTTCTCCCCTGCTGAGATCAGAGGCACTGGTGCGCAAACGTTCCCTGGCGAGCCAGTCTGAGATTGAGAGGTCCTGGGCTGAGCATTTGGGTTTTAACCGATTCACAGCTGAAAGTTCAGATTCTCTCTCCACACTCTGCTCGTGCACTTTCCAAAAATTCAGAACACTGATTTCAGTAGCATCTCTATGGCCACCTAGTGTGTGTCTGCGTTTGATGTTTTTCCGTTTGGAAGTCTCAGCGTTCGTCTTTTGATTTCCTACTCCAAACATATCATCTGCAGGTGCTCTGGATCTCAGTTTTAACCGATCTGCTATTTTTGTTTTCCAAGTGGGTTCCTGTTTTTCTGATTCACTTCTGGTGGGTGTTAAACTCCCAGTTGATTTTCCTTTTTTCATTACATCAAACACTTTAGTTATGGAAGGTGTTTCTTTCTCGTTCTTGGTATCTCCTAGACTTCCACTGTCTGACTTGAATCGAGCAGATTTTTTTCTGGAGAGTGTATCACACTCAATAAGCTTATGTGAACTAAAGAGCTGTCTCCGGCTGTCTAAACTTGGTGTTAAACTTCCCTCAGTACAACTTACTTCGCTTCCTTCAGAATTTCTCCTGCTTGTCTTAGTAACTTCTTGTTGTTTTCCTCGGAAAAGCCTCTCTGAAGTCAAAGCTGTGGGGAAAACAGGAAACTCGTTCTCACTGTCCGTTTCCACGGGTCGCCCTTCACTGACCAGCTCGCTTCTCTCGTCGTCGGCCTCATCGCCCTTGCTTTCTGCCATGGACTGCACCTCGGGGCTCAGGCGGCTGGAGTCCAGGCTGGTCAAGTACATAGTAGATGACGTGGTAGAATAATCTGAGGTGATGGTGCTGACTTTGGCCAAAAACTCACTATGTTTGGTTTCTGGACTGGTTGACTTCTTGGTGGAAAACCTTGCCAGAGAAGCCTGGGAAGACGTGCTAAGCAAAGTGCCAGAGTCAGACCCTGTCTCTTCAAAATGGGAGGGCTTTTGTGTCGAACACGATTTGGGGCTCTCTTGCAGTATGGCAGAGCGACAGCTGAGAGTTGGCGACTTGTGTTTGGAATGGTGCGGTGGCAGGGGTTCCTCAGGTGGTGTATTTTCTTTTCGTAGCGAGATCTTCCCATCTTTTGTTGCGCCGTGATCTTTCTTAGCGCTGGTTTCTTTGGCAATAATAATCCTCTGTTTTCTGCCTGATGTTTCACTTTCTTTTCTGGACTCTTCTTTAACCTCATTATGACACTGTTCCACATTTTCCTTTTTAAAAAATACACTGTCCAATTCATCTTCCGAACTGCTAGGTTGTGCCTTTTCTTTTGGCTTTTTCCTCTTGCGACTAGCGGCTGCAAAGATGGAAGACACAAGCAGTTCCCTGCTGTACTGATCCTTTCCAGATCCCCAAGAACCCTGGGAAGCAACCAGAGAAATGAGACTTTGAACACAAGAATATTATTGAGTTCGTTTTCTGGAAACTCTAAATCTTACTCAACTAAGCCTACTAATGCTCTAGCAGCACAAACACTGAGTGATTGTTTTTTTAGATCTCCTTTTACCTTGTACCAAACACAAATTGTTTTTCAGTTAGTCCCCTTTTCTGTCTGGTGGTATTTACTTGCCAAATCAAAGCTCACATGTGTCTGTCTTTGAGTAAGCTATTTTGTGCTCAGTGTCCCCTCGCTATCCTGATTCTTATTAATTTCCCAGAACCTTATGAATTTCTCCACTTCCACAATGTTCATTCTTTAGTTTTGTCCATCTAAAAGTTAAACAAGGGGGACCAGCAGATGGTGTAATGGTTATGTCACTGGACTCCCACGTAGTTGACCATGGTTTGGGTCCCAGACCTGGTGATTTAAAACTTATGCTGGGCACAAGTGTATGCCATGGCTATTCCCCTCAGGGGGTGATTTCTTGCTTTCTGTCTCTCTGGCAAACACACATGCCCTATAGCAAAAATCTCTTTCAAAAAAACACAACACAACAGAACAAAAAGGGGGTTTAACAGGGGTACGGTGGTTAAGGCACTGGACTCCCACATGGACTCGGTGGCTTGCTCTCTCACTTTCCTTGTTTCTCTGGTGAGCACATGTGCCCTACAGAAAACTTTAAATCCCAAGAGGAGAATGGAGGAGAAGGGATTACATGTGGCCATTCCCCCTGGGAGATGATTTCTCACTTTCCTTTCTCTCTGGGGGGGGTAGTGGGTGGTGGGCACACTTGCCCTGTGGCAAGAACAAATCTTAAAAAAATAATAAAGTTAAACAAGGGCCAGCTCATGATGTGGTGGTTAAGGCAGCTGGATCCCACATGCCTGACTACATAGTTTTAGTACCAGACCCAGCAGTTTGAAAAACATGTGCATGTATGGCCAAAATTCCAAGAGGAGGGTGAGATAGAGGAGAAGGAATTGCAGTGTGACCATCCCCCATGGGGGATGCTTTCTCACTTTCTCTCTGTATCCAATGAGCATGTGCACCCTCTGGCAAATAAAAAATAAATAAACGTTATTTGACATATTTGAATGTAATATCTGACATAAATTATTAAAATATTATGATTGATTCCACTTTTCTAACACCATATGATGCAGATATTATATTGTATAAACTTAATAAGGTAAACCCTGGTCTTCCATTATTAGTTTAGCCAGGCTGGATCTTCAGAGGTCTGCCTTACATGAATCAAGTTGGGAATATGTTGATTTATCTCAGGGTAACAACAGAAGTATTAGGTTGTAAGGAAAGTCATGATGTATTTTTCTGTTTTTCTATACAAAAATGTGTCATAATTTTCCCAACAACCCAAAAGAAAAATTAAATACATAACAAAAGTTCAATGAAAAGATCTTAAAATTCTTGCCACACAAACGCTTCAGCAAACTGCTACTGGTAAATCTGATCACTATATGTAAATAGGTTAATTGTAACTGTTATTTACAATGTCTATATGCTAAGTCAATGGCATGTCAAGGAGAGATGTCAATAAGTAGCTGTCGGTTTACCACACACGGAGGACAGCAGGCCCGCTGTAACTATGCTAAGTGATGCTAACTGATGGAAGCAGAAAATATATTTCTTTACTGTTATAAAATCTCACACAAGCTGACACTGCTATTTCAAAGTTTCAAGAAATAAATTTATGGAGGATTTTTATAATTATCCAGTATATTTATAATAGCCATTCAAATTTTTCCCAAAGACTCTAAAGCATAATGGTTGTAACCGGGCTCTGAATTAGATGACCAACCGTTCTGTCTTCTAGCTTGCTGTATGTGACACTAAGCAAGTGATACACTTTTAAAGATCTCCATTGAAACAATTAGATTATTATCTTCAAGATTTCCTTAAGGTTCTCTTAATTTTAAAAATTCTAAAAATTTTATAATCTTGTGGTCCTTTACAAGGGGACTTCAAAATGTCCATAAAACATAGAATTAAAGTATGAGTTCATTTTGGTGAGAAGAAATATTGAAACCCATGCAGTTTTTCACAATACACATTTTCCATGAACTTTTGAAAACCCCTTGTAGGACTTGAAGCAAATTACTCTCTACTTTTCTATGACCACTGAGAAACTGTTAGAATAGTTTACCATTTGGAAATCCACACTTTACAGGCATGGCACAGCATACATAATTAGGATAAGGAGAAGGAAGGTATGAAACATGCATTGAGTGAGGGGAGGCAGGGATTTCAAACACATCTATCAATTTAAAATCCTATCTTTTGGCAAAAAAGGTCAGGAAACTGTTCTCATAGATTAAACAAGTCTAAAGAGACATGACAACTAATGCAACAAATGGTTCTTTTTTTTTTTTTGGAGAGGTTTTTGCTATAGGGCGTGTGCGCTCACCAGACAGAGAGAGACAGAGAGACAGAAAGTGAGAAATCACCCCCAGGGGGGATGGCCACGCTGCAATCCCTTCTCCTCCATTCTCCTCTTGGGATCTTGGGCATGCACGCACACGCGCCCGGCCTGAGTTTAAGCCACCGGGTCTGGGACTTGAACTGCGGTCGACTATGTGGGAGTCCAGCGACATAGCCATTACGCTAACTGCTGATCCCTGCAACAAATGGTTCCTGATTGTACCCTGTATAAGTAAATAAAAACCATTATTGGGACAACTGGAGAAATTTGAGTCAAAATGGCATATTAGTACAACGTACTGTACTTGTTTCTTTAGTCTGATAATTACACTTTGATTACTCAGAATGTCTGTTCTCAGATAATAATATGATAAAGTATTTGATTCAGGAAAAAAGTATGTGTATAAAAATGGGGAGGTCTTCAAAAAGTTCACGGACAATACATATATGATTTAAAAAATATGTGGATTTAAAAAAATTTTACATCAAAATAAACTCAAATTGAGACCAGCAGTTAGCGTAATGGCTATGTCGCTGAACTCCCATGTAGTTGACTGCAGTTCGAGTCCCTGACCCAGTGGCTTAAACTCGTGCTGGGCGCATGTGCATGCATGCCCAAGATCCCAAGAGGAGAACAGAGGAGAAGGGATTGCAGCGTGGCCATCCCCCCCGGGGGGGGGGTGATTTCTCGCTTTCTGTCTCTCTGTCTCTGTTTTTCTGGCGAGCGCATGCGTCCTATAGCAAAAACCTTTCCAAAAAAAAAAAAAATAAATAAACAAACTCAATTTAATTCAATTTTTCCAAACTTTCTAAAGTGCCACATGTGTATTAGAGTTTACCAACTATTATACCTAGGGTACCTAGAGTATCTGACTGTCATTAGTCTAATAAGTTTTCTGTGGCTTAAAATTTTGAAAATTGTAAGTGACATAATAAAATTAAAACATCTAAAAAATTTGTACAAGAATTACAGTGTTATCATTTATAATTCTATTGTGATATGTAAGCATGCCATGTAGAATTCATGTCTCATTGTTTTATTTCTGAGGAATTTTTGTTATAGGGAATGTGTGCTTGCCAGAGAGACAGACACCCCCAAAGGAGGGAATGGCCACACCACAATCCAATTCTCCTCTCAGGATTTTGGACACACATGTACAAGCACCCAGTGTGAGTTTCAAGCCACCGGGTACAGGACTTGAACTGCGGTTGGCCATGTAGGAGTCCAACACCTTAACTGCTATGCCATCTGCTGGTCCCTCATATTTCATTATAAACTATAACAGTGCTTCAAGTCTGTTGATCCTTCCAGTTGCTATTGTCTCAGCAGAGTGAAGTCTAGATAAACTGATTTCAATAAACATTCTGAGAACTAAAAGAACTTCTTGCTCAAAAACTTGTAATTTGGTGTTGCTGTCAATGAACACAAATTAAAGTAAAAATACAAATTATAAAAACAAAATTAATGGCCAGCAGGTGGTGTGGAAGTTAAGGTGGATTTTGGCTTGAGTCCTGGACCTGGTGGCTTGAAAACATGCCAGGTCTGCATGCATGCCCAAAATCCCGAGAGAAGGGATTGTGGTGTGGCCATCCCCCCTGGAGGAGCGCTTTTTATTTATTTATTTTTTTAAAAATATTTATTTATTTATTATTATTATTGTTAATATTATTTTTCACATGAGTTTTGCCAGAGAAAGAGAGGGAGAAGGAGAGTGAGAAAGCAAGCTGCCAGGTTTGGAACTCAAACCATGGTCAGCCATGTGGGAATTCCAACACCTTAACCACCATGTCACCTGCTGGCCCCGGAGGAGCACTTTTTAAATTTCTCTTTCTCTCTCTTTCTCGCTCTCTGGCAAATGCATGTGCCCTATAGCAAGAAAAAAAAAAGTTTTTGCTAAAAGAAATGCAAGAATATATATTTTCCCTAAAAATGTAATGATAACGAAAGTCTGTAATACTATTGAAATATTTCCAGACAAATGTTATGACGTCTAGGAGTGAGTTGAACACAGTCCCAGGGGAGTAAAGTAGGTGAGTGAAGCACAAATGAGATTAGCTGTGTGCTGAGAATTGGGGAAGACAGATAACGGGTGCACACAGGCTCATTACACTATTCTTGCCATTTTTATTACTGTTAGAAAATTTCTACATTAGGAAAAAAAAGCCTAGTTCTTTGTATTATGCCAAACTTAGCAACAAGAAACTTATTCTAATGCATAATCTGGTATTCTATCATATTCTATTTTAAGACTTTTCCCATTTATCAGACTTTCTATCTCTGTCTCATCAGACATAGACAGGAACATATTTGTATATTAATCATATCAATCAGCTGAACAGCAATCCCCCCTAAAATGTGTCCAAATTGTATGGAAGAATTTACCTTAGATTTTGTGGAGTCACTAGTAGCTGAGTCTGTCAAAAGGTAAATAAAACATGGTCAGTATTGGTTAGTCTCTACTGTCTTTGACAAACAATGCAAAACTTATGGAAAAGACAGGCACAGAACAAAATGAGAAAGCAAAACTCGAAACAATAGAACACAGTGGATAGTCAGAGCTCACAAAGATGCAAGCTGCACCACAGAAAGCCACCGCCATGAAAGGATGCTGTGAATTGTAGGCAGAACCAGCTCAATGATAGGAATGGCAAAGGAGCCCTGTACTAAACAAAAACAGAAATACTAGTGTTTGTTACGTTTTCTAGATGTTAGATCTAGCAATAAAGAAGCTTAAAGACCTTTTAAGAATCGTATTATGTACCACATCCTGTATCTGAAACTAATAGATACACAATGTAGAACTTTTAAGATTGTTGGCTGCCCTCACTACAAATCAAGACACTTATACTGGTGTATTTATGTGGATTTTTGTCAGACTTAAATTTTGCGAGCACATATTGGATGCATATGGGTGCAAAAGAGGCATGAGGATAACCCTGCTTCCAGGTCACTTTGGTTTTGGATTAAATAATGCTGATCTTTGCACTTCAGACCCCAGTTTCAGGTCAGCGCACTCAGGGGTCCTTTCAGCTAGTTTGGGTTAAACTGCTACCAGTTTTGTAAATATCTATTAACAAATGCTATTATGGAAATGGAAAAATGGAGACCATAATTTTACTGTCTGGCAAAAACTCAGATTATACAATTACAAAGAGGGTAGGAAGGGGCTAGCGCTATTGAGGATAATACCAATTTCGAAATTTTCTCTTTCAACTTTAGGGAAATTGAGTTTCAAAATTAATGAGCTGAGCCCCGTGCCACGCCCCTTTTAACACATGGCTAAATGCTTTATGACTTTAAGAACTGGTAGACCATACCATGCTATTTCTCCTCAGGGTCTGCTTCAGAAATAACAAGAAACAGCAGAGAAACTTTTAAGAAAGTAGTAGTGATCTGTTTACAATAATCTTAAGAGAAACGTTACACCACAGATCAACTCTGTTTGCATTTACAAGAAACGAGGATTTCTGCAGACAAGGCAGCTACAGTGTGGACAACAATCCTCCTTCTTCCTACAGTTCCAGCTGTCCATCAGGGACATCACAGAATCCACTAGTGACATTACCGTGTGATAGACTCCTCCCACTTCGCCTGTTCAACATCAGTATAGATTTGCCTGTGTCAGTAAGTGCTGAAAAAACCCTTTAGGACTAAAACAAGAACTAGAGACAAAGGGAGAACATCGTGTAAAACAACATGCTAGATTAGTGCAACAGTTTGGCAGGTGAAAACTTTTATCAAAAGAGCCTATGAAAACTATTATTAACCGAGCATTAGGGTGGCATTAAGGAAAAAGAAAATAAATGTCAGAGAGATTGGCTTTAACTGTGACATCTATAGTGACAAATTATACACTGTAGTTAGGAAAATGGTGCCCATTAGCAGTTCAACACATTAACTTGCTGCTTTTAAACAGAACTTCTAGCTCAAAAATAAGAACTACTTATATACTTTCTGCCATCACAGCAACCACATATTCAGTAGCATATATCTGTTTTACCTTGTGATGACTATTACATGGAAACTGTGAATTAAAAACAAAAACAAAAACAAAAACAAAAAACAGTGGTTTGCATGCTCATTTCCCTCAGATTTCCATTCTGACAAACATTACAACTCCATGCACTGCCAATGGCATTATAGTCACTGGAAGATAATTAAGATCAATCAGAAAAGGAAGATTAAGGTTTTTATTAGTAGAAAGGAAAAAAAAAAAAGAAGAAAAAAAATTGTAGTGAATTGTTACTTATGATTGATTGGCTCTTTCATGTTATAAGAACGTAGCTTTGAACCTAAAGATCAGAACTGCCCAGGCAAACGTTACCTGATACATCTCCCGGGGATACGCCTGTCCTCCCAATGTTGGTGAGTAAATGATCTATGTTTGGCACTGGCTGGGACTCTACTGTGTTTTCCTCCTGCACTGTGGTCTATGGTTAATAAACAAAGATCTCTTCATCATCTCTTCACAGATACTTTCTTTAAAATTCAAACAACATTTAGTGAAAGACACATTATTGAATGGAGCACCTGGGTTTAAATCTTTTACATTGTTTACACGTCATTAATGGCAAAAATAAGCATTGTATCTGTATTTTCATTAGATCGGAAACTGAGGAGCTAGAGACCTGCTTCCGGGTGCAAAGCGGACAATAGCATATAAAGCAGGAAGTTGACGCTGTTGTAGCATCAGGATCTCGTGTCCCAAATAAGAATAACTGAGTATGAACGTTGGTGGACTATACTTACAAGAGGTTCTTCAGCACCTTCTTCTGTGAAAAACCAGTCATGCTAAAATTTAAAAAAGGTGAAAAGAGAAATTTAATAATTCCCTAAATAGAGCTGTATCTTGGAGGATAGTATAGAAAGTAGGTAATTCTCTTAGGAAAAAAAAATTGTAACCAGATTTTGCCCTACCAAATGTCAGTTCACAGAAACAATTTGCTCGAAGTGACACGGTGTGAACTTACGTGCTGGATGAGCGTTTCCACAATCTTGTACTGGTCGGGCATGTGAGTAACCATGTGGGTCATGTTGTCTTCAGATGTCCGCACCAGAGTAGGACCAAAAACTATTGCCAAATTTCTTGGTTCCATCTGAAAGAAACAATAATATGGGAAACTGTTAGAACTGGGACCTGCAGATGGTGTAACAGTTACGTTGCTGGACTCCCACGTAGTCAACTTTGGTTCAAGTCCTGGACCCGGGTGTGTATGTGCGCCCAAGATCCCAAGAGGAGAATAGAGGAGAAAGAATTGTGGCATGGCCATTCCTCCTGGGGGATGATTTCTTGTTTTCTGTCTCTCCGGTGAACACACTAACCCTATAGCAAAAAAGGTTATTATAAAAATCTCTTTTTTCAAAAAAGAAACTTTTCTGAAGAAAATAGTTTAAATTCTCATTGTAGATTTAATTTTTCACATTGTATAAATTTTTTTTTTTTTTTTTTTTTTTTACAGAAAACAAACTGGATGACTGTGGGTAAACAGTAATGCTTTCTATTGGGTCATCAGAAAAGTCATGACTTTAGGGACCAGCAGTTAGTGTAATGGCTATGTCGCTGAACTCCCATGTAGTCAACTGCGGTTTGAGCTCCAGACCCAGCAGCTTAAATTCACTCCGGGCACGTGTGTGTGCATGCCCAAGATCCTGAGAGGAGAATGGAGGAGAAGGGATTGAGACATGACCATCCCTCCCGGGGGTAGATTTCTCACTTTCTGTTGCTGTCTTTCTGGCGAGCGTATGCGCCCTATAGCAAAAACTTCTAGAAAAAAAAAAAGAAAGAAAAAAGTCACTTTATTATTATTTTTTTTCCACATAGACAACCACAGAAAAACATGACATGACCTGTCTGACTACCCAACAGTTAAGATTTTCTTAAGTGTGGGGACTGGCAGTTGGCGTAACGGCTCCGTCACTTGACTCCCATGTAGCTGACCGCGGTTTGAGTCCCAGACCCAATGGCTTAAATTCACGCCAAGCATGTGTGCATGCGTGCCCAAGATCTGAAGAGAATGGAGGAGAAGAGATTGCAGCATGGCCATCCCTCTTGGGGGTGATTTCTTGCTTCCTGTCTCTCTCTTTCTGGTGAGTACACATGCCCTATAGCAAAAACAAAACAACACCAAACACCACCTCTCCAAAATAAATAAATAATTTTCTCAAGTAAATCTTTACATAATTACTTTCCTCTGCTATAATGAAAATATGCAATGCCTAATTAGCATTCACTTTTCCCAATATGTCCGTGATTGAAAATAATTGATTTGGTTCAAAACTAGTATTGCCAGAGCTGGATTAACTGACAAAAATTAGTAAAACCCCTTCCTCTCAAGAACTGAAAAATAGAAAAAAACACAGATAAATAAGAGATTACAGATTTGCCTCTGTTGTATATCAAAATTACTACCATATGGGGCAAGCCATGGTGGTGCAATGAGAACTCCATCATGCTGGATCCATTTGAAAGATTGAGGCTGGGCCCTCCTGTACATGCTGGGCATACACATGTGTGCTTACATGCAAACATGCTCAAGAAATGTAGAATTTACAGTGAACAAACAAACATTACACTCTGTGTGTGTGTGTGTGTACACATGTTCATGATATAAACTGGCTGGCAGAGAAGGTGGAGGGAAGACTGTAGCTTGAGACCATGTCCAAGGTGTCCCGCTGTGGAAGAAAGAAACTAAAAATAATTACTAATATGTGAAAACCTAAGATCTGGAACCATTCTTTTTTGACCAATTTTACTTCAACCAAGTGCTCTGAAACTCGTTATTTATCTTTGCTCCAATCTGAATGCCTCAATGTTATGTACTTATTTATGTGTTTGTACATTCATTTCTATGATATTCTGCATTTTTTTTTCTTTTTGAGAGATTTTTGCCATAGGGCATGAACACCTGCTGGAGAGTCAGAGAGAGAGAGAACGCCAAGAAATTCCCCCACCCCTGGGGGGATTGCCATGCTGTAATTCCTTTTCCTTTCTGCTCCTGGGATTTGGGACACACATGCACAGGTGCCTGGTACAAGTTTCAAGCCACTGAATCTGGGACTTGAACCATGGTTGACCATGTGGGAGTCCAGCACCTTAACCACTACATCACCTGCTGGACCCAATGTTCATGATATTCTGTATTTTTTTTTTTCAAGGCTTATTTCTTCCATGAGACAGGAAAAAAAATCAAAAACCCCCCAAAGGGTCCTCATGCCTACCTAGCCCTAGGCAGCCCAGATTATAGGCAGGTATGTGTAGATGCCTGGATATGCAAAGGGAGGTCTCAGGATGAGAACTGAGGACCTTTCCATATAGGTTCAGTTGTGCAACCACCACACTGCAGTCTGGTCCTGGCACTCTTTAAATAACAGACTCTAAAAGGTATAGTTTATTTTGTTTTCCTTTATCATATCTTATAGTGTCTGGTGTAATACTTTGAATCTAGGATTTTATTACAGTGCTTTTTTTTTTTTTTTTTTTTTCTATAGGGGGCGTGCCCCCCCCAGAAAAACACATAGGGCGCGTGCACTCGCCAGAAAGACAGAGAGATAGTGACAAATCACCCCCCAGGGAGGATGGCCACACTGCAATCCCTTTTCCTCCATTCTCCTCTTGGAATCTCGGGCATGCACGCACATGCGCCTGGCATGAGTTTCAGCTACCAGGTCCGGGACTCGAACCACATCAGCTACATGGGAGCTCAGCGACATAGCCATTATGCTAACTGTTGGCCTCTATGATGCTTATTTTGAATACCAAGAGATTAAATAATATGCCAAGAGATGAAAAAAACATGTAGAGACCATACTACTGGACTTTTTTGTTGTTGTTAGAGAAAGCAACATACAAAAGAAAGGGCATGTAGAGAGAAAGCATCCTTGATATGGGTCCTGTCATGCTGCAACCCCAACTTTCCCAACTTCTCAGGATCCTGGATATGTACATGTACACCAGGCATATTTTTCAGGCTGACCCAGGAACAGAACCACAGTTGTCATATGGCTTCCAGCTCCGCAGGGTGCTAGCACTATTGCTGTGCCACGATGGCTAGGTCTACTAGATGAATTTATACACCTTTCAGGTATAGTACGAAACAGAAAACCTACAGCTCTCCTCCGTTTTGAAGCAATCATTATGTATCTAATATGTTAACTAGCATAAAGTGAGCATTATTATACCATACTCATTGTAGAGAAATAAGGAGAAATTTTGATTGGAGATAGTATTTCCCTGTAAATTTGACTTAGTAGAAAGAAAACATGGGTGTATGGGAAAGAATCATTGAAACTGGACACAGAGGTGTGCTTCTTTCTGCTCTGCCTCTAAGTCTTACACTTGTGCAGGCAATAGTGGTTTAAAAAGACCAGAAATCCACTATCTCAAAGGTTCTTAAAGTTCGCATGATTTCATTTAGGCTTTTAGAGTAATAATGAATATATCTATGGGTACTTGTGTGTGTGTGTGTGTGTGTGTGTGTGTGCGCACACACACACACACACACACGAAATAATATTTATTCCTATGTAAAGCTGGTTTCTATATAAAACTAATAAAATAAGTAGCCCAGAATTTATTCATTATAATCTTAAAATAAATTCTTTATTTCTTGAAAAATGTTCCACAATAGGTGGTCAAAAAAAATCTAGGAAAGAAAATACTATATGGCCACCTTCAAAAGTTAGTGTTGGGTCAGCAGGTGGTGTGGTGGTTAACGGTGCTAGATTCCCATAGGGCCAACCACAGTTCGAGTCCTGGTCCTGGTAGTTTGCTTTTTCACTTTTCCTTTCTCTCTCTCCAGTCAAATTAAAAAATACTAATAATGATAATGATAATAAGAATAATAAATGGAATAAATAAGTAATCCTTTAAAAAAAAAAGTCAGTGTTAATATATATACAACCCCAGAAAATTCTGTAGAAAGAAACTTGTCAAAACTTGAATTCAGTGTTTCCTAAATTAATGAGAATGTCAAATTCTATTTTCTCTGGTGGATAATGTATTTCAGGAAAAACTATATAATTAATTAGAAAACATTTCAGCTAGAGGTATATTGAACTTTTGGGCTCCTACTATAAATTAGGTTTTCTCTATTTTTTAAAAAAACCTTTTGTAGTCAATTTAGCAACTAAAGGAAATTTTAACACTACTGTAATCTTCTCACTTTGCAGAGAATAGGGGTTGACACTGTTTTTATAATCTAGCCCAATGACAACTGTGGGCTAATGTCTTCCAGAACACACATAGCCACTGAAGTGACCTGAATGAATGTGTTTTTCTCTCCACTTTAAGCAGGAATCACTCTTAGAAAAGTGTTAGCTGTATTCTTGCTCTTGTGGTATTTTTATTTTCTTCTCTAGAAACCAAAAGTCATCATTTGATATAATGGATTTAGGCAACAATCAGTGATTCAAAAAAAGAGTAAAAGAAAATGAAGACTATAATAATGCATCACCAAATATAATCTGGACACCTGTCTTGTCAGAGAGAGGAAGAAAAGGGCTTTCCATCTGGCTGGTGTGTTGTTTACTGCCCCTGCCCATGCCTGACCACCTGAATCAAGGTAGGAATACATGTGCACTCTGGCCTATATGTCAACTCAAAACCCAGACCCATGCCAGTCTTGTCAGAGAGAGGAAGGGACTTGTCATCAGCCCAGCATGGTATTCACTGCCCCACCAGCCAGAGCAAGGTTGGAGGCTGTCTGTGGCATGGCCTAGCCCACGTACTGCACACAACCTGTGCTACTACCTCATGTTCTACCTTCTGAGCTTAGCCAACAGCTACATTAGAGCTAAAGCATTTGGGAGAGGAACCAACCCCCTAAAAATACTGTGACAGTGGAGGAAAAGGAGAGAAAACACCCTTCTAAAATTCCAAATCCCAAAACTCAAAGTGTGGCTTCCAGTACCTCCACCTTCAGAACATAGAAACTGATAAGCTAAAAGACCACAGGAGAAGCACACAAGCATACAGATGCAGAAACCTATTCAAAAAATTAGGAAGAAGTGATCACTTCACCTGATTCCTAAAATAAGAGCCCCCCAAAATATGGAAAAACCAGGTAGTATCTCTCCTTCAAATACAATAACTCCCCACCAATGGAAAGAACACAAGAAGTCAAAGAAATGTCAGAAAAAGAATTCAGAATATTCTTACAAATAACAAAACTCAATGAAATGCACAAGAAAACGGAAAACCAACTCCAGGAGATGAGAAAATCATTCCATGACTTGAAGGAGGAAATAAAGAGAGAGACATCCTAAAAAGGATCAAAAGGAACTTCTGGAGATGAAGAATACATGTATATAGCAAATCAAAACCTCCCTTGAAATTATTAACAGTCAGACCACGCAGAAGACAGACTCTGACTTTGAAGATGAAACCTAAGATTTATCCAAACTATCAAAAAGAATGGAAAAACTAATTACTAAAAATGAGGAAAACATATGGGAAATTCCACTCATTAAATAGCCAAATAGCCACATAATAGGTATCCCAGAAGGCAAAGAGATAGGTAAAGACATTAAAAAATATTTTTTTCATGGAATATTATCTGAAAACTTCCCAAATCTAGAGAAACAGACAGACATTCGGATCCAAGAATACAAAAATAACCAAATACATTCAATATAAGATGATCCTCTCCAAGTTACATCACAGCCAGATTAGTAAAAATCAAAGACAAAGATAATATTCTCAAATTTAGAAGAGAAACACCAAGTTACTTACAAAAAGGTTACCTCATCAGAACTCTTAACTGAAACAATGTAGGCAAGGAAAGAATAGGAAGACATATTTAAAGGCCAGAAAGAAAAAAAAAAAATTCAGCCAAGAATACTACACCCAGCGAGATCATCCTTCAAATGGGAAGAAGTAAAATCATTCCTGAATAAACAAAAACTGAAAGAATTAACTAACACTAGACCAGCTCTTTAGGAAATACTAAATACTAAAATACTAAATACTACCAGGAAAATAAAAGGGAGACAAATAGAAATGAGACCACATGAGCTGCAGGTGGCATGTAGTTTAAGGTGCTAGATCCCATATGCCCAACTTCATGGTTCAAGTTCTGGACCTGCCAGTTTGAAAAACAAACCAGACATATGTACATGCATGCCAACAATCCTAAGGGGAAAGTGGATAAGGGTTACAGTGTTGCCATCTCCCTCTCCCCTGAGGAATGATTTCTCATGTTCCCGCATTCTCTGGCCAGTGCATGCACCTTATAGCAAAAACTAAAAAGACAGATAAAGTCACAGAAAAATAAAATGACTAGCAAAATGACAGGCAAAATCCAAGTATATGTAAATAGTATTGATTGTTAATATAGTAAATTCCCCAATTAAAAGACAGATTGGCTGAATGGATTAAAAAATAAGGGCAACCTTTATATGTTACTTATGAGAAATACACCTCATTGATAAGGACATACAAAGATTGAAAGTAAAGGGATGAGAAAAGTCATTTCATGCAAACGGAACGTTAAAAAAAGGCTGGAGTCATGATATTGATAGAAAATAAACTTCACATAAAAATGGTACAAGATGAAGAAGGGTTCTGTACATAATAAAATAATTCACCAGAAAATATACCAACTATAAATCTTCATGCACCCAATACTAGCATATTCAAATATGTAAAACAAAGGCTGCTATATTTAAAGGGAAAAATATCTAGACAAAAAATAAACAGACATAGGAGCTAATGGATATCACAAACCAATTGGACTTGACAGATATTTATGAAACATTTCAACCAACAACTACAAAATATTTTCCTCTCCACCTCACATGAAATATTTTCAAAGACTGATCACATAGTTGGGTACAAAACAAGCCTTAATAAATTTAAAAGTATAGAAACAATATCCATCATATTTTCTAACCACAATGAAATTAAACTAAGTCAACAAAAGAAGCCCTCAAAAATACACAAAATTTGGAAACTAAACAAGCTACTCATGAAAGACTTAAAAATTACAGAAGAAATTAAAATTTAAATCAAAAGATTTATTGAAATCAATAATGAACAAACAGCTCTCCAAAATCTTTGGTACACAGTGAAAGCAGTCATCCTAGGGAAGTTCATAGCACAGTGCTCAAAAGAAAAAAATAGGAAGATGGCAAATAAATAACTTGACAATGCATTTCAAGGAACAGAAAAAGTAACAAAAACTCAAAAATAGCAGAAGAAAAGAAATAATAGTTTTCAGATAAAATAGAGAATAAAAGAACTATCAAAAAACAAAACAAAACAAAACAAACCGACAAACCATAAGCTAGACCTATCAAGAAAAACAGATAAATAAGATCAGTAATGAAGCAGAAATACAAATAATTATGAGAGGATATTATGAATGACAATACACCAACAAACTAGAATACCTGGATGAGATGGACAAATTTCTTGACATATACACACTTAGATGGAATCAGGAAGAAATAGAAAGCCTGAATAGGATAGCAACAAGCAGTGAAATTGAATCAGCAATAGTCTTTCAATAAGGAAAGGCCCAGGATCTGATGACTTGACTTCTGAGTTTTACAACAATTTAAAGAAGAGTTAATCCCAATTCTCAAATTATTTCTAAAAATCCAAAGAGAAGGAAGCCTCCCAAATCCATTGTATGAGGCCTCCATCACCCTGATCTCAAAACAAGACAAAGACATAACAAAAAAGGAAAATTACAGATCAATAACCCTGATGAATATGACACAAAAATTTTCAACAAAATACCAGCAAATCAAATCCAACTGTACATTAAAAAGATTATACACCATGATCCGGTAGGTTTTATTCCCATGAATGAAAGAATGCCTCAACCTATGCAAGGAAATAAGTGTACTAGATCACATTAACAGAAAGAAAGATAAAAACCATCTGATTATATCATTTGATACAGAAAAAGCATTTGATAAAATGTAACATCTCTTTATGATTAAGACTCTGGCAAAATCAGTATAGAACAGACATTTCTCAACACAATAAAAGCCATATCAGACAAACCCATAGGTAATATCATACTGACGGGGGAAAAGCTGAAAGCTTTCTCACTAAAAAGTAAAACAAGACAAGACTGCCCATTTTCTCAATATAGTGCTGGAAGTCCTAGCTAACACAATCAAGTATGAGAGTAAAGTAAAAATCATTTCAATAGGACAAGAAAAGCTAAATTGTCCGTATCTGCAGATGATATGATTACATACACAAAAATCCCAAAAGAATCCATGACAAAAACTCCCAGAACTGATAGATGAATTTGGTAAAGTAGCAGAATACAAAGTCAATATACAAAATCTATGGCATTTTTATATACCAACAATGAACAAATGGGTAGAACTGAAGAAAGCAATCCTACTTAAAACAGTCATAAAAAATAAAATATCTCAGAATAAACCTAACCAAAGAGGTAAAAGACCTCTACAAGGGAAACTATGAAAAACTGAAAAACAATTCTGCATATGATACGAAGAAATGGAATGCTTTTCCATGGTCTTGGATTGACATAATCAATAAAATACAATGTTAATTCTATCCAAAAAAATCTACAAATTCAATACAATCCTGATCCAATTTCCAGTGACATTCTTCACAGTCATAGAAAGATCATAAAATGTATCTGGAATCATAAATAGCCTCTAAAGCAATTCTATGCAAAAGGAATAAAGTAGGAGGCATCTCACTACTTGACCTAAAAATATGTTAAAAAGCTGTGATAGTCAAAACAGAATCTTGCATTCTTGCAGTATTCACAAAAACAGACATATAGACCAATGGAACAAACACAGAGAATCCAGAAACTCCAAAACATACAACCAACATCATGGTCTTTGACAATCCAGTGAAGAAAAAGTCTCCTCAGTAAAAGGTGCTAAAAACCTGGATATCCACCTTCAGAAAAATCAAACTGGACCCATATCTCTCATCATTAACAAAAATCAATTCAAAATGGATCAAAGATTTAAATGTAAGGCCTCAACTATGGTGAGAAATCCTTGAAGACATCAGACTAGGTGAAGATTTATTAAATAAGACTCCTAAGCTCAGGCAATAAACCCAAAAATAAACCAGTGGGACTACATTAAACTAAAAAATTTGTTCTTCATTCAATGGAATGAAGTGAAAACCCACAGAATGTGAGGAAATATTTGCAAACTATGCTTCAGCAGATAGACTGATAACTAAAATCTATAGGGAACTCAAGCAGCTCGTTTGCCCCCCCCAAAAAAAAATCCAATTAAAAATGGGCCAATGAACTGAACATACAACTTTCCAAGGAAGACATATGAATGACCAAAAAGCATATAAAAAATGCTCAGTATCTCTAATCATAAGGGAAATGCAACCACAATGAGATTCCACTTAACCCCAGTCAGAATGGCTGTGACCAAAAAAATAGAGAATGACATGTGCTGGTGAAATCATGGAGAAAGGGAATTCACCTACACTGTTGGTGGGAATGCAAAATAGGGCAGTCACTAAACTTACAAATGGATTACCCTATGACCCAGTAATTCCATTCCTTGGTATTTACCCAAAGGATACAAAAGCACTCAATTTGGAAGACAACTGTACTTCCGTGTTTTCTGCATTATTTGCAATTGCTTAATCATGGAATCAACCTAAATGTCTAAGAACTAAAGACTGGACTAAAAAATTGTGGCATATATGGAATACTATTCACTCACAGGAAACAATGAGACACTGTCATTTGACTCCAAGTGGTTGAATACAGAAGACTTAATGTCTAAGCAAAATAAGCCAGACTTTGAAAGGCAAACAATATATACCAAATGTTTGCACTCAATGACAGAGAAATAGAAAGAGCCAAAGATAACGATAGTAGGGTGGATAAATGTCAGTAACAAAGTCTGTAATGGAGCAGGGTGGATGGTAAAGGGTGTGTGGTATGGGCAAATGGAAGGAACACTTAACAGACCTAAAAATGTAGAATTTTCTATGGGAAATGATGTATATGGTAATATCTTCACTTGATCGTCAATAAATAAAATAGAAAGCAGACAAATAAATAACATGTGTGGACCTTGTTTGGATATTTATTTAAACAAATAACTATAAAAAGGCTTTTTAAAAATTTTCCAAAGAGCATATACACTTGCCAGTGAGAAGGGGAAAGCACCCCTCAACAGGGTGTGGTCGTGCTGCAATCCATTCTCTTCCAGTTTTGGACACACATAAACATGTATCCAGCATGCTTTTGAAGATGTCATTGCTGGGATTCAAACCATAGTCAGCAATGGGAGATCCAGCTCCCTTAACCACAAGGCCCTAGAGTTGGCCCCGAGGCATTTTAAAATCTATTGAGAAAAACTGAACATGAACTAAATATTAGACAATATTAAGGAATAACAAACACTATGTTTAATAAAGATAATGCATTGGTGTTAAAAAAGGACTTGTGTTTAAAACTAAATACAACAAAAAATGAAAGTTTTCTGTTATTTTTCACTGTATACTACTGGTATATTTTGACTGTTGTAGTATGTGCATATGTTACCTATTCAAAATATTGACATTTAGTTGTAAAAACAAGAAAAGCAAAATTTCTCACTTTTATATTTTTCTTGATGGATATGAAAACTGATATTTTGGGATCTTTTGCCTTTAAGAGCAGTCTTTAGAGGGACTTAGCCAGTTTTTATGTATTTCAGAGCTTTTGGTGAATTAGAAATCCATTTTTTGTTTAGATAATTTAGCATAAAGCAATAAAGCATATCCAAAACCAATGACAGTACATTTCTTTAATATGCACTTTACATACCTTATTTTTTTCTGAATTTTCTGCCACTGTCTTCAGATGAGCCGAAAGAAACTTAAGTGTTTCATAATGGTGTTCAGGCAAATCGTGAATCTGAAACATATTATTTTCATGATGGGTTTAAATGCTGAATTTCAGATGTACCTCCAAAAAATATAAAATAATACTTACTAGTCTTTTTAATGTTCTCAGACGATCTAGAGGATCTTCTTTACGATTGGCTTCAATAAAATCAGCATATTTATCTGACAACAATACGAACAATAAAACAAGTTTATCTTCAGTTGCTTAGATGAACTGTAATCTAATTTTCTCTTAAGGGTAATTTCTTTTCAAATTTATGTATTTCTTTTTAAAATGACATAAAATTATATGTAGTTTATGGTTCAATTTTAAAGCACAATAAAAAAAAGTAGGAAAGATCCCAAAATAATCTCTGAAATAAAATCCTTAAAGTTTACATTTTATATGGGGTTTTTAATAATCTCACAAAGCTCATGAATAAACAGAAGAAAATTCACTAAAATGTGAGTTTCCTGAAGGTACCACCCTAAATTTTTGCAGTCTGTCCATTCTTCTCCCACCCTAAGAAATATCTAAGACAGTGCCTTATAGATCATTTAAATATTTGACTTGTCTGGAAAAAAAAGCTTTTTTACTAATTATAACTTACTAAGCCTGAAGTTAACTTGACCGCAAATATAAACAAGATAGTATATATTTTATTGACCCTAAACAACTTTCGGGAAACTATTTTTCACTGAAATGTATATGAAAAAATTTCTAAAGGATAAAGAAAGAGTACATAATTGGGTTTTTAATATATAAATAAGAAAAAAATTTCCTGTTACCTTTGACAGAAAAACACTTTTTCTCCATTCAATGTAATATTTCATGGTGTTCTCACAGTTATAATTTGGACCATTTCATCTTATAACTTCATGAGAATTAACTCACCATTTGTGAAGAGAGGCTCAGGGAGTTTTCTGAAGAAGGATTTTAGTAAACTGCTAATCACATTCAGATCTCGCCATTTCTAGGTACACAAAATAGAAGTACAGTAATTTTGTAGTCTATACCACCAAAGGAAAAAGAAAAAATCAGTTACTCCCACAGAAATGAACATACTTACATCATCTTGTATATCAATATCAGTCATTCCCTTGTTGAGTTCTTCTTGCATACTTGAGATGGCTGCATTATTTCCAGGAACTCTATAAATACCTGTATACTCAAGACCTCTTTCTTCAACTAATTTGCAACATATGTCAACTATTAATGGAATATACTGCAAAACAAGAAATAAACATCTTATTTAACACAGCACAAAAGTTTATATTTAGTTTGTAGTTGTATAGCACAACTAAAAGGCTCCTTATATTCAAAAGGAAATATATACTTTGCTGTTATGTTATTGAGAGAAAATGAAGAATACAGATGTTGCAGAACTGGGTATACCTAAGATCAGCAAGAAAGATGTGAGACAGTGAGGAGAGAGTGAACAGGCCAAGACAGAAAAAGCAGGATGCACAGGGAGATGACAGTTTAAGGAAGTAAGAGCAAAGTGAAAAGAGTGTAGAAATAGGTCAGTGAAACAAAATTTTTTTTTAAAAAAGGGAGGGGAACAGATTTACATCAGTCCCTGATATGAAGTCTAATGTGGGTGCTGTAAACATCCGCTCTTAAACACATTTACATTGACTGTACTTTCTTAATCAGGTGTTCTCCTTGTTTTAAGATGCTAAAAGCAGAAATGTACATGATTTGAAAATGATTCTTACCGACCATTTCAGATACATTCCAAATGGTTGAAAACATTAGTCTATTTCTGAGTTAACACATTAAAAAAAAAGAGAGAGCATTATAGATAAAGTTACTCAATGCACACAGGTCAGAAATACTTAGAGAAAGTGAGGTCTGCTATGAAGAAGAAAATACTCAATAGCTGGACAGAGACTGTTATCTGAAAGGCTGTATACTCAGGTCCGATAATGACTTCAGCTGAAGTAAGGGCTTTAGGAAATCGTGCTGGGCTGGTGTCTCCTACCCGATTAGTATGAGCTGGCGGGCAATCATCCAGTCTGACACCGAACGTTCCTGTAGCAGTAGGCTTTTTTTCAAATGTCTTTCTCATGATACTTGGAATGCCTTTTCTCCACGTGCCTTTGTCTTTTGGGGGACTGGTATCATCTTTTGATCATTATTCAAAATAAAATGACATAAGAAAATAAAAACAAAGAGTGTTGAAATCATAACTTTAAAAATCCTTTATCAATGTTTATATAAGTTAGAACCCTATAGTATAAATAATCCTGTATTTATCAGAAATATTATATTCTCTTCCTAAAACAGCATTCCTTCGAAACTTCTCTATAATTTATTAAGTATCCATTATACTTCTTTACCCTTTTACGATCTGTGCCAGCATTTTCTTTAAATAGAGTGAAAATAAAATCAAAAGCAAAGGTTTTATTTTAAATCAATAGTGCCTGGATCCTCAAATTTGTCACTCAAATTTGTAATGTCTCTCTCTCTCTCTTTTTTTAAGAGAAATTTTTGCTATAGGGCATGTGTGCTCACCAGAAAGACAGAGACAAAGGGACAGAAAATAAATCACCCCTCAAGGGGATGGCCACACTGCAATCTCTTCTCCTTTCAGGATTTTGAGCATGCACGCACACATGCCTAGCATGAGTTTAAGCCGCTGGGTACAGGACTCAGTACTGGTAGACTACGTGGGAGTCCAGCGACGTAATCATTATGCTGCCTGCTGGTCCCAAAATTTCTAATGTCTCTTACATAAGCCTAGTGCTTTCCTTCATATTGTCCTTGTGATGAAGACTAGTGCCCAGACTCACTTTAAGAGAAAGGTCCAATCAGCCTAGACCAGGCCAACTGGATCTCTGAGCTGGCTGACAATGGACCTGGGTCAGCAGATAGGCTGCAGAAAAACAGTGTCTCCTACCCGATTAGTATGAGCTGGCGGGCAATCATCCAGTCTGACACCGAACGTTCCTGTAGCAGTAGGCTTTTTTTCAAATGTCTTTCTCATGATACTTGGAATGCCTTTTCTCCACGTGCCTTTGTCTTTTGGGGGACTGGTATCATCTTTTGATCATTATTCAAAATAAAATGACATAAGAAAATAAAAACAAAGAGTGTTGAAATCATAACTTTAAAAATCCTTTATCAATGTTTATATAAGTTAGAACCCTATAGTATAAATAATCCTGTATTTATCAGAAATATTATATTCTCTTCCTAAAACAGCATTCCTTCGAAACTTCTCTATAATTTATTAAGTATCCATTATACTTCTTTACCCTTTTACGATCTGTGCCAGCATTTTCTTTAAATAGAGTGAAAATAAAATCAAAAGCAAAGGTTTTATTTTAAATCAATAGTGCCTGGATCCTCAAATTTGTCACTCAAATTTGTAATGTCTCTCTCTCTCTCTTTTTTTAAGAGAAATTTTTGCTATAGGGCATGTGTGCTCACCAGAAAGACAGAGACAAAGGGACAGAAAATAAATCACCCCTCAAGGGGATGGCCACACTGCAATCTCTTCTCCTTTCAGGATTTTGAGCATGCACGCACACATGCCTAGCATGAGTTTAAGCCGCTGGGTACAGGACTCAGTACTGGTAGACTACGTGGGAGTCCAGCGACGTAATCATTATGCTGCCTGCTGGTCCCAAAATTTCTAATGTCTCTTACATAAGCCTAGTGCTTTCCTTCATATTGTCCTTGTGATGAAGACTAGTGCCCAGACTCACTTTAAGAGAAAGGTCCAATCAGCCTAGACCAGGCCAACTGGATCTCTGAGCTGGCTGACAATGGACCTGGGTCAGCAGATAGGCTGCAGAAAAACATGAAAATACCTTCCACATGCCCATTTTAAGTAACTTTCTTTGTGACTGTATCCACGCAAGCCAGCACTGGTACCTTTCCCGAGAAGCTTCCTTTCTGACTCTTCCTTCGGGGAGTGTGGGCTCTGCATCTTTGGCTCTGATTTAGCTCCAAGCAAAGTCTGCCTGATGCTGAGGCTCTGGCGAGGTGTTTTTGGCAACTGTTCTGGTTTGCTGCTGAAAAGAAATGGATGTTGCTTAACAACTACCTATTTTACATTCAAATTAACTGCAGCTATGGTAGGAGTCTCACCTCATCAGACTGTTATATTCTTTTATTCTTCGACTAATTAGATCCCTGTTAGTAACTCCAGTGTCCTAGAGGATAAATAGAAGGTAAAGTTAAGACAATCGATTCTAGACAGAAACAAATGAATTCTTTTTATTGCAGTGCTTTGCTTATTCAACATCCCAACATTATTCTCAGCAGTTGTTTCAAAGCTTCTATCCAATGCCACCATGTGACAAATGTTCCGGGTGCCTCCTGCCATTGCCAAGCCTGTTCCCCTAATTTCTGTGTCTGTGTCATACCTAGAACAGTACCAGCAAGGAACAAGAGTTCAATACTCACTGGTCTGTCATTTTTAATAAATGGCTGGGAAGCACAAAAACAGGTTTTCCTCTCATTAATACCAAAATAATAGACATTTCAAAAATGATTAGATAAAAGATGAAAAATACTCCCACAATCTGTTAATGATTAATTTGTAGGAGTGGTGAGATTGAGGATCAGTAGGAGTGTCAGGAGAAAAAAACTTTTTTTTGAATTTTTCAACGTCTGCAGGTTAACGTACATTGTACTAAACCCAGAGTTGATCGTACCCGTGATGGTACTTTTCTCTTGATGCCAATTATGCATTGATATGTGTCCTCGATCTTTTAAAACTTGCCTCATTTTGATTATGATGAATGACAATGTACGTTGTGAAGAATACAAGCTGCTGGGTCCGCAGGTGGCAAGGTGGTTAAGGCACTAGACTCCCACATTGCCAACCAGTTTGAGTCCTGGACCTGGCGGCTTGTGTTCTCACTTTCTCTCCCTCTGTCTCTCTATGGTGAGTTCATGTGCCCTATAGCAAATTAAATAATAATGATGATAAATAAAATTAAATCATTCTTAAAAAATAAAGAAAATCGATTCTTTTTTTTTTTTTTTTAAAAAAAAGAGAATATAAGCTGTGGAGTAAAACAATCTTGAATTTAACGTAAACCCTCCAACTTCACAACTGATGGATCATATGATTATGATCTATAATAGGACTGCTTATATTTAAAGAGCAGTCCTGACACTTATACCTATGTGACCTTAGGGAAGCTACTTAACCTCTCATTGCTATAGTTTCCTTGTTTGAAAAATACTTATGATGATAATAGTATATTATATATGGTTGCTGAGATTAATTCATGTAAAGTATTTTAAAACAGTGTCTGCCACATGGCTCAGTTAACTATTTTCTCACCTATAAAACTGGAATAAGAAGTGTCTGTATGTTAAGATTAGATGATGAGGGCTGACATTATGTAAATGTTTATGCTCCACCAGGCTCTATGCTACATTCTTCCTAAGTATTATGTCATGAAATCCTCAAAACTGCCCTGTTTCACAGATAAAGCCATCTGAAGGAATTCTAATGACACTTTACTCCCTAACAGAATACCCGACATATAGCAGGTGTTCGTTAAATTGCAACTCTTTCGAACTTTTACTTAAAGCTAATACTCACATCTAAGTCATTTTCCCTGACTATGTTACAAAAAGTCCACGGGTGACTATCTTTTCATAGAGTAGTTGTGGTTGTAGAACAAAGATTGTATTGACAAGAATCTGGGGTTTATTTATTTATTTATTTTTTTTGAGAGGTTTTTCCTATAGGGCATGTGCACTCCCCAGAGAGAAATTACCCCTGCAGGGGGGATGGCCATGCTGCAATCCCTTCTCCTCCATTCTCCTCGCTGGCTCTTGGGCACATATCCACACATGCCCAGTGTGAGTTTAAGCCACCGGGCCCAGGACTCGAACAGTGGTCGACTACATGGGAGTCCAGTGACATAGCCATTACACCAACTGCTGATCCCTGGTGTCAATTTTTAACCACAAACAAGTTGTGGTATAAACTACCCTAAGAAAAAAGCAGAGGGGTTTTTCCTATGGTACAAGCTTTCATAATTTGAATTTGATAGAATGGAAATTACTGCTTTTGAGAACATAATTTACGTAACTTTATAATTAATGTAGACTTTTGTACATCCTGGGAGCAAGGGAAATGAATACTGTGCTTTTTTGAGATTTGTAACAATGGGCACAAAGAGTGAGTAGGAGGAATAAGAAAAACTGTGTTAGGTGGCATGGTGGTTAAGATGCTGGATCCCATGTAGCTGATTGAGTCCTGGACCTAGTAGCTTGAAAAATATGCCAGAAGTGTGTGCATGAATGCCCAAAATCCTGAGAGGAGAATGTGGTGTGGCCATCTCCCCTGGGGATGATTTCTCACTTTCTTTTTTTTGGGGGAGAGGTTTTTGCTATAGGGGGCGTGCGCTTGCTAGACAGAGAGAGGGAGACAGAGATAGAAAGCGAGAAATCACCCCCTAGAGGGGATGGCCACACCGCAATCCCTTCTCCTCCATTCTCCTCTCGGGATCTTGGGCATGCACGCACACACGCCCGGCGTGAATTTAAGCCACTGCGCCTGGCATGAGTTTTAAGCCACCAGTTCCGGGACACGAACCACGTCGACTACATGGGAGTCCAGCGACATAGCCATTACGCTAACTGCTGGTCCCTGATTTTTCACTTTCACTCTCCTATCATCTCTCTCTGATGAGTACACATGCCCTAGAGGGGGAAAATAATAAAAAAGAAAGTATTACTAAGCAACAATGAAGGCTTAATCACTGCTGGATTTGCCTGGCAAATGTTACAGTTATGTATAGTTAGAAAACCACTTTTAATATTTATCTTGATGGCTATGAGCCCAAAACTTTCAAGTACCTAAACACTGTTCCTCATTAAAAATAAAAACTGGTTTGGGGTGGTAGGTGGTGTAGTGGTTAAGGGTGCCAGACTCCCTCATGGCTGACCATAGTTCAAATCCTAGACCTGGCGGCTTGCTTTCTCATTTCCCCCACCCCTGTCACTCTCTCTCTCTCTCTGCCCTCTGGTCAAATTAAAACAAATGAATAACTAAGTAAATAAAAGAATTCTTTAAAAAATAAATAAAAGCTGTCTTATAATTTTAACTTTGCTTGACAACATATTCATTTGTGTGGAAACAGAGAGAGAAAGTAAAAAAGCACCCTTGATAGGGGATGGCCACATTGTAATCCCTTCTCCTCCATTCTCTTCTTGGGATTTGGGGCATGCACACACATGACGAAAGTGTTTCTTCTAAACTGCCAGGTAAGGACTTGAACTATGCGATAGGCCATGTAGGATCAAGCTGCCTTAACCACCACGCCAATCAGCTGGCCCTAACATAATTGCTTTTGTCTTTTGAGAGATTTTTGCTATAGGGCGCATGCTCTGGCCAGAGAGACATTCCCCTGGGGAGGATGGCCATGCTGCAATCCCTTCTCCTTCATTCTTCTCTTGGGTGGGAACATATGCACACTGCCCCGTGTGAGTTTTGGGCTGCTGGGTCCAGGACCTGAACCACGGTCAACTACCTATGAGTACAGCAATGTAACCATTATGCCATCTGATGGTCCCCATGATTTTTAGTAATACAAGTTTTCTTAGAAACCAATTACTCAATTACAATAGACTATACTATTCTTCTATAAAAATCATAGTATCAGTGTATCTTTGCATTTATATCATTATTTTTTGTTGTTTTTAATTGCCAGAGAGTATGTGTAAGCCTTTCTGCATTTCTCCATCCTGTCAGGATTTGGGACATGTGCACACACACTTGTCTGCTGTGTTTTTCAAACTGCAGGTCCAGGATTCAAACCGGTTTGAGATCTGGCTACTTTAACCTCCAGGCTATGGGGCCCACCAGCTGTTTGTTTCAATAAGCATTTTTACAGGAACCAGCAGTTAGCGTAATGGCTACGTCGCTGGATTCCCACGTAGTCGACCGTGGTTCGTGTCCCGGACCCGGTGGCTTAAATCTCACGCCAGGTGCGTGTCCGTGCGTGCTCAAGATCCCGAAAGGAGAATGGAAGAGAAGGGATTGCGGCATGACCACCCCCCTCGGGGGGTGATTTCTCGCTTTCTGGCTCTATTTCTCTCTCTGTCTGTCTGGTGAGCGCACGTGCCCTATAGCAAAAAAAAAAAAAAAAAAAAAAAAAGCATTTTTACTATATATTTACTATAACTGAAGTCCCATCACAATTCTGTTTTTGAGATAAGGTAAAAGCCCTAGAAAAATTTGGTTATATAAGTAAGACCAAGTCTAGGAATACAGATCTCCTCTCCATGGCTCACTGCTTCTGAGAAGTATATGAATGATCGATTTTTTTAAAAAGAACTGTTTATATATATATATATTTTTTTTTTTTTTGAGA